>NC_041220.1:100197428-100244006 GCF_002837175.3 Physeter macrocephalus
AGCCTGCGTGTCCGGAGCCTGTCCTCCGCAATGGGAGAGGCCACAGCAGAGGGAGGCCCGCATACCACAAAAAAAAAAAAAAAAAAGAAAGAAATGTATCTGAAAAAACTCTAAATACTTGGATACTAAGTAACACATTCAAGTGTCAGAGGAGAAATCAAAAGGGAAATTAGATAGTATTTTGAACTGAATGAAAATGCAAACACCACATATCACAATTTGTGGGATGCAGCTAAAGCAGTAGTTAAATAAAAATTACAGCACTAAACACTATGTTAGAAAATAAAATAGTCTCAGAAACTAAAGTCTTAAGCTCTCTTAAGAAACTAAAAAGAACAAGTGAAACTCAAAGTAAAAAGAAATGAAATAGTAAAAATTGAAGTGAAAATCAATGAAATAAAAAACAAAAAAATATTTAAAAATCAATGCATTCAAAGCTTTTTTTTTTTTTCTAGAAGAGAGGTGACTGACCAGGAAAAAAAAAGAAAGAAACAAATAATCAATTACCAATATTTGGAATGTGAAACATGACATACAAACAGATTCTATTAACCTGACAATAAGAGAATATTATGAAAACTTTATGCCAATTAATCCAATAACTTCCTTGACAAATTCTTTGAGAGACATAAACTACCTACCGAAGCTGACTCAAGAAACAAAAAGACAAAGCATCTTTATTTTTGTTAAAGAAATTGAATTTGTAGTTAAAAACCTTCCCACAAAGAAAAACCCAGGCCCAGATTACTCCATAATAAATCCTACCAAAGATTTAAGGGAAAAATAATAATTCTATTCAATCTCTTTCAGAAAACTGGCAACATGATCAAATATGTAGAAAATCCAAAGTAATCTATAGAAAATGTACCTAAACTAATAAGTTAGTCTAGGAAGTTTGCAGGATACAAGATCAATATACAAAAATCAATTGCATTTCTGTGTACTAGTAATGACTTTTGGAAATTAAATTTAAAAATTAGCATCAGGCTTCCCTGGTGGCGCAGTGGTTGAGAGTCCGCCTGCCAACGCAGGGGACACGGGTTTGTGCCCCAGTCTGGGAAGATCTGCAGCTGGGCCTGTGAGCCATGGCCGCTGAGCCTGCGCGTCCAGAGCTTGTGCTCCGCAAAGGGAGAGGTCACAACAGTGAGAGGCCGGCGTATAGCACACACACACAAAAAAAATTAGCATCAATGAATATGAAATACTTGGATGGAGCTGGAATGAGGGTGGGCTACATGAAACACTCACCTCAATCCCAGAACTAAAGGGAGCACCAAAAACTGACTAATAAGGATAAACGACATTATAATGTAATCTTTTAAAACACCAAAATTAATGCAAAAATCTGTGATTAGTAAAATATCAACATTTTAAATAAAGACAGGATGTTGTTTTGTTTGTGATTCTACATTCTACATTCTACATTCTTGCACGATAGTGCAAGAGGAACAGTTTGTCCCAACGAGTTGGTGGTTGCAAGACCTGTATACTGAGAATTACAAAACTGAGAAAATTAAACAGCACATAAACAAACATTGGAAAGATATATTATTTTATGGGTCAGAGGACTTTGTATTATTACGTGATCGATTTTTCCCAAATTTATCTATAGATTCAACAATTATCAAAATCGCAAGATAATTTTTTTTGGTAGAAGTTAAGAAGTTGAGTCTAAAATTCAAATGGAAATGCAAAAGACATAGAATAGCTAAAATAATTCTGAAAAAGAAGAACCAAATTGGAGGACTTTTACTACCTAACTTCAATATTTCATATGAATCCACCACAATATAAAGACAGTGTGGTAGTGACATCAAGATAGACAGAGTAATGAAATGAGTAGAGAATCCAGAAATTGACCTACACATATATGATCAATAACTTTTCAACAAAGGTGCAAAGACAGCTCAGTGGAGAAAATATAGTGTTTTAAACAAATGATTAGCTATCCATATGCCCCCCCAATTTTTTTTTTAATTTCGATCATTTCTCAATGGTTCTCAAATAGTTTTGAGTAAAACGCCAATCTACAGTAAGTACCCTACATAGGAAACTTCAAGTTGTGAACTTTCAAAGATGCGAATGTGCCTTCGCATGTCCAATCACGTAAGTTAGTTCACATGTCTGGCGTACATTGTCACATGCCTGCATCCTCTACAAGTGGTTGTGCTTTTGCGTACTTTACTGTACAGTAGTGTATAGAATACAGTAGTACAGTATCTTTATTTCAAAATAGATCTGCAAGAGGATGACTTCATTGAACTCCTTGCTGTGCAACATGAGGAGCTTATTAATGAAGACGTGATGGAATTGGAGGCCCAGAGAAAGGATGAAGAGAGACAAGAGAAAGAAGAAGTAACTGAAGAACCAAAGAGATTCACAAAGCAGGAAATAGTAAGGGAAATTTCTTTATTTGAGGAGGCATTTTTAGTTTTTGAGGTACAGTATCCGAATGTAGAATGGTCCACAAAGGTTGAAGCAGCCGTTCAGAATACAATCCAGTGCTTCAGTGTCATCTATGATGAGAAAAAAAGAGCTTCCACCCAGACATCACTAGATCATTTTTTCAAGAGGGTAGGTAGAATTGAATCCAGCAAGGAACCAGAACCTGTGCCATCAACGTCAGGCGTGAGTGAAATTGCATCTTGCCCTCCGTCTCCTATGGCTGACGATCCTTCAGCTCTACCATCTCCCACCTCCTCTTCCTCCTCCAGTCAGTAACTCTTCTTGCCTGTTCACTCGATGCCAGCCCTGTATGCCAGCTGTTGTACTGTACTACTGTACTTTTCAAGGTGCTGTACTGTAAGATTAAAAACGTTTATTTTTTGTTTTTTTTTAATGTATTATTTGTGTGAAAAGTATTATAAACCTATTACAGTACAGTACTATACAGCCAATTATGTTAGTTGGGTACCTAGGCTAACTTCGTTGGACTCACAAATAAATTGGACTTATGAATGCACTCTGGAACAGAACTGGTTCATATGTAGGGGACATACTGTATAAAACTCATAGAAGGAAGTCTTATGATCTTGGGTAAGGCAAAGATTTCTTAAACATAATATCTAAAACATGATACATAAAATAAAAATTATAAATAGGCTTTCATCAATGTTAGAAACTTTTGCTCTGTAAAATATCCTGCTACTAAAATGAAAAAGCAAGCTACAGAATGGGAGAAAATATTAGCAAATCACATATCTGATTAAGGACTTGTATCCCAGAATATATAAAGAACTCTCAAAACTGAATAATAAGAAACAAATCTTCCTTCTCCCAAATAGGAAAAATATTTGAAATAGACACTTCACCAAAAAAGATAGAGAGACAAAAAACAAACACATGAAAAGAGGTTCAATACCATTAGTTATCAGAGAAATGCAAATTTAAATCACAATGAAATACCACTACACATATTACAATGGCTAAAATTAAAAAGAATAAGCATTTTAAGTTTTGACAAGGATATAGAGCAATTGGAATTCTCATATACTGCTAGTGGGGATGTAAAATGGTACAACCACTTTGGAAGACAGTTTAGCCATTTCTATGAAAAGCTAACATACACCTATTAGTCTAATCACTAACTCCTAGGAATTTATTTAAGAACACGTGTTCAGAAACTGTCAAGTAAGCATTTCAGGCTTTGTAAGCCAAAATGCTATATATTCTGCTATTTTAATGTAACAACAGCTGCAGGCAATAAACAAATAAATACATGCAAGAGCATGGCTGAGTTTGTGGAAAGTACATAAGTCATTCTCCGGACCTCTGCAGATGTCCACATAAAGACCTGTACAAGAATGCTCAGAGCAGCTTTCTTTGTGAAGCTCCAAACTGGAAACCACCCAGATTTCTATCAGCAGATGAATGGATAAACAGGCAGTGGTATAGCCATACAATGGAATAATACTCAGGACTGAAAAATAATGAATTAAATTTGTGTCCTAGCAGAGTCACTAAAATAATA
Source organism: Physeter macrocephalus (assembly GCF_002837175.3). Classification (NCBI taxonomy): domain Eukaryota; kingdom Metazoa; phylum Chordata; class Mammalia; order Artiodactyla; family Physeteridae; genus Physeter; species Physeter macrocephalus. Next base: position 100,201,399 of record NC_041220.1, read on the forward strand.
ATGAATTATTGATAAACACAATACGATGAATCTCCAAATAATTATGCTGTATGAAAGCCAGAACTCCCTTCCCCCTAAGAAGAGTACATTTGGTATGATTCCATTGGTATGTAATATTTCAGAAGATACCAAGTAATCTATAGTGACTAAAAGAAGACCAGTGGTGGCTGGCAAAAAGGAATGAAAGGAGGGTTGGAGAAAAGTATTGTAAAAGGGCACAAGGAAGCTTTTGAGAGTGATGGTATATCCGTTATCTGGATTGTGATGTTGTTTTCATGGATGTACACATATGTCAAACTTGTCAAACTGTACACTTTAAATATGCTCAGTTTATTGTGTGTCAACTATACCTCCATAAAGGTGGTAAAAACCAAAACATACACCTGGCGTGGAGGGGCAGGGTGGAACTGGCCTCAGAGAGCATGGAAGCTGAGACCTTGATGCCATTAGGACTTACTTTCTCTCACCTGACTTCTCTCTACAGATCATCTTCTTTCTCTGTCCCTGCGGAGGCACAAGGCCTTGCTCTACTTTCTGGAATAACACAGAACAAGCCTTGGAGGGCAGCCAAATGATGTCCTGCAAAGGACATGGGCGAAGGAGAAAGACAGACCTGGGTGAATATAAGATCTGCTACTTGCTTGCTTTGTGATTCTGGAAAAGATCGAAACCTGTTTTCTAATCAGGAAAATGGGAGAATTGCTTACTTTGCAAGGTTGTTGTAAGGATTAAAGAGATGAGTGGGAAATCATAAGAAGTGCTTGGTGTACCCACCAAACACTAGCTCTCTTTCTTCTTCATATACCAACCCTATTTGTCAGGGTTCTCCAGAGAAACAGAATCAATCAGGCACCTTTATGTATAGAGAGGTTCATTTTAAGAAACCAGCTCATGGAGGTTGGCAAGTCCGATATCTTCAAGGCAAGCCATGGGCTGGAGACCCAGGGAAGAATTGATGTTGCAGCCTTGAGTCTGAAGGCCATCTGCTGACAGATTTCCTTTTTCCTCAGGGAAACTTGGTCTTTTCTCTTAAAGACTTCAACTGATTGGGTGAGGCCCACCCACATTATGAAGAGTAATCTGCTTTTCTCAGTCTCTTGATTTAAATGGTAATCACATCTAAAATGTACCTCACAGCAACAGCTAGACTGGTGTTTGATCAAATAACTGGACACCATCTCCTAGCCAAGGTGACTCATAAAATTAATGATCACACCACCACTTCAACTATTTGAAGAGGACAGTTTTGATGGTTGGCACTGTTCTGTCTCAAAGCTAAATATTTTTAGATTCTCTTTCCCACTCCGTGGGTAGTGACCCTTCTTTGCTTTCATTCCTAAGCTCTCTCATGTCTTTCAATAGACTTAGAAATTCACACCTCTGCTCCCCACCCAGTGATATTAGATATCTAATATCACCCAGTGATATTAGATACAAACTCCTGCATTTATGGACTTCATTTCCTTTGCATCTTGAAGTGACCTCACTCTTAGAGTTCAACCGACTGCCTTGTTTAAAGAACTTGAGTTTGTAATGAAGTACTGACATTATTTTAAGATGCAAAACTCTTTCCTTCCATTAGGCCTTGACAATTTTATGAGAGGTCAGAAAACACAGGATGAGCCCTTGGACTTCAGCTATGGGCCATATGCCATAAGCCAGACTGCATCAGAGCTAAAGAATTTTAATTCCTTCACAATAAAGTTTAGTCTTAGCTTGTAAGGCTATGCTTGGGCTGGGAATTTAAATGTCTAAGAAGAGGCAGACAGGTTGCCATTTCATTGCTTCTAAACATGTGACTGTCTCAGGGGCTTCTGATTTATTTATTTTTTTTAATGGAGTGTGAGGCCATAAACCCTTCCTGCTGGCAGGCTGGCAGGCCGTGCACATTTTTGGAGGTGCACCAAGCTGCAGCAAAGAGTGTTATTGGGAAGCTGACTGAGTCCCCGTAATTAAAACCATGCTCAGCAAATGCTTTTGATTCCAGGGGTCACATCTGATTTCATCTAAAACATTCTTTTTGGTCCCCTCTTAACCCAGTCTTGACTTTTGAGCGTTCACATCATTACCAGAGTGGAGGGTGGGAGGAAATTGGGGGAGGGGGTGGCAGAAGAAGGAATGTAAGTTATACATTGAGGGTTCAGAACTGGGTTTGGTTTGTAATTTGATTCCAATTGGACATTTGCAATACAGTATCAGTGAGTGGTTTTTGTTGTGCTGTTTCTTTATCTCGCTAACAAGTTTTTTTCTGAGTACTTTGAAAAAGGTAAGACTAAAAATAAGCTATTACAGGTGGGTACCCCTTATCATTCATCTCTCATATCTAACTCCTATCTTTTTCTAATGGAAAACATATATTTTCGTTCTTATTCACTTTAGCTAACACACTTCCAAATGTCAGCAGATTTTTTTTTTAACTTGCAGGTATCATCTTTTGAAATTGGACTTGGCCTTTACCTAAATATTTGCCATACAGAGTTTCACTTTGGATTAATGTTTTGTTCAGTGCCTGAAAAATCTGTGTAGTGAATGAAATCTTACTGTTCAAAATGGGGAGCCTTAGTCCAAAATCGCCTTGCTGATCTGGGCCACACTTTGGAGATCTGGAAGGGCTCATGTCAAGTATCTAATCTGATTAGAAAAAAAGGGTACTCAGAGCTTTGCTAGAGTGGAATATGTTAGCCATTTATTTTCTCTGTGACATGCAGTATTACATTTTCTAAGGTTTGGTACATGTTTCTGCAACTCCATTTTAGTTTAGAATAACTGCACTATCTTCTACACTTTCACATACATTTTATCAATAACTTAGGGAGGAGGAGGTAAGAAATTTGCGGGTCCCAGTTTTAGTTACTTGATATTTACTGAGTACCTACGATGTGCCAAACAGCGTGCTGGCACTAAAGAAGACTAAACATAAACATCCTTCCTCTCTCTGCCTCAGGTTCTATCTGGAAAATGAGGTCCAGCCAGTGCGGTGCTGGTACACTGGCTCTCCAAAGGAGTTGGGGAAGAAGCCCTGACTGTGGTGTTTGCCATACCCACGGTGTAAAGAATCCCACTGTGGCCAGCCTTGTGAAACAAAACAAGACAGCATGGGCTGGCAAGAGATGTGCATGGTCCCCCAGCAGCAGTCTGCACTATCTCCAGGGCCCCAACCCACTGGGCCCAGCTCACGTGCTGCCTTCTCTCTCAGAGATGTCTGATCCTCCCCGACTCTCTGCCCTCTTCCCCCACATACATCAGAGTACCTGGGGCCCCTAGGGCAACTCATGTCTTTTTGTGGAATAAATGAATGTTAAGTAGGAAATGAACACCCTGAATTTTGAACATTAGCTAAAGGCTATATGCAAACACACCCTTATCTATAAACTCATTGGATCTCCTAGAGAGTGAGCTGTTCTCCTCTCTCTGGGGTTCATGTACTTCAGAAGAAGTGGCAGCTCTATAATCACGTTCTCTTCCTGGAGTTTTCCTGGCAACCCACACGTTGTCATTGGTGGCAGCATGGCCTGTGGCTTTAAGCCTTGCCTTGTGGTTTCCTTAAAGTAAAACCTTAAAGTGAGCTCTTGAATGAAGCTACGCAAAAAGTAATGATCCTCAAAAATGAATGCATTGTAACTTTGTAAATGCAAAGAAGACATTTAATTAGCCACCATAATAGCATCATTTAGGCTTCTTTTTTCTTCTCTTTCTTTTAAAAATAAGTGCTGTGACTAGAAATTGTGGGCACCACCGCCTTAGTCCCTTTAGCCCAATGCCTGGGACAGAGTTGGGGTGTGTGGAGAGGGGAAGATGAGTCTATTCTCTACATTCTAATTTTATAAATAGGCTCATATGATTTTTTAAATGGTAATAATAGTAATAATTTTTTTTAAATGGCCCCTTGGGCAGAGAGGGAAGAGTTGTCAAGACACAGTGAAATAGTGTAGACCTACAGGAGTTTGGGTCCTGATAACTATCTGGGGGGAATTCCCTGGTGGTCCAGTGGTTAGGACTCCGTGCTTTCACTGTGGTGCCCAAGTTCAGTCCCTGGGCAGGGAACTAAGATCCCACAAGCTGCATAGGGCAGCCCCCCTCCTCAAAAAAAACTATCTGGGGTACATATCGCCAGTGTTTTAGTACGTTTGATTCATAATTTCCACTCTGTGTAATGCGACTTCCAGAGCCATGGAGGGAAGAGGCAGGAATGAGTCTGACCAGGGGTGATGGAGAATTTCTAAATTTGAGGGACGTAGAAATGGTGAAAGGGATATCTGACCAAGTGTTGTGCCTTTTCATTTTAACCTATGTGATTTAGATTGGTTTGTGGGGGGACGGGCTGATGGCCATGGATGAAAGTAACTCAGATCCTCACCACTCCCTGAAGTTGCCTTTTTTTTTTTTTTTCAGAAGCCGCCATTTTTATCTGCGGCTCTCTCCTTCCGCAGACTCCCTCACACTGCGCTGTTATGACTTCTCTTCCCTTCGAGGCTGCCCTTTGAGATCCATCTGTGATAAGCAACGTTACTGGTAAGCGGGAGCACACAGTTATTAGCAGTTGTAACCTTGGGTAAGTTATCTAACCTAATTGGGACTCAGATTCCTCCCCTGTTAAATGGGGGCATGGTAAGTCCTGACCTCATAGGTTTTTGGGACTATTAAATGAGATGATGACTGAGACATGCTTAGCACTGAGGTGGACTCACGTGGTTTTTCATTGAGAAATAATGAGAAAAACTGCAGGTAAAAGTTCAGGGCAGGACACTGAAATCAGCAGGACATGGATGATCCTATTTGAATGGAGTTTACATGAGCAGGTATGGAGGAGAGCAGGGGGGTTTGATGAGCATATGAGAATGGAGAACATTTGTGGGGAACACAGTGCTGTGCCCACCCCCCGGTCCCCTTCAAGCCTGAAAGACTTATGCTTCAGCTGTGGGAAGGTTGTCTTAGCTCTTGGCTGTCAGCCTGCAGCAGCCAAGAGCCCACTCACCAAAGGTGGCCCCTCTTCCCTGGCGTACCTGCATCCTATGACTGACTGATGCAGGGATATGGAGGCTCGTCTCCTTACCCCAATTTGGGTCAATGCTGAAGGGCCATCCCAGCCTCAGGCTCCTGCTGTGTTAGCCAAGGCCTTGTTCGACTGAACCTGTGGCATAATAAGAACTACATATTTGGTCTCTGCCCTCCTTCCCCTGCTCCTGGCACATAGCTCCTGAAACCCTTGGAATTTTTGAAGTGATAACTGTTCTTCTATATGCTAAGGAGATGCCTGGTGGCTGGGGCTCCTGCATAGTCTCAGGATGGGTGTTGGTGGCCAGGGGAATAAAGCATGTGAGTAGAGGGTTGGAAATCTCAGCCTCACCCCTTGACCTCCAGGAGAGAAAAGGGACCAGAAATTGAATTAACTACCAATGGCCAATGATTTAATCAATTGTGCCTATGTAATGAAGCCTCCATAAAAATCCTTACTGATGGGGTTTAGAGAGCTTCTGGGTTGGTGACCATATGGAGGTGCTGGGAGGGTGGTGTGTCTGGAGACGGCATTGAAAGCTCTGTGCCCCTTCCCACATACCTAGCCCTGTGCATCCATTCCATCTGGTTGCTCCTGAGTTGTATCCTTTTATAACAAACCAGTAATCTAATAAGTAAATTGTTTTCCTAAGTTCTGTGAACCATTTTAGCAAATTACTGAACCTGAGGAGGAGGTCCTGGGAACCTTCAATTTATAGCCCGTTGGTTAGAAGCACAGGTGACAACCTGGACTTGTAGTTGGAATCTGAAGTGGAGTGGGAGGGACAGTCTTGTAGGACGGAGCCCTCAACCTTGTAGGGTCTGTGCTACCGCCAGGTAGATAGCGTTAGAATTGAATTAAATTGTAAGACCTCCAGCTGGTGTCAGAGAATTGTTTTGTGCCAAAATTTCACACATTTGGTGACCAGAGGTGAAGTTGTATGAGTAGTGAAATAGAAGAAAAAGAGTTTTTTCCTTAGAGTGTGGAGAATACAGAGAGAAATAAGAGCTTTTCGTTTCAGCACCACAGTCCAACCTTCCCTTCTGCCCACTTCTACAAGAGTTCTCCCCTGTGAACTTCCTGCTCACTAATCATCTTTTCAGAGCGTGCTTGCCGGGAAACCCAACTTGCGATAGCATTCAAGTCACAGGGAGCAGCAAGAACACAGACAGGGAAGGATGAAAAAGCCAGGCAAGGTCTCTAGTGATGGCTAATGATGTTTGGTGTGAGGAAGAATGTTGTAAGAGGTTGGCTTTCGTTGTCTGCTCTGAAGTTGTGGCCACTGGGGAAGCTGATGCAAAAAACAAATGGTGCCTGGTTCTTCACTGGCTCCTCTGCTGAAGCCTCAAACACAGAATGCCAAGGTTCTTCAGCTGCATAAAGAAAGGAGAACTCAAGAACATATCTCCTTCAGTATCCTCCAGATTACTAACAGAGACAGCTTAACTGCATGAGGTCAGCCAGACCTCAGGGCAAGTTGTCTATAGACGATCCTCAGCATTCTCTGCATCTAAAACCTGAAGCCAGTTGCCTTTTCCTGAGGGACACTCAACTAAGAGAGCTATAGAGTCTGCTTGCTCCCTGCCTCCCATTCTGATGGAGACCACATGACTCAAAGAGGGGCTTCTCCTCCTCCCCTCTCTGCCTTTTCTTTTGCCTACACAGTTATGAAATAGATCCCAACCCAATCCTTTGTGGAGGTATTTCTGTATGAACAGGACTAATGATTTTATTGAATATTTTAAAATAATTATTAAAACAATGTATGCAATTGAGTAAACAAGTTTGAATTTAAAAAAATAATGAAAAGCTTTCCTCTTACTCTGGAACTCCCAAACTTAGTCCTAAGAAATAATCACAGTGAACAGTTGTGTTTCTTTCTAAAAATTTTCTATGTATAGTCAAGTGCATTTATATATATGAATTTTTTAAATTTGGGTTTTTTTTTTTAACACAAATGGGTACTTATATTACACATCCTTTTTTTGCTCCTTACTTCCTTTCCCATTTAACTTATAGATCATGTTCCATTGCAAGTAACCAAAAAACAAACTCATATTGTCATGAGTAATAAAGGATTTGGTGACGTATATACCTGGAAGTTCAGAGAAAGAGATTGGTTCAAGATTGATTTGACTCAGTGGCTTCATTATGTTACCAAATGTCCCTCTTTTTGCTCTGCAATTCATGGTGTGATTGTTAAGGCTGGCTTCCCATTTTGGCTGCAAGATGACTTGCTAACATTCCCAGGACTACATAGTTATGTGTCCATATGTAGGCAGAGAGAGAAGTTATTTCTTGAAGTTCTCTCAGGAGAGCCAGATAGCTTTAGTTTTATTATTTTTTCCCTTGAGGCCCAAGCCAACTTCTTTTCACATCTCATTGGCATAAATTGGGTCATGTGCCTTTATCAGAAGCAATTACCTTAGGAAGGGATGGGGCTACATGAGTAAGAACCCACCCCAGAGCCAGAGGTGGAGTTATTGTTCCCTAAGTATATGGTCTGTGAGTGGTAGGTGTGGCTATCCATGCAAAAAATTAAAGTATTTAGCAACATTACCAACATTGTTATACATTTATTTCTACAACCATATAGCTAGATCTATTTCCTTTAAACAAGTTAAATTGTCAGTATAAGTCTCAATTGTATGGATGCAATATCATTTATTTAATCAATCCCTATTAATGGGCATTGAGGTTATTTTCAACTTTTTCCTAGTATGAAGCAATCTTTGGTGAATGCTCTGCATGCATTTTGCACACACATAGATCACAGGTATGTCTATGGCTAAATTCTCAGAAGAAGAGTTCAAGAATGTAACCCACCTACATTTAGTTGCAGAACATCAAGTCCACTCCAGGAGGTAGAGACTCCAGTTGGAAATCTCAGGAATAATTCTCAAAATTACATTGTTGGACTGACCCACCAAAGGGGCTGCTGCCTAATTGAGAAGTTGCCACACAATTCTCAATTCCTAGAACCACACCTATGGAGCCATGATCAAAACACTAAGATCAGGAATCAGAAAGGATCAGGAAATGACACTGCTGCTGCTGCTGTTTCAGAATTTCCCTGCACTGGTAAATGACGCCCTATGCCCTGGATTCAATGCCCACAAAACTAAAGACCCCAGATAGAGTAGGAACAAAGTGTCTGCCTCATTTTTGCCAATTAAAACTCATACGGTACTTCAGATTGATGGAATCTAATTTACATTCAAAACCCTATCTGCAAGGGAGTGTGGGCAATGCCTAGCTTTCTAGCCTCTGCTGTCAAGAAGGCACACTGGAAGGAGAAATAAACACATGCCAGTCTCTCACATATAAGGGAGTTTGCATTTTTAATTATCCTAGATCCTGTCAAAATGCCCAAAGGGAGAAATTCTATTTGCTGCCTTTGTAAAACTAAGATCTCTGTGGCCACAATGGCCTCTGCCCCAACTTCACTGTGACTGTGTAGACCAAAAGCAATCCTTCAGAGCCTGCAGAGGTTATGAGAGATGAGCTGATCTCCACCTGCCACAAAGAAACAAGGTTGAGAGAACCCTTATCTGTCTAATTAGAAGACAAAGACAGCATCTCTTTCAAAGACATGAGAAGCCAGAAGATGAGCTCTTGACCTGTTTGGCCATTGCTGAGTGTCTCTGTGGGCCAGTTTCTCGACCAATTAATCCTCACTTCTCTCCCATGAAGTGGGTGTCATCACCTCTAAGGTGGATATGTGAGTGGTACACAATGATGCACCCTCCCTGCACCCCCAAAATAGCTGACTTCTCTTTTAATTTCTGGGTGCGTGTATGAAGCAGCTGTTAAATATTTTGAATATCATTTCTGATCATCGCTGTTTTATAGATAAGAAAACTGAGCCTCTAAAACAGCAGGACATTTTCCCAAAGGAGATGGGTAGAAACTAACCACAATTTGTGTATGGCTCCAAAGGCTATTTTTTCCACCATGCCCACTGCCTTTCTGCTGAATTGAATACTAATACTAGAATGCTTATGTAGTATGGTGTAGTTTAATAAAGGCCCTGCTTTCAAAACACATTAAGACACATATCTTAGCATTGGTGACCATATTTTCTGGGAACAAAATTAGGATTTTCTGATGGCTGGACCATAGGGTGCCCAGATATTTGAGTAAACATTATGCTGGGGGTGTCTGTGAGGGTGTTTCTGGATTAGATTAGCATCTGAGTCAGTAGACTGAGTAAAAGAGATTGCCCTCCTCTATGTTGGTGGGCCTCATCTGATCCTTATAAGGAAGGCCTGAATAGAACCTCAAGGCTGAGAAACAAGAATTCACATTCTCTCTAAATGACTTACTTTGAGCTGGGGGTACATGGTCAGTCTTTTTTTGCCTTCAGACTCAGACTTGGACTGTAATTTACACTATTGGCTTCTCTGACCTCTAGTCTTGGACTGGAACTATACCATCGTTCTCCTGGGTCACCAGCTCGCTGACTAGATCCTGGGACTTCTCAGCCTCCATGAATGTGTGAGCCAATTCCTTATAATAAATTTCTTTATAAATATAATGTAATATAATATAATATAAACATATGTGATATAATTATACACACAATATAATTACATATAATGACATTTATACTGTAATGACATATATAATATATAATTACATATTATTATAATATTATAATATAAACCCTATTGGTTCTGTTTCTCTGGACAACCCATATTAATACAACCACCATTTAATAACACACAGTCTGGCAGAGGTGAATTGGAAATTGAAAAATACAGGGTAAGAGACATTCTTCTTTATCTGATGGCAACCACCCTCTCCACAGCTCCATCTCTGCTACCAGCCCCAGGCCCCTACTTGCCATACACTTTCTGCTAGTGCTGCAGGCTTTTGCCCTTGCCCAGACTTCTACATAAAATGCATTTTTCCTGAAGGATGACATGCTTTGAAGCCAGCTCAAGAAAATACTTCTTCAAGGGAGCCTTTCCTGACATCCTCAGAAATAGTTTTTTACTTCTTTGTAATTGTATCTCTGTCCTAACTTCTGAATAAAGGTATAAACTTCTGCTTTTCTTGTCCCCTTTAACCTGTGAATTCTTAAAAATTACATCTTCATCATTTTTGGCATCCTTGATGTCTGGCATATAATACATAAATTTAGAGGGCGTGTGTGTGTGTGTGTGTGTGTGTGTGCATGTGTATAAATATATGTGTGTGGTTGCTTGTTTGTTTTTCCAAATAGAAGACTAAAATGGTAAAGTTCTCTGTGTTATCCATTTCCTCTGCTGTAACCAAAACCTTATATTATGAAAACCAATATACTGTCAACTATTGTAGAATCATAAGTAGTTTCTTTCCATGGAGCAGAGAAAGCAGGGCAGAGTAGAGGGTTAGAGAACAGGCTTTGGAATGAGAAACTACTGGATTTGAATGGCCTCTACCATTTGCTACTTTCACAACTTTGAATAACTTAACCTCCTTTAACCCTCAATTCTTTGTTGGTAAAGTGGGGATGAGAAAGGTGCTTATCTCATAGGCTATTGTGCAGTGTAATGAGATAATGCACATAAAGCACCAGAACAGTGCTTGGCATTCAGTGTCATCTGGTAGTAATAGCAGAAACAGAAGGAGAGGAAAATTAACAATATCTAAGTTTTGAACGGAGCATTTTCACACTTCTTCCCCAGAAAAAAAGAAAATAAAAAGTATTAGGATTGCCTTCAGATTTTCAATTATCTTAAAATACCAGAATTTGATAATTTTGCTTAATGAGTGAAACGTATTGCTCATATGTTTGCAGTAATCATTAGAAATAACCTTTCCAAGGGGCACCAACCACCATCCACCGTATGAAAGAGAGCTAAGCAGAGAAACACGGGTGCCGTTGTTTTTCCTTATCTCTGCAGCAGCTTGTTGCTAGGGAGAATCGTTCTAGGAGGTTAACATCTTGATCTTTGGATAAAATAAAGACAATTCATAAGAAACAGGACCACAAATGAAACCACAGCTGGAGAGGGAACAGGAAGGAAACTTTGAAAAGTAGAGAAAATTTGCAAAGTAGAGATTCAAAAGTTTAATGGCATTATATGGGCTCTGAGCCAGGGACGTGGGATAGAGTGGCAACCCCACTAACGAGCTGTGTGACTTTAGGGAAGCCATTTTTCCCTTCCAAGCCCATTTCCCTCATCTACAGAATAGGCATAAAAATTCCTATGTCTTGCATCTCCTAGGGGTATACAAAGAACCACTCAGATGCAAGGAATCTGATATTAGTGAGGATAAGGAGCATCAGCTGATACCCATCATGCTTCTTGGCCTTTCCCAATCAATAGAAATTGATAAGAGTCCAGACAAGAGATTCAGACAAGGCCTTACCGGGGCTCCTGAGGCCACAGGAGGAAGCAAAAACAAGTAACGTGTTCCCTTGCTGGCTCCCTGAGGAGGGATTAGCTGGTTCCTTATTTGGGGTGAGGGTAGGGGTGGGTTCATGGGTCAGGCCGAGCGGGTGGCTTAGGCGGTCTGCCCCCCTCTTTGGTGGTGTTGGGGGCAGGAGGCATACGCAGTACCCTGCTTTTGCTCCCAACAGCCTGTTTTTGCTCCTGGCTGTTCAGAAGTGGCAGTTGGGTTGCTGTTTTTTTTTTTTTTTTTGGTCTTTTTGTATCTTTTGGTCCAGAATTTGCCCCAATTGGGCATGCACACAGTTATTTTTAGTCCCATAGAGTTTCTTTGTATTTTGTTGCTGGAGGAGATGTTTGTCCAGGTGCAAGTGTTGCAGCACTGCAGCAAAGGGTCCCAGGTCCCAGGTCCCAGCCTGTCACACAACCAACCCTTCTCTGCCACTTTCTGAAATCTTGACCTGAGTGTTAGGTAGAACCAGACAGATGATAACTCAGCTTCCTGTCCAGGCACAGGAAGTCACTGATTGAAAAGTAAATTGAAAAACTAGTATCTTGTGTTTTCTTCAGTCTCTGTACATTTACTCTGACTTTTAAAAAAACCTGGTTTCTAAAATATAAACATATTCCTCAAACCTCAAGTTTAAAAATGAGTATATATTATTGCATATCTAATTTTAACTAAAAAGCATATTTAACTAAATCTTTAGTATTCTTCATTTTAATTTCGTTCTTCTTTAAAAAAAGTTTAGTGTGTGCTTCTGGTGGGGACATAGGTGTACCACTGCAGATTTTTTATAGAATGAGGCAGGATATATTTACATATACTTAAATACTTTATTTAATCCTCACCACAAATTTATTAAATGTGTACAGTAGCCTTTTCTATAGATGAAGTAACCTAGATTCAAAGAGTTTAATTGAGCTGCCTGCCTCTCAAAGCCAGGATTCAAACCAGATCTAACTCCATGGCTCTCAAGTTCAGGATGGGGCAGGAATTAGAGCAGCCTTTTCCTACAATCTCACTGCACCTCCAGGTTGAGCTAGGTAGGCAGATGAGTCTGACATATTTGCCACTTGACCCTTTTAGTTGGGAAAAGAGCAGCTAGAGCTGGATAGAGTGATTGGATTCAGGTAACTTTCAACGAGGAAAGAAAGTGATGGGTCAAGGAAAGGAATCCAGGATGCTTGACAAGAAATTCTGGAAGGAGACAAGCCTACCTGGCTGGTTAACTCTTATTTCTAGCTAAGAATCATGGACTTGAACTTCTAAGTTCCTGTTCTCTCTGAAAGCATCTGGACCCCTCAGTCCTTTAAGGACATCTGGGCCAGCAGAAGGGCAAATTTGCACATCAGCTGGAGAGAAGATGGAAAACCCTTTCTTTTATCCTTGGCTTTAATTCATAGAATTCACTCTCTTGGCCCCTAATTTGCTAATTCCTTCCTTTCTCCCCAAAACACCAGGAAGAAATGACCCGCCCCTGGTGCACGTGTTAGTGATATTGTGATCAGGGTAAACTCTACCTAAGCTTCTTTGGGTCTTTTTAGAAGGAATCGTAGATTCCTGCATTTCAAGGCTGTCCATTGAAGTGCAAGCTATTGTTTTTGGAGGGCCACTCCCAAAGGGCTTCAAATTTCCTTTTGATTTTTCTTTGCCTCCCTCTCTCCCAGCCTCCTTCTCAAAATGCTCACTTAAAATGCTCAGTTTTCCTAGAAAGTGAGGCTATTTTCCATCCGAATGCCTACAAGTTATTTTCCTTCCTGATTTTCAATAAGGCTGGGAATTAGGTATTGGGTTGTCAGGGTTTCCTAACATCATTTGTTTAGCTCTGTTCGGGGGTATTTACGGAGGATTTAGTTAACATCACTGTCGGCACTGCCAAGAAGTTTTCAGAAAAGTCTTCCCTAGTCACTACACATCCACACGCTAAGAAGGCAGGCTGAACATTTCCTATTTTCCCAAATATGAGAATCTGCCATTAGATGAGGCTAAGAAAAGCAAGTCCCTAAGGTCACTGCAGATGGCTGTGACCAGAAAGCACACTATTTCACTTAATGATATTTAAGTAAAACATATTCATAGAACATTTCAAAATATTCTTAATGCCTAATCTGAAAAGGGCAACTGCACCTATAAATTATGCTTTTAAACCAGTGGAACCAAAGTATTCTTGGCAGAGTAAATTATTTCTTCCCGAACTGGGCATAGGTGATCCTTTTTGAGCTGGCTGCTTCCAAACAATACCTGAAGCAGAGTCTTAATTTACATTTTAGGCAGTGCTCTGAAAAATCACCCAAACATTTGCAGCGTATGCTGTGTGCACTTAGCATTTTCCTAGGAACAAGTTGCAGACTTTGCATCTGATTTTTATAAGGTACTTATAGCCCTAGACGTTTTACATTAAATGACCTAATGTGGCATTGAAAAGAACTTTCTAAAATGAAGTTGCCCTGTGCCTTTTGATGAGACCTGGGGAAGGGGGAGGGCAAAGGAAGGGCCTCATTTAGCGATCTGCCCCTCACTTGTACTCAGTCAGTCAGTCAACAAACATCCAGCCAGGACTTGCTCAGTAAAAGGCATGAGATGTGTGTGATGGCCTTTCAGGAAACGCAGTCATAAATGCAATTGTTAACCGCAAATTGCCCACCCCTTTCAAGTCTCTGGCTGCAGCATTGAAGCCTAAAGCCTTCCAAATCCCTGGGGGAGACTAAATGCTGTGTGATAAGGTGTTCATTAGTTGATTTGTGTAAAGCTCTTTGAAGATGTGAAGCAACAAAGTGCTAGGAAGTATCATCAACCTCCTTAAGCTTTCTTTGTCCCTCTTTTACCTAAAGGCAATGGACAGTACCCAAAATACAGAGCTTGCCCCAAAGTCCTCATTATCAATAAGTGGGCCACCTGAATAGGGGTGTTCCTTTTTCCGGAAGCGGGGAGGACTTGCCTCCCAGAAGAGGTGCCTCCCCATGTTGAGCACAATGGCAGCTTTATAGGAAGATGCTTAAAACAAGTTAAAGCCTAGAGCGTCGGTAATAAATTAAATCAGAGGATCTGCAGGCTGTGTGCCCCAGTGCCATTTAGGAGGCCAGCTACCCCCAGTGTGATCTGCACGAAGCCCAGGAAGCTTCCACAGGGGATAAAAGCATCAGAATTTACAATCTAGTTGGGGCGATAAGATAAAGAAGTACACGGATAACTACAATATAAATCAGGATGTGTTCCACGCTATATGAAAGACGCAAGGAACAGGAAGGGGGGTTGGAAATTGGGACTATCACCCTTCATGGATAGAATTGAGAAATTTCAAGTAGAGTGGCTTTGGAAAGAGTAACAAATTAGGAACGACATTTATTGAGTCCTCCTTATGTGTTCATTGAGCTAAATCCTTCGCACGCCTCATCTCATTGAATGGACCTTGACTGACCAGCAGGGTTGTACCGGGTGGTGGTCAGGGCTGGGAGTGGCATTGCTCAAGGGAGAAACAAGGACAGGGCCATAGCATCTCAAGCTCTTCTCTACGAAAGCTTCTGCCTGCCTTTCATCACTTTTTCCTTGATTTCTTACAAACGAATAATGATTTTGTGTGTGTCTTAAGTGAGCTTCTACTTATCCTACTAACCTGTGCCGAGATCATCAAAATCATTATCTCAATGTTTACCCATATTTCTTGATTGTAAGGACCACGTGGGGTATAATGGCAGCTCTAAAGTGTCCGTGGGAAATGGGATTGAAGCACCCATCTGTTTACAGGGCTGTTGGGGACTTGTCTAGAAGAGGGTTTTCCTAGCATCACACCATATTTAACATATTTGAATTTGCCACGGTTAGATCCCAGACCAGAAAAAGGACATTAATGGAACAACTGGTAAAATTTAAATAAGGGCTGTGCATTAGTGAAGAGGATTGGATTCATGTTGATGTCTTGATTTTCATTATTGTATTAGGATTATATAAGACATTAATAATTGGGGACGCTGGATGAAGAGCATAAGACCACTCCTACTGGTTTTTTTAAGCAACCGTTTTATGAGTCTGAAATTATTTCAAAGTGAAAAGTTAAGAATAAGAATAAATGAAAATATTTATGTGGATTCAAGGTGACTAGGGTGGAAGCGTGTTGGTGATGGGAGGGGAAATTGACCCAAAGCCCCAATCCATTCTTTGGGCTCTGTCGCTGCTGGAACACTGGTTGAAAGCACATTCCCAGGCCCCAGAAGCTTCAGGAAAGGGGCCTGAGAATCTATATTTGGACAGACTCCTCCACATGGTCCTTCTGAAGAGGGGAGTTTGGGAAACAGCATTATCTCATTTGTTTCTCTAATTCCCCTGGCAAGTGAGAAGCAGTTTTCCCAGTTGTCAGGAGGGCAGGTAAATTGAGGTTCAGGGAGGTTACATTACCTGAATCACAGGTCTGGTAAGTGGTAAAGCTGGAATTCACAGTTTCTCCCCCTTTTGAACTCTCTAGTAAAGCTTTTCTTAGAACTATCGCTGGCATGTCTGAAACTCCTGGCAGGCGCTCCATTCTCACCCCCACCCCGCCCCATCTTGCTCCTCCCCAACTTTCCAGCCCCAAACTCCATCCTCACACACACCTGGGCTGCTCTTTATTTATAACCCCATTGGCCTCTGGTCACCATCAAGTGGTTTTTGAATCTCATTGGTCGTTCTGTATGTGTGTCCCACATACTGGATGCAAACTGAATAACTATTCTGACTGGGAAAAATCTTGGATTTATAACTTTTAATTTTGAGTAATGTTTCTGTTGTTTTTCATTTAATTTGAGGTACATAAAACACACACACATAAGTGGAATTAAACCATTTCATCTAATGTCAAATATTAACAAAAAGTTAGGAATACAACTTTTAAGTGATTTAGAGAATGAAATAATGCCATTTGCAGCAACGTGGATGGACCTAGAGATGATCATACTAAGTGACGTAAGTCTGACAGAGAGGGACAAATATCATGTGATATTGCTTATATGTGGAATCTAAGAAAATGTTACAAATGAACTTGTTTACAAAACAGAAATAGACCCACAGACATAGAAAACAAACTTATGGTTACCAAAGGGGAAAGGGGAAGGAGGGATAAATTAGGAGTTTGTATATTAAAATATACACAATATAAAAATATTACTATATACAAAATAGGTAAACAACAAGGACCTACTGTATATAGCACAGGAAAGTATACTCAATATCTTGTAATAACCTATAATGGAAAATAATCTAAAAAAGAATATATATATATATGTGTATGTAACTGAATCACTCTGCTGTACACCTGAAACTAACACAACATTGTAGATCAACTATATTTCAATACAATTTTTTTAAAAGCCAGAAGCGGGTTTCTCTCCAAAATGATTCCCAACCCCTGAGCCATTTCTGGCTGTTTTCTCCCTTCTGCTGTAGAAGCCTCAGGATTGATCTTGCAGGTCACTGGGAAGCAGAAGGGCACTGTGCTGGCTGCATTATTGAGATGTTTATCACTGCGATGATCAAGCAGGATCTAACATTCTGGGCCTTTACACTCCCAAGCACTGCTTTATCTCCCCACACTCGATCACAGGAACAAGAGAGGAAAGGAGCTGTGTGAGACTCAGCTGAAGGGAGCAAGAAGAGAAAGAATCCATCTCATTACTTAAAATGATGTTTTATAACAAACTAGCATTTTTTTCTGCCTGAGAGTGCCATGTTATCCTTTCCATAATATTTCAGAAGATATCCATAAGCATCATTTTTTTGTCTTATATTCCAAGAAGATTAAAATGCTAAAAGCATGGGGTTTAGAGATCAGCAGGCCTGAGTTTAGATCTAAGCTCCATCACTTACCGGCTATGGAGTGGGATTGAGTCCCATCTCTCCTTCTGACTCAGTTTCCTCAATGGCAAAGCGGGGCCGACAGCACTGGATGGGGATCTAATGGGTCCCCTACCTCTACATGGCAATCAGCGGTAAGGCTCCCCCTATGCCCCACATTCCTTCTCTTCCCTTTCTGCATCTAAACTCCAAGCACCCAACATTCTCCCCGTGGTCTCTGGCTAATTAGAGATACCCCGGTTCCTTCTGTTCTCAGTGGCCAGGAGACCCTCCCACGTCCCTCACCCCATCACATCGAAATGTACTAGTCTCCTGTTCCCTTCCCTCGGGACACAGACCTCTGTTCACCCCTAGCTCTGAGCAAAGAGTCCTGTGCTACAGTGTTTATGGTTAATGATGACATCATTGATCATCTCTGTGGTTACAGACTTGTCCAGGGTCATGCAGTCACATAGTAACAAAGCAAGGCCTAGCGCTCAGGACTCTTCATTTCTAAAGTGAGAATGAGTAGTTTTATACCCTCCTTCCCATTCCTTGGGGTGCCCAGGATGCTGTCCTTCAGCCCCTGTATTTTGTTGGGGACGCCCACAGTGGCAGGACCCCTTGACACTATTTACAATTTTTAATATGTTCTGGGTTCGGGTTTCAGCTCAGAGACTTCTGGGATCGGTAGTGGACGACATCTGGGGGCCTCGGGAGCTTTTTGGTTTGTTTTTTACTTTTTTTCCCCTTTTCCTTAAACTAATAGAATGCTTTGAAAGGGACAGTATGTCAGATGTAGCCTAGACCTCATAACTTTTTTTTGCTCTTAGCTATGCTTTGAGGAATTGGAAAAAATGCCAATTCCTGCACTGCAATGCAACATATTGTGATAGATGCTTCTTCTGAGATCCCATATGCTTCATATTGCCATGGAAAAAGCACTGGCATAGCAAGATTTTTTTTTTTCTATAAATTTCCCCAGAGATTGAATTGGATTTCTGTTGGTTGCTTTTACAGCAACATGGTCTCAGCAAGGGGAGAGAGAGAGAGAGAGAGACTGCACATTAACAAATGGCGTGGATTTTAATGCACACGTGCTTTAAGACGGCAGCTTGGAGGACATGGCCTCATAGTGTTCCTGGTTCTGGCTGTGTGAGCTAATATTCAAAGAGACTAGCCTAGGAATGATGGAGAAACAGTGAATTTAGGAGAAGGAAGCTACAATTCTTAACTTGGCCAGTCACCAGCTCTGGATCTGAAACAAGGGTATCAATTAAGTTTTGCTGAAATGATTTAGTGATTCAAACACATCTTGTTTTTTCTTTCTCACATCTTGGTCTGGGCTGGCTCTGATAGGGCTGGTCTAAGGTGACCTCACTCTTGTGTCTGGTGGTTGGAGTGATGTCAGCTGGGGTGACAGGGTGATGTGTGTCTCTCATCTTCCAGCAGGCTACCCCACCTTGTCCCCATGGTGGCGGTCATGGTCTTGGCAACATGACTTTCTAAGTCTCCACTTTTGTCATATTTGCTGATATCTGACTGGGACAAAGCAAGTCACATATCTAAGCCCACATCCAAAGAGTGGAGAAATAGACCCCCCCCTTGATGCGAAGTGTCTCAAGGTCACATTGCAAGTGGGGAGGCATAGCCAATCTACTGCAGCAAGTAAATTATGCTCTGGGAGCCTGAATGTCCTCAAAGTTAAAATGGGTAACCACTATGTACCTAGCAGCTCAAATTTACCATGTCAAACATGAACTGTTGACCCGCTGTGCACTCCACCCCACATGCTCTCCCTACCTGCGCCCCACGTGCTCACTCTTTCCCATCTCTCTAAGCGCCATCATCGTTCACCAATTAGCTGAAAGCAGAAACCTGAGAGTCATCCTTTATTCATCCTTTTCCGTATCCCTGCTGTCCTTCCCGTTTAAGAAAGGTCTCTGGACTCTAACTCTGAAAATGATCTTGAACCTATCCACTTCTCTCCCTGCTCTGCCCTTGCTCCCTCAGCAAGTATGATCTTGTAACAATTTTCCTGCATATATTCACATGGTTCCTTCTGGTCTTGACTCAAGGTCACATTCTGAGTGAGGTCCTCCTTGACCACTAGAGGTTATTGTCGACCCCACTCTCTTCATATTTCACATCCTCTTTTGCCTTATTTTTTCCCATATACTTATCACTATTTATTTTTTAATTGTCTGTCTGCCCCACCAGAATTTCAGTGCCTAGATCGTATGGGGATATCCGGTCATTTGGTTCACCATTGAATCCCCGATGCCTGTAAAAGCGGAGGGAACATGATTAGCTATCAATTTCTTGAATAAATGATGAAGGAAGCTTTTAAAGTGTTTAACCCTGTTATCTAGATCAGTATAATGACAGGTAGGCTCACCCTGAAATATGATGGTCTGTTTTCTTGTGCAAAGGCCCTGAGGCACCTAACTCAGTCCTAAAGAGTCAGAGAAACTCACCAGGGCAGTAATATCTAAGACCTAAATAATAAGTAGTAATAAAAAAACAGGCTAGGGGGCTTCCTTGGTGGCGCAGTGGTTGAGAATCCGCCTGCCGATGCAGGGGACACGGGTTTGTGCCCCGGTCCGGGAAGATCCCATATGCTACGGAGCGGCTGGGCCCGTGAGCCATGGCCGCTGAGCCTGCGCGTCCGGAGCCTGCGCTCCGCAACGGGAGAGGCCACAACAGTGAGAGGCCCTTGTACCGCCAAAAAAAAAAAAAAAAAAAAAAAAAAAAAAACAGGCTAGGTAAGAAACAGTGTAAGGTAATGAGGTGGGCACATAGGTTCCCCAGAGGGTATGGATAAGCACCACCCCCACTTATGTTTATTCTTTTTAAGAATAAAATAAGCTTTACTCATTTTTAATATACTGATTAGCACTGTGGTCCTTCTTAAGTCCCTAAGAGAGACAGGCAGGGGCTCTAACTGTTACTAACATGTGGAGAGGCATCCCTATGGGAAGATCCAGGGTTCCACAGCATACAGAACTTGGCAAGTTCCTCTTTGTTTGTTTTAACCATGTTGTGACTCACTGAGCATTTCCTGTTGTATCATGGCAGTTTTATAACTAAACTAACCTTCACAAAATGGACAAGCCACTTGGAAAGATTCCTGCAAAGAAACCAACTTGTATTAAAGATAATACTATACAAGCAAGCATAAAAGAAGACTGAGAAGGCAGAGATGATATTTCATCTTCTCCTAAAACAATGACAGTCTAACCAGTTCAGATAAGAAGGTTGAGTGGGGGGAGATAAAACTGCAATTGTCAAGACAATTTGAGAAATAAATTTTCATCCATTATTGTTAATAATTCTGAACAGATTATGCTTAAGCTATTAGCAAACCAGTGGTATAAAACATCATGTTGAAGAAGATATTAAATATTGTTCATTGAAATTTTAATCTTATTTTAGCTTCTTTCGTATTGAGGTTTTATTTACAGACAATAAATTGCACACATCTTAAGTATTTGATTCAATTAGTTTTGAATAATTTTGTACAATCATATAATAACCACACCAAACTAAATATGGGATCTTTTGATCAACCCAGAAATGTTCCTTATGCTCCAGTTTGTGGCAATGATTTTCTAACTTCTGTTGCCATAGATTAATTTTGCCTTCCTGAACTTTATATAAGTGTAGTTGTGTGTAAGGCTTTTTATGCTTGATATAATGTTTATAAAGTTCATCTTTGTTATTTCTATCAGTAGTTTGTTATTTTTTTTTCTTGTTAAATAGAATTTCATTGTATAAATTTGCCACAAATTAAAAATTCATTTTCTTATTGATGGACATTTGAGTTGTTTCAAGTTTCCAGCAGTTATGAATAAGGTTGCTATGAATATTCTTGTACAAGTTTTAGTGGACATTTGATTTTAAATATTTCTTTTGTACAAACACTCAGGAGAGAAATTGCTGGATCAATGAATAGGTGAATTTTTAACTTTGTAAATGTTGGTAGCATTTTGTGTTGACACCAGGAATGCTGAGTGTTGTTACTCTTCATTCTCGCCAACATTTCATGTTATCATCTATCAAATTTTGGTCATTCTTGTATAGTGGTATCTCATTATAATTTTCATTTTCATTTATGTGTTTCCCAGTATCAGCTGAGCACTTTTGTTTTGGCCGTGCCATGTGGCATAGGGTATCTTTGTTCCAGAGATGAACCCAAGCCCCCTGCAGTGGAAGCACGGAGTCTTAACCACTGGACCACCAGGGAAGTTCCCAGTTGAGCATTTTTTCACAAGCTGATTGGTCATTCCTATATCTTTTTAGTCAAGTGTTTGTTCATGTCTTTTGTCCATTCGAAATTTTTTTTATCATTGAGTTTTTGTATTCTTAAAGGACTCCTTGATCAGATATACATATGCAAATGTTTTGCCCCATCTGTGTCTTGACTGTTTTCTTGATATCTTTTGGTGAATAGAAAGAAGATTTTTATTTGACCAAGTACAATTTATCTTTTTTTCTCTCTTTGATGATTCGTGATTTCTGTATCCCCTCAAGGAAATCTTCGCTTATCGAAAGGTTGTGAAGATCTTCTCTTATGTTTTCTTCTAGAAGACTTACCTTTCTGGCTTTTGTGTTTAGATCTACAATCTATCTCAGATTAACTTTGTGTATACTAGTATGAGGTAAGAATGTAGGCGTATTTTTTTCCTATATGGATATCTATTAGTTCCAGTGCCATTTGTTGAATGAACTTTCCTTTCTCTATCGAATTGCTTTGCACCTTTGATGAAAATCAATTGACCATATGACAGAATCTATTTCTGAATTTCATTCTGTTCCATTGATTGATTTGTCTATCCTTTTGCAAATACCACACTCTTGATTACTTTAGCATTACAGTAGAGCTTAAATTGCATAGTGTAAGTCCTCTAGTTGTATTCTTCTTGAAGATTGATTTGGTTATTCTAGGTCTTTTACATTTCTATGTAAATTTTATATAAAGTTTGCAAATTTCTATTTAAAAAATCTGCTGGGACCATGAGTTGGGTTGTGTTGAATTACTGGGGAATTATTGTTAATATCTTAAGAATATTAAGTATTTTAAACTGTAAACAGGACATATCTTCTCAATCATTTAGGTCATTTAAAATTTCTCTCTGTAGACTTATAGTTTTGAGAAAATAATTCTTGTCAATCTTTGGTTAAATTTACTCTTAAACATCTGAAGTGTTTATGACACTATTGTAACTGGAATTAAATATGTTTTCCTTTCCAATGTTTGCTGATAGTACATAGAAAAAAAATTAATGGTTGGATGTTGACCTGGCTTGTATTGTAAGACCTTGCTAAACTCACTTATTAGTTGTTACAGTTTTTTGAGAGGAAGAGTGGTTGATTACTTACGATTTTCTATGTAAACAATTACATTGCTTGCAAAAAGAAAATTTTACTTCCTAATTTCCAATGTTTGTGCATTTTTCTATTGCTATATTGAATTGGCTAGTGCCTCCAATACAATGTTGAATGGAAGTGGTGAGAATGAGAAACCTTACTTTGCTCTTGAACGTATGGTTAAATAGTTTACTATTTCCTCTTATTTATGATGTTAGCTCTAGATTTTTCATAGTTGCCTTTTATCATATTGAGGAATTTTTCTTATGATTTTACTTTTCTACGAGTTATTATTATGAATGAATATAGACTTTTATGCATTTATTGAATTTACCATATAACCACTCTTCTTTATTCAGTAAATATGGTGAATTACTTTGATTTTCAAATGTTAAACCAAACTTGCTTAAAACCCACTTAATCATAATTTATTATCCTTTTAATGAATTTATATTTTTATATTATTTATATTTTGTAAGTATCAATATGTGTGCATCTATGTTTGTGAGAGATATTGGTGTATATATTTTTTTCTTGTCAAGTTTTGTGCAGATTTTGGTATCAGAATAATGCAGTCCTCATAAAATAAGTGGGTAAGTGTCCTGTCCTTTTTGCTTGAATGTATTTCTGTAGAATTATTATTATTTCTTCTTTAAAGAATAGTACTTTTCTTGTTTGATAAAAATCACCTGCCCCTAGATATTTTTGTGTGAAAAGGTTTTTCACAACAAATTCAATTATTTTAATAAATATAAATCTATTTAGATTTTGTAGTTCATCTTTTGTCAGTTTTGTTAAGTTGTATTTTTTAAGATATTCAGCTATTTCATCTATGTTGCTGCATTTATTGGCATTATGCTATTTAAAATGTTCTATTATCCTTTTCATGTGTATAGGATTTTCAAAGGTATCTTCTCTTTCATAACAGATTGGTCATTTATATTTTTTCTTTGTCATTGATCATGTCCCTAGGGGTTTATCAATTTTATTGATCTTTGTAAGAAACTATTTTTTTATTTTGTTAATTTTTTTAATGTTCTCTATTCCTCGTTTGTTTTCTATTTCATTGATTTCTGCTATGATCTTTCCATTCTCTTACTTTCTTAGGGTTTAATTTTATCTTTATTTGTTTATTTTTAGCATTTTAAGATTGGAAACTAGATAATTGATTTAAGTTTTCCCTTTCTTATATAATAATTTCAGATATAATTTCACTACAAATTGCATCTCATAACTTTTGATATATTCTTAACCTCATCTGAGTCAAAATATATATTCTTTGACTCATAGATCATTTAGAAATATTGTTTAAATTCCAAGTATGAGGGGGTCTTTCTCAATGTCTTATTGGTATTAATTTCAATTAGATATCATTGTGGTCAGAAAACATACTCTGTAGATATCAATGTTTTAAAATATATTTAACTTGTTTTATGGTGATTTTAAAGAATATTTTGTCTAGGTTTTATAATTGTTATCTGAACGAAGGTTATTCCAATCAAGTTTCTCTAACTACATTAGTTAGCTATTGTTATGTAACAAATTACCACAACTTCGTACTTTAAAACAACACACATTTACTATCTCACAGTTTCTGTGTGTCAGGAGTCTGGGCATGGCTTAGCTGGGTTCCCTGCTCAGAGTCTCACAAAGTTGTAATTGAGGTGTTGGCTGATCTACGTTCCTTCCTGGAACTCAAAATTCTCTTCCAGATTCACATAATTGCTGGCAGAATTCAGTTCCTTGAGGTTGTTGGACTGAGGTCTCCATATTCCTGTGGCCAATGGCAGTTTCCTTCCATCCAGAACTCTCCATAGGGAGGGTACAACATGGAAGTTAGCTTCTTTGAGGCCAGCAAGAGGGGTATACTTTATTTCTCTCACGCATGATAAGAAAACGTGTGTGTATGTGTCTGTGAATGTATATATGTGTATATATGTAATATATATGTATGAGTATGTTTTATATATATATATATAATTCCAGGAATGACATCCCATCAGCTTTGCCATACTTATTGATTAGAAGTAGCTTACCAGTCTCCCCCAGACAACACACTCAAGGTTAGGGGATTCTATAGTATGTAACACCAGGGGACAGAGATCATGGGGCCCATCCTAGAATTCTACTTCCCATACTAACCACTATTACTAGAAAGCAGAACTCTTCTTTCTTTTTGTAAAGATATTTTTGCTAGTTACAGAATGGATTCTACATTGATAGATTTTTTTTTCTTTCAACACATAGAAGATATCATTCCATTATTTTCCATATTTCCATATTTCCGGTGAAAAGTTAGTTATAATTCACATTGTGGTAGTATATATATATATATATATTTTTTTTTTTTTTTTGTGGTATGCGGGCCTCCCTCTGCCCTGGCCTCTCCCGTTGTGGAGCACAGGCTCCGGGCGCGCAGGCTCAGCGGCCATGGCTCACGGGCCCAGCCGCTCCGCAGCATGTGGGATCCTCCCAGACCGGGGCGCGAACCCGGTTCCCCTGCATCGGCAGGCGGACGCGCAACCACTGTGCCACCAGGGAAGCCCTGTGGTAGTATATTTTTAATGGGTCTTTTTTCCTCTGGCTGCCTTTAAGATTCAATCTTAATCTCTTAATTTTCAGCCAAACAGCTGACAATGATAAGCCTGCATGGTTTTCTTTGTATTTATTTTGTTTTGAGCTCACTTAGTTTTTAGATCTAGAAATTGGAGTTTGGCAATTTTTTATTTTGAGATAATTTTAGATTGGCATGCAGTTCCAAGAAATAATACAGAGAGGTCTTGTTTACTCTTTAACTAGTTTTCCCCAATGGTAGACTATTGTAAAACTCTAGTACTCTATCACAACTAGGATCCTGACATTGACACAGTTAAGGTACAAATTATTTCCATCATCACAAAGATTCCTCATGTTTCACTTTTATAGCCATATCCACTTCCCTCCCAACCCACTCTCTTGTTAATATCTGACAACCATTAATCTGTTCACCATTTGTATAATTTAGTCATTTCAGAATATATATTATACAGGGAAGCATAAAGTATGCAAACTTTTGGGATTGGCTTTTTCACTTGTCATAATTCTCTGTGTGTATCAATAGTTTGTGCCTTTTCATTGCTGAGTAGTATTTCATCATATGAATGTACCTAAGCAGCTATGTTTACCCATTCAACAATTGAAGCCATCTGGATTGTTTCCATTCTGGGGATATTACAAATAAAACTGCTATAAATATTCATGTGCATATTTTTGTGTGAACTTAAGTCTTCATTTCTCTGAGATAAATGTCCAGGAGTGCAATTGCTGGGTTGTTTGGTAGTTAACTTTTTAAGTAATTGACAGTTTTTATGAGTGATTGTATAGTTTTACATTTACATCAGGAAAATATCAGTAATCCTGTTTCTATGCATCCTCCTTCATGTATGGTGTTGTCACTAATTTAAACTTTAACTTGAGATATCTTACTGTAGTTTTAATTTGCATTGCCCTATTTGTGTGCTTATTTACCATCTGTGTATCTCCTTTAGTAAATGTTCCTTCATGTATTTTTCCCATTTAAAATTGGGTTGTATTTTTTTTTTTTTTTTTAGTGTTGAGTTTGAGAGTTCTTTATATATTCCAAATGCTAGTCCCTCTTCAGATATGTGGTTTTCAAATATTTTCTCCCACATGTATGTGGACTTTTTATTATTTAAACAGGGTCTTTCACACGGCAAAAGTTTTTAATTTTGATGAAGTCCAATTAATCAATTTTTCCTTTTATGAATTGTGCTTTTGACATCAAATCTAAGAACCTTTTTTCTGTCCTTAGATTTCCAAAGATTTTCTCCTAATTTTTTCTCTTAAAGTTTTATGGTTTTACATGTAATTCCACAATCATCTTTGAGTTAATTTTTTGTATAAGATCTGAAATTTAGGTAGAGGTTAATTTTTATGCCTATACATTTCCAACTGCTGCAGCATCATTTGTTGGAAAGGCTATCTCCTCTATTGATTTACTTTTTTCCAAAAATCATTTGAACATATTTGAGTAGGTCTATTTCTGGGTTTTCTAGTCTGTTCTATTGATCTGTATGTCTATTCTCATGTCCATCCTTATCACACAGTCTTCGTTACTGTAGCTATATAGCTGTCTTGAAATCAAGCAGACTGATTCCTTTTATTTTTCAAAATTGTTTTACATATTGTAGTTCCTTTACTTTTCCATGTATATTTTAGAATAATGTATATCAATATCTACAAAATATCTTGCTGAGATCTTGACAGAAATTCTGTTAAACCTGTATATGAGTTTGGGAAGAATTAACATCTTTACTATGTTGAGTCTTCCAATCCATGAACATGGTATGTCTCTCCATTTATTTAGTTCTTTGATTTCTTTCATCAACACAGTGTAATTTTCATAATACAAATCTTGCCCATGCTTTGTTAGATTTACACCTAAGTATTCCCTTATTCTTTTCTTTAATATAAATGGAATTGTATTTTTAATTTTAGCATAAAAATATTCATTGGTATTATATAGATATACAACTGGTTTTGTATGTTTATTTTTTATCCTGTGATCTGGCAGAACTCACTTATTGGTTCCAGGAATTTTTTTGATAGATTCCTGGGGATTTTCTATGTACAAAATCATGTCATTTTCAAATAGGAACAGTTTTATTACTTCTTTTGTAATCGGTGTTCCTTTTATTTCATTTGTCTTGTGATGGTGGCTAACTTCTAACACGTTGTTGAATAAGAGTAGTGAGAGCAGAGATCCTTGCCTTCCCGATCTCAAGGGGAAAGCATTCAGTCTTTCAGCTTTAAGTATAATGTTAACAGTTATTTGTTTCCTAAGATTCTCTTTATCAGGTTGAGGAACTTCCCCTCTATGCTAACTTTCTGAGCACATTTTCATGAAAAGGTGTTGAACTTTGTTGAATACTTTTTCTGCATCAACTGATAGGATCATGTGATGTTTTTCTTCTTTAGCTCATTAGTCTGGTAGATTACACTGATTGATTTCCAAATATTGAGCCAACCTTATATCACTGGAATAAACCCCATTTGTCATGGTGTATAATTATTTTTATATATTGCTGAACTCTCTTTGCTAATATTTTTTGTGCTTGTATTAATAAGGAATATTGACCTTCAGTTTTCTGTTTTGTACTGCCTTTGTCTGGTTTTGGTATACTAGCTTTATAAAATAAATTGAGAATTATTTGTCCCTTTTTTTTTTCTGAAAGAAATTGTGTAAAATTGTTGTTCATTCTTCTTTAAACATTTGGAAGAATTTTACAGTAAAACTATCCAGGCTTGGAGATGCCTTTTTGATGGTTTTTAAATTAAAAATTCAATTTTATTGAAGTAAACTCATGTACTTATGGTCAACTAATCTACTAAAAAGGAAGCAGGAATATACAATGGAGAAAAGACAGTGTCTTCAATAAATGGTGCTTGGAAAACTGGACAGCTACATGCAAAAGAATGAAATTGGAACATTCTCCAACACCATATACAAAAATAAACTCAAAATGGATTAAAGACTTAAATGTAAGACCAGATACTATAAAACTCCTAGAGGAAACCATAGGCAGAACACACTGACATAAATTGCAGCAACATTTTCTTGGACCCATCTCCTAAATAAAGGAAATAAAAGCAAAAATAAACAAAGGGGACCTAATTAAACTTAAACACTTTTGCACAGCAAAGGAAACCATTGACAAAACAAAAAGACAACCTACTGAATGGGAGAAAATATTTGCAAATTATATTACCGATAAGGGATTAATATCCAACATATATTAATATCCAACAATATATAAAAAACTTGTACAACTCAACATTAAAAAAAGAAACAGCCCAATTAAAAAGCTGGCAGAAGAACTGAGTAAACATTTTCCAAAAAGGAAGTGCAGATGGCCAACAGGCACATGAAAAGATACTCAACATCGCTAATCATCAGGGAAATGCAAATTGAAACCACAGTGAGATATCACCTCACACCTGTCAGAATGGCTATCATAAAAAGGAACACAAATAAGAAATGTTGGTGAGGTTGTGGAGAAAAGGGAACCCTTGTACTGTGGTAGGAATATACATTGGTACAGCCACTGTGGAAACAGTATGGAGGTTTCTCAAAAAACTAAATATAGAACCATCATATGACCCAGCAATTCCACTCCTGGGTCTATACCTAAAAAACCCCACTAATTCAAAAAGATACATGCACCCCAATGTTCTTAGCAGCATTATATACAATTGCCAAGATATGGAAGCAACCTAAGTGCCCATCAACAGATGAATGGATAAAGAAGTGGTTTATATATACAATGGAATACTACTCAGCCATAAAAAAGAATAAAATTTTGGCATTTGCAGCAACATGGATGAACTTGAAGGACATTATGATAAGTGAAATAAGTCAGAAGCTAGTTATGACCAGCAGTGGGGGGGGGGGGACAATAATATGGGTGAGGGAGTGGGAGACACAAATTATTGGGTGTAAGATTGGCTCAAGATTATATTGTACAACATAGGGAATACAGCCAATACTTTGTAATAACTGTAAATGGAAAATAACATTTAAAAGTTGTATAAAAATAAAAATAAAATTTAAAAAAATTCAATTTTCTTAATAGTTATAGGAATATTCAAATTATCTGTTTCATATTGAATGAATTGTGATAATTTGCATATTTTCAAGGAACTGGTTCGTTTTATCTGCCCAATATGTATATATGTGTGTAGAATTATTTGTAATAGTTCCTTATTATCCTTTTGATGTATGCAAAGTCTATAATAACTCCTGTTTCATTCCTGATATTAGTAATTTGTGTCTTCTCTCTTTTTCTTTGTCAGTCTTTCTGGAGTTTTGTTGATTTTATCAATCTTTTCAGAGAACTATTTCTTTGTTTTATTGATTTTCTCTATTCTTTTTCTGTTTTTAATTTCAATGATTTCTGCTCGTATCTTTATTATTTCTTTCCTTCTACTTGCTTTAGGTTTATTATGCCCTTCTCTTTCTAGTTTCTTGAGGCTGGAGTTTAGATTATTGCTTTGAGACTTTTTATCTTTTCTGTTGTCTACATTTAATGCTATAAATTTCCCTCTCAGCACTGCTTTAGCCATGTTTCACAAAGTTTGATATATTCTATTTTCATTTTTATTCACTTTTATATTTTAAAATAATTTCTGTTGAGAGTTGGATTGACCCATAGATTATTGTTTTGTTTTGTTTTGTTTTGTTGTGGTATGTGGGCCTCTCACTGTTGTGGCCTCTCCCGTTGCGGAGCACAGGCTCCGGACGCACAGGCTCAGCAGCCATGGCTCACGGGCCCAGCCGCTCCACAGCATGTGAGATCTTCCCAGACCGGGGCACAAACCAGTGTCCCCTGCATTGGCAGGCGGATTCTCAACCACTGCGCCACCAGGGAAGCCCCATAGATTATTTTTTAATAAATTTATTTATTTATTTATTTTTGGCTGCTTTGGGCCCTTGCTGCTGTGTGCTGGCTTTCTCTAGTTGCGGCGAGCGGGGGCTACTCTTTGTTGCAGTGCATGGGCTTCTCATTGTGGTGGCTCCTCTTGTTGCGAAGCACAGGCTCTGGGCCTGTGGGCTTCAGTAGTTGTGGCATGCGGGCTCTAGAGCGCAGGCTCAGTAGTTGTGGCACAGGGGCTTTGTTGCTCCGCAGCATGTGGGGTCTTTGAACCCATGTGCCTTGCATTGGCAGGCAGATTCTTAACCACTGTGCCACCAGGGATGTGTTTTTTATCTTCCAAGTGTTTATATCTTTTCTTCCTCTTACTGATTTCTAGTTTTATTACATTTTGATGGGAGGGCACATTGTATGATTTCAGTTCTTTTAAGTTTATTGAGGTTTCTTTCATGGCCTAGGATATGGTCTATCTTGGTATATGTCCTTTGGGCACTTGAACAGAAAGAGTATTCTGCTATTGTCCTATAAATGTTGATTAGGTCTTATTGTTTGATAGTGTTGTTTAGTTCTTCTCTATCTTTGCTGATTTTCTATCAAGTTGTTCTGTCAGTTATGGAGAGATGGATGCTGAAGTCTCCAGCCATAACTGTGGATTTGTCTATTTCAAAAACAGTTTCTTTTGACTTTCTATATTGGAGCCACTCACATAACTTACATATTTTACTTTTATTTCTGTTTTAGTACATCTTTTATAATAATATATTGATATAGTAGTATACAGATAGATATATGTTAGGAGTGCATGTTCAAACATATTTTTCTGATAAGGATGTACGATCAAGAGTTTGGAGAAACCACTTGAATCCAGAAATAGTGGTGAGACCATATATTAAGGAAACTTGTTATTCATGTTAAAGAGTTTAAATTTTATCCTGATGGTATTGGAGAGTATTAGAAGACCTTAAATAGGATGCTAAAGTGACATTGGTTATTTAGATAGGTTACTCTTGCTACAGAGTGGAAGACTGGAGTCAAGGAGACCATTTGGAGGCTGGTGCAGTTCTGAGTCCATTAGCTTTTCCTCAGAAGTTTATACTAGTGTAGGCCATATCAGTGTTCACATATTACATATGAAAGTTATAGATCTCATAGAAAAGCATATAGTTGCTGATATCTACCAACTTCTTTTCTATCATTTTCCTGTCCTATATTGAGTGACTTTAGTATCCCTATGGATCTTGTTTTTCTTGGTCTCTTGGTTTCTCAATCTTTGTAACTCCATGATCTTTTCTGTTTATCTTATTCTAATACTGTCATAGTCACACCCTAGACATCATCATAGCCTTGACTCCAAATACCTGTTTTTAACTGTCTCTTATTTTTCCAGCATACTTACTTCCATACTCTCAATTTAGCAATTATATGATTTCATTAAGACCCCAAGTCCATTCACACTATCAATGACCTCTTTTCCTGTTTCTATCCATCTCCCACATGATTCAGGACATCCTAAGTCAATCATGACAATCTATTTATTCCCTCTGCCACTGATTGGTTGACAGATAGGCATGTAACCCAGAGTTGATCCATGAGACATCATGGAAGGTCTACTTGGCATTTTTTCACACTTAAGAGATCTTGGGAAGAAAATAATGGTTTCTATTTGTCTCTATATATGCATACCAT
Source organism: Physeter macrocephalus (assembly GCF_002837175.3). Classification (NCBI taxonomy): domain Eukaryota; kingdom Metazoa; phylum Chordata; class Mammalia; order Artiodactyla; family Physeteridae; genus Physeter; species Physeter macrocephalus. The sequence continues at coordinate 100,233,067 of NC_041220.1, forward strand.
ACAGGATATATTATACGTACTTATAGTACCTGGATCTGTGGTAGTCACTTTGAGACCATTAAAGGAACCATCTTATAGGAATCTGACATGTTAAAGATGGAAGAGATGAGTTATGAAAGAACTTCACTCCTAGATGGTATTTTTAAGCCACTGCTAAATCAACGCTTGATCCCTGTTCTACCTTGGAACTTCATGTGACATAAGAAAATACTTCCTATTGTTTAATTCAATCGAGTCAAAATTTTCTCTTTCACACTTTCTGTGTGTGTGTGTGTGTGTGACTGAACATATCCAAACTGATACTCTCTCCTTCCTCACAAACCTTCTGAATATGCCCATGTATCCATCTCTTACTTGCCTCCATGTCTTTATTAGAGCCATTCTCTACCACCACCCTCCTTGGAATCCACTCTCTTCTCCTCCTCTTCCCCATCTTCCCTACCTGCCCACAGTTGATTGTACTTTCCAAAGATGATTGTAATGATATTCTTATCCCATATACTCTTCTAGAATCTTGCTACTCTCCCATCAAATGTATATGTCTTCTTGAAATCGTTTGACTGATGGATGAATAGAGAATGGTGAAAGTAACACCATGTGACTTTTAAAATTAGGTCATAGATGGCAATTCAGCTTATTCACTCCTGAAGCCTTCAACCACTGAGAGAAGTCCAACTGTCCTGACACTGCCATGCTGCAAGGAAACCTAAGGTAGTTCTTCCAGGAATATCACATGAAGAATCCCTGAGAACTTATTGGGAAAGAGCACCTATGGTCATTTCCTGCTCTTCCAGATCTAGCCAAACCTACCTACAACTTAATGAGAGACCCTGGGCCAGAACTACCCAGCCAGTCTTTCCTGAGTTCCTGACCCACAAAAATCAGGAGAGAGAATAAAGTTATTACTGTTTAAACCACTAGATTTTGGGGTGACATTGCACAGACAATAGATAACCAGTAAAACTACCTTCATAGTAATTCAAAGTAATGTCATGTGAAAATACACATTTTCTTTTAATATTTGGAATGCTTTGTAAATGGGTGAAATTAACATTCTGTATTGTAGGACAAAATTTGAGCGGAGGGAAAGGATAATTCAGATAGGGCAGCAATCAAACTGTAGTCTCTGCTGGAAAGCTCTTTTCTACCTCTTCACACAGCTAGCTTCCTTTCATGTCAATGTCTCCACCAAAAGGTCAACTTCACAGAGAGGCATTCCTTGAATTCATAAAATAGCCTCTTCATGCTGTCCTTTATCACTACACCTGGGTTGACAATTGTCCTCATTGCATTTATCATAATATGATATTCTATCTTTATTGGTTTGCTTTCTTATTTCTTGCTCTTCTCCTTGATGTGAATCAAGGAGGGAAGAACAATGCCATTTTTCTTTCCCACTGTCTGCCCAATACCTATCCCAAGCACCCAGTCAGCACTCAATAAAGACTTTTGAATGAATAAATAAAAGAATTAATAAAACTTTCTTGGGATCCTTAACATGGGATTCATTCACATACCTCCACTTCCCTGACCCAGTTCAGAAAGGACTGTAACTTTCATCAGATTCTAAGAAATAATCCATGGAGACAAAATATTAAGATTCACTGATTTGGGGAATAAGATGTAAAAGGGGATACAAAAAATGACAGAAAGGAAAATTCTGAGGAAATGAAGATGTTCTATATCTTGATCGGGATGGAATTACAAGGGTATACATAGACATTTGTAAAACTCATAAAACTGCACTTAAAAATCTGTGCATTTTATTAAATTAACATTAATAATGTTAATGGGAAAATCCATTGAACTTGCTTCATCACATTATTTTTCAAGCTAAAACAAAGAAAAAGGCTCTGAACAAATTATACATTAATTTTAAATCCTGAATCTGCTCTGGCATTCAGTGTGAAGCATTTAGAGTCAGTTTAAACTCTGAATTCCTTTTAGAGACCTTTCTTATTCTTTTCTTACACTCATTCTCTTCCCTTAAATTCTCTTACCTTTTTTTCCCTGTGCACACATAAGAGAAGCCAGCTTATAACTCTTAAAATCTTCACAAATACATGGAAAATTAAATAATTTCTGCTGTAAAATTATAATTGATGATAGAAAGCAATTAAAAAAAAACCCCAAAACTGTGGAGAAGACATGTGTTTTTTGTTTGTTTGTTTTGTTTTTTTGTGGTATGCGGGCCTCCCTCTGCTGCGGCCCCTCCCGTTGCGGAGCACAGGCTCCGGACGCGCAGGCCCAGCGGCCATGGCTCACGGGCCCAGCCGCTCCGCGGCATGTGGGATCCTCCCAGACCGGTTTATTTATTTATTTATTTTTGTGGTATGCGGGCCTCCGTCTGCTGTGGCCTCTCCCGTTGCGGGGCACAGGCTCCGGACGCGCAGGCCCAGCGGCCATGGCTCACGGGCCCAGCCGCTCCGCGGCATGTGGGATCCTCCCAGACCGGGGCGCGAACCCGGTTCCCCTGCATCGGCAGGCGGACGCGCAACCACTGCGCCACCAGGGAAGCCCAGGACATGTGTTTTTTGACATCAATTAGGAGTTAGGGCTCCACCATTCCTTTCTGTAAAAGAAAGACATGAAGAAACTAATAGATATTGCAGTTCCTATATGCATGAGACTCTTCTTGGGTAATTTTACATCATTGAGAGCTGGCAAAGACCTGCCCTGGTGCGGTAAGTTATAAATGCACCTGGAAATTGAAGAGTGCAAATACAAAGTGTCATATGTGCTGGTGCTTTGGAAAGTAAAATGATTGTACAGTGTGAGAGAGATGTTTTATAACAGAAATGATAATGACACCCTCATTTTCTGAGTTAATTAGGTCTGGAGATTTTGATGACATTCATTCATTCATTTTACAAATATTTGGAAAGACCTCCTTTGTGTAAGAGACCATCTCAGGTCTGGGGATTCATGAGTGAATATGGATTTGGTAAATGCCATGGAAGAATTTCTAATCCAGTAAGGGACAAGGACTAAAAAAGAGTAGAAGGACATGGTTGGTTTTGTAATGATGATGTGGGCTATGTGTACTGGGAGTATACAGGTAGAGGACCGCTAATGGCTGGGAAGTCAGGGAAGAGTTTACTCTGGTGGTTCAATTTCAGCTAGGTTTTCAGAGTCTGATTTGATTGACATTTCATGTAGTCTCTGTTCTAAGATTTGTATACATATTCTCTTGGTCCATCCTATAAGTTATCATCTTGGGAAGTAGTAATATTCTCCTGAGGAGAAACCTGAGATTCAGAAAGGTAAGAAAAATATTTTGTCTAAGTAACATAGGTGGTCAGTGGCAGAGCCAGGATTTGAATGCAGGATTTTGATTGCAAATGCAGCCTTTCTTTCTTCTTTCCTTCCTCTCTCCCTTCCTTCTTTGCTTCTTTACCATTTTTTCCTCCCAGTGTCCTTCCCACCATTTCATATTGGATGTTAAAATGTTGAAAGAAGGATAGAAAATAGGCAGCTGGAAAAGCCGGCCAAGGGCATCTCAGTTCCCACCCCCATTCCCCAAAAACCAATATGGATGAAAGGTCCAGAGGTGTCATAATTTATTCAGGAAAGAACCCAGAGATAACAGAAATTTTCAAGTTCATATTCATTTTCTTACAATTCTTCGTACTCTACTAGAATGTCCTTCCATTCCAGCTCTACACATTCCAAGCACCATGTTGAGGTTCCTGCCCCAATAACACATTTTTACACTCAACAAATATTTTTGATTCCTTATTTTTATCATGTTTGTGATCTGTGATGTGATATATCACAAATTTGGAAAGAGGGGAAATAAAATTGCCCTTAGGGCTCAAATACGAAATTAACAGCTAGAAAAAGCACAGCAGAGATGTCACAAGTCTCTTTGAGGAAAGAGAAGGAGGTCTAAGTCATAAGCCACATCTGTGACTTGAATGAATCAACAGGCAAATGAGAGAATCCACAATGAAGCATGGAGGAGTCCCAGGGTAAACTGCATGGTGCTTGTCTCAGAAGAGTCCAAGAAGCCCATATCTGTGTCTTCACATCTTGTATGGGAAGATGATCTTTATGGTAAAGTGTCTTCATTGGAATCAATCAGGTAAATACTATTTTAAAAAACCCATTTTGTTCCAGTTCATGCTCACTCAGTGCCTTCTAATTGGGAGATGGCTCCCTGAGCAGGTTGGCCTGCAGCAAAGGAAGGCCTTGGCCATTGCAGAGAGAACTGTGACCCAATGGACAACACCCTCTGTATGAATTAATACATTGATGTATCTACCAGAGATGACTTGGGAGGAAATTTTCCTATAGGTCCCAAACCTTAAAACATTACCAGGGGATGACCCTTTCTGCCCATAAGTGGGAAGTGGAATTAGCAAACTGACATTGTTAAAGGAAAGGATGTTCTCCCTTCCATGCATAGACCACATCAAAGATGGAGAAAAATACAACCCCAGAAAAGTCTTTTGTCCAAAACCTCTTTGTTTACAATTTCTGCTGGCTTGCTTTCTATGCCTTAATTATAGAAATGCAAGAAGCTTGGCTTTCTGTGTCCAGGGAAGTAGAGAATTGTGATTGAAGGTCAACACAGACCCATCATCAGTTGCTTCTCTGAAGGAGGACTGCTCAGAGGAACAAACATGTGGAGAAGGATTGCCTACCCGGCCTGAGGGATTTGGCTACAACACATGGATACCCCTTTTCTCATATATGGTCAGATCATTAAGGGATTACCTGTCAGCTCAGGAGGTGGTGTCATTTGCACAATTAAAGAATCCCACTTGGGCAGAGGGCTGGAAGCTGGGCCAGTGACATCTCCATTCAGCATGGCATTGCTTTTGTCCAAGAATAAACAATGCAACGAGATAAAGCATAACCTTTCTTATCCCTTTGTTTGTTCTTTATTTCCCCCAAATTTCCATCTCTTTAAGATCAAAAAGAAATGAGAGAAGAATGCTCCATAATTTTTGAGAACTCTAAAAGGGTTTTATGGCTCAGTCACTTGAACTGGGTTAGTAGGAGTCTGCCCTTGTGATATAGAACTATTCTTTCTACTATATCAAAATCAAGTTTTTGAGCCCAAAGTGCCAACATAAATTCATCAGGACAAAGCCTTCTGGTGAGGGTCCTTGGAAGGGAGTCAAGGTGCCCTTTCAGTAATCACGTTTGATCACACCCTTTCCTCATAGGGAACTATTAAAACTATTCTGTGCAATTCATGGGAATGAATGTTCTCAAGGATAAAGACACGAGTAAGACAAGCTTTTCAAACCTCAAGGATCTAGTGGCTGAAACAGACTTGCAAATAACTCATTTATTTGAGTTATTTAATAAAATAACAGAATGATATCAATGCCGAATAGCTGTATATTCTGAGAGCACAGAGCAGAGGGTGATTCCTTTTGTTTAAGGGGCTGGGTATGCTTCATGGAAGAGGTGGCATTTGAGCTGTAAAAGTCAGTGATGATTGGTGGGCAAAAGTCTAAGAGGTAATGCTTGGCATAGAGTAAGAGTCCATTAAATGTTGGCTGACAGCTCCTGCATTTTGACTGTTCCTCCCCTAAACTCCTGTCTCCCTTATGAGTCACTATCACAAAAATGATGCTGCCCCACTATACACACATTTTTGGCTTGTTTATTCTTACCTACTACCTCTTTAAGTCCCCATATTGAATCCTTGCAGCTGGTGTACATATCAGGTATTCCAATGAACTTGATTCTGTAGTTAGGTTATTTCGAGGTTCATTAGCAGCATCCATAATACGCCTCTTGGGTACCTCTTAAGACTTAATGTAGAGTTGCTTCATACAGTTGGCACATAATAAATGTTGCTGACTATGCACTGATGGATTGAGAGAAAGAAATCTACCTTTCTTGAGATTCTGAGCCTGCGTCTCTCTGGGATAAGATAATTACACAGATAATTAAGGCTAAAAGAAACTTGCTGTTTTCATTTGCACTGAACTACTGGGAGTCTACGTCTGCAGTGATCAGATTTTCTAGTTGATGGTTTAACTCTCTGTCTCCCCAACTTTTACAGACAAAGCTGAAGCTGTGAGCCAGCCTAGAGAGCCTTAAAGAGCTAGAGTCAAAATAATGGACAAGCATCACCTTTGAGAGAGAGAGAAAGAAAATAAACATGTCATTTTTATCTTTAGAAAAATTATCACCCCACTTACTGCATTTTGGTAAATTATGGGTAGATGCCTATTAAGATAATGATCGAAAAGCTGAATGAAATTGCAGACAGAGGTCAAGAGCAAACTGTGGGAGACAGGTATTTGATATTTGGTGAGATAAATGATGGCACCCACTCCCATCTTCCCTCCACTTTCCCCATTTATCTCTTAGGATGAGGTCTTTTCTTGTTGTCCTTGTTAGGGAACCCCTATATACTAGACACTTGGAAGAAAATTGAAACCTGAGGGAGAAGCGGTGCTGCTAGTTTTTGCCAGGCACACCAGAAGGAAAGGCCCACTTCAGGTCCACAGAAGTGTGAGGAACAGAAAGTGAGAGATGAGCTGGTGATGAGCCTTCTTGGGAGCTAGGTCTGTCCCTGGAACTGCAGGTTGGTAAAGATGGGCCACTATGGTGGTGGCCTCTGGTCCTCTTCAAGGGCTCTTGTCCCACACAACCACCAAACAAGGCAGGCGCTGGCCCAGACTTTCTTTCATCATCAACTAAGGCGTCTATTAAATATTTTTACAACATGCCTCCACATGCATAGTTTAAGTGCCTGTGTATAACACTGTTGTACTAAATTTAAAGTTACAATGGACTTTGTCAAGATGGCACTGAAAAATGTCAAATAACTGCTATGAAAAATGAAGTTATATAGTTCTTCCTTAATGCAACAGGTCTTTTAAATTTATTTGTTTATTTATGTGTTTTTTTTTCCCTCGCCTCGGCATGCAGGATCTTAGTTCCCCAGCCCCAGTGATCAAAGCCACGTGCCCTGAAGTAGAAGCATGGAGTCTTAACCACTGGACCGCCAGGGAAGTCCTGAAATAGGTCTTAATATTAATTCTTTTACACATTTAAAACAACCACCACTGCAAAAAAAGAAAAAAAATTCATCCTCTACAATTACCATTAAATTACTCATGCATTACTATTAAATGAACATTGTAGGGGTTATGTTTTCAATAATTTTTTGCTCTCAAATTTATTGGGGAATAATGACTTTTTTCAATATCTTTATTAGAGTAAAATTGATCTACACTGGTGCGTTAGCTTCTGCTGTATAACAAAGTGAATCAGTCAAACGTATTCACACATCCCCATATCCCCTCCCTCTTACGTCTCCCTCCCACTATCCCTATCCCACCCGTCTAGGTGGTCACAAAGCACAGACCTGATCTCCCTGTGCTATACAGCTGCTTCCCACTAGCTATTTTACATTTGGTAGTGTATACATGTCTATACTACTCTCTCACTTTGTCCCAGCTTACGCGTCCCCCTCCTTGTGTCCTCAAGTCCATTTTCTCTATGCCTGCGTCTTCAATCCTTTTCTGCCCCTAAGTTCATCAGAAACTTTTATTTTCTTTTTTAGATTCCATATATATGTGTTAGCATATGGTAATTGTTTTTCTCTTTATGACTTACTTCACTCTGTATGACACTAGGTTCATCCACCTCACTACAAATAGTTCAATTTCGTTTCTATTTATGGCCGAGTAGTGTTCCATTGTATATATGTGCCACATCTTCCTTATCCATTCATTTGTTGATGGACACTTGGGTTGCTTCCATGTCCTGGCTATTGTAAATAGTGCTGCAATGAACATTGTGGTGCATGTCTCTTTTTGAATTATGGTTTTCTCACGGTATATGCTCAGTAGTGGGATTGCTGGGTCATGTGCTAGTTCTATTTTTAGTTTTTTAAGGAACCTCCATACTGTTTTCCATAGTGGCTGTATCAATTTACATTCCCACCAACAGTGCAAGAGGGTTCCCTTTTCTCCACACCCTCTCCAGCATTTATCATTTGTAGATTTTTTGACGATGGCCATTCTGACTGGTGTGACGTGATACCTCATTGTAGTTTTGATTTGCATTTCTCTAATGATTAGTGATGAGCATCCTTTCATGTGTTTGTTGTCAATCTGTATATCTTCTTTGGAGAAATGTCTATTTAGGTCTTCTGCCTATTTTTGGATTAGGTTGTTTGTTTTTTTGATACTGAGCTGCATGAGCTATTTGTAAATTTCGGAGATTAATCCTCTGTCAGTTGCTTCATTTGCAAATATTTTCCCCCATTCTGAGGGTTGTCTTTTCGTCTTGTTTATGGTTTCCTTTGCTGTGCAAAAGCTTTTAAGTTTCATTAGGTCCAATTTGTTTATTTTTGTTTTTATTTCCCCTTCTCTAGGGGGTGGATCAAAAAGGATCTTACTGTGATGTATGTCATAGAGTGTTCTGCCTATGTTTCCCTCTAGAGTTTTATAGTGTCTGGCCTTACATTTAGGTCTTTAATCCATTTGAGTTTATTTTTGTGTATGGTGTTAGGGAGTGTTCTAATTTCATTCTTTTACATGTAGCTGTTCAGTTTTCCCAGTACCACTTATTCAAGAGGCTGTCTTTTCTCCATTGTATATTCTTGTCTCCTTTATCAAGATAAGTTGACCATATGTGCATGGGTTTTTCTCTGGGCTTTCTATCCTGTTCCATTGATCTATATTTCTGTTTTTGTGCCAGTACCATACTGTCTTGATTACTGTAGCTCTGTAGTATATTTTGAAGTCAAGGCGCCTGATTCCTCCAGCTCCGTTTTTCATTCTCAAGATTGCTTTGGCTATTCGGGGTCTTTTGTGTTTCCATACAAAATGTGAAATTTTTTGTTATAGTTCTGGGAAAAATGCCATTGGTGGTTTCATATGGATTGCATTGAATCTGTAGATTGCTTTGGGTAGTATAGTCATTTTCACAGTGTTGATTCTTCCAGTCCAAGGACATGGTATATCTCTCCATCTATTTGTGTCATCTTTAATTTTTTTCATCAGTGTCTTATAGTTTTCTGCATACATGTCTTTTGTCTCCTTGGGTAGGTTTATTCCTAGGTATTTTATTTTTTTTGTTGAAATGGTAAATGGGAGTGTTTCCTTAATTTCTCTTTCAGATTTTTCATCATTACTGTATAAGAATGCAAGAGATTTCTGTGCATTAATTTTGTATCCTGCTACTTTACCAAATTCATTGATTAGCTCTAGTAGTTTTCTGGTAGCATCTTTAGGATTCTCTATGTATAGTACCACATCATCTGCAAACTGTGACAGTTTTATTTCTTATTTTCCAATTTGGATTCCTTTTATTTCTTTTTCTTCTCTGATTGCTGTGGCTAAAACTTCCAAAATTATGTTGACTAATAGTGGTGAGGGTGGGCAACCTTGTCTTGTTCCTTATCTTAGTGGAAATGGTTTCAGTTTTTCACCACTGAGAAAGATGTTAGCAGTGAGTTTGTCACATATGGCCTTTCTTATGTTGAGGTAAATTCCCTCTATGCCTACTTTCTGGAGGGCTTTTATCATAAAGTGGTGTTGAATTTTGTCAAAAGCTTTTTCTGCATCTACTGAGATGATCATATGGTTTTTCTCCTTCAATATTTTAATATGATTGATTTGCATATATTGAAGAATATATTATTGTGTAATATATATTATATGCAAAATAATATATATATTATATTGCATAAATTGGTGGATTTGCATATATTGAAGAATCCTGGCATTCCGGGGATAAACCCCACTTGATCATGTTGTATGATCCTTTTAATGTGCTCTTGGAAATTTTTTGCTAGTATTTTTTTGAGGAGTTTTGCGTCTATGTTCATCAGTGATATTGACCTGTAGTTTCTCTTTTTGTGACATCTTTTTCTGGTTTTGGTGTCAGTGTGATGGTGGCGGCCTCATACAGTAATTTGGGAGTGTTCCTCCCTCTGCTATATTTTGGAAGAGTTTGAGAAGGATAGGTGTTAGCTCGTCTCTAAATGTTTGATAGAATTCACCTGTGAAGCCATCTGGTCCTGGGCTTTTGTTTGTTTGAAGATTTTTACTCACAGGTTCAATTTCAGTGCTTGTGATTGGTCTGTTTATATTTTCTATTTCTTTCTGGTTCAGTCTCAGAAGGTTGTGCTTTTCTAAGAATTTGTCCATTTCTTCCAGGTTGTCCATTTTATTGGCATATAGCTGCTCGTAGTAATCTCTCATGATCCTTTGTATTTCTACAGTGTCATCTGTTACTTCTCCTTTTTCATTTCTAATTCTGTTGATTTGAGTCTTCTCCCTTTTTTTCTTGATGAGTCTGGCTAATGGTTTATTAATATTTTTTATCTTCTCAAAGAGCAAGCTATTTGTTTTATTGATCTTTGCTATCATTTCCTTCATTTCCTTTTCATTTATTTCTGATCTGATTTTTATGATTTCTTTTCTTCTGCTAACTTTGGGAGTTTTTCTGTTCTTCTTTCTCTAATTGTTTTAGGTGTAAGGTTAGGTTGTTTTTTTTGAGATGTTTCTTGTTTCTTGAGATAGGATTGTATTGCTATAAACTTCCCTCTTAGGCCTGCTTTTGCTGCATCCCATAGCTTTTGAGTCGCCATGTTTTCACTATCATTTGTTTCTAGGTATTTTTTGATTTCCTCTTTGATTTCTTCAGTGATCTCTTCGTTATTTAGTAGCGTATTGTTTAGCTTCCATGTGTTTGTATTTTTTACAGTTTTTTTCCTGTTATTGATGTCTAGTCTCATAGCGTTGTGGTCGGAAAAGATACTTGATACAATTTCAATTTTCTTAAATTTACCAAGGCTTGATTTGTGACCCCAGTTATGATCTATCCTGACAATGTTCCATGAGAATTTGAGAAGAAAGTGTATTCTTTTTTTTGTCCTATAAATATCAATTAAGTCCATCTTGTTTAATGTATCATTTAAAGGTTGTGTTTCCTTATTTATTTTCATTTTGGAT
>NC_041220.1:100244039-100246523 GCF_002837175.3 Physeter macrocephalus
ATGGTTTATCAATTTTATTTATCTTCTCAAAGAGCAAGCTATTTGTTTTATTGATCTTTGCTATCATTTCCTTCATTTCCTTTTCATTTATTTCTGATCTGATTTTTATGATTTCTTTTCTTCTGCTAACTTTGGGAGTTTTTCTGTTCTTCTTTCTCTAATTGTTTTAGGTGTAAGGTTAGGTTGTTTTTTTTGAGATGTTTCTTGTTTCTTGAGATAGGATTGTATTGCTATAAACTTCCCTCTTAGGCCTGCTTTTGCTGCATCCCATAGCTTTTGAGTCGCCATGTTTTCACTATCATTTGTTTCTAGGTATTTTTTGATTTCCTCTTTGATTTCTTCAGTGATCTCTTCGTTATTTAGTAGCGTATTGTTTAGCTTCCATGTGTTTGTATTTTTTACAGTTTTTTTCCTGTTATTGATGTCTAGTCTCATAGCGTTGTGGTCGGAAAAGATACTTGATACAATTTCAATTTTCTTAAATTTACCAAGGCTTGATTTGTGACCCCAGTTATGATCTATCCTGACAATGTTCCATGAGAATTTGAGAAGAAAGTGTATTCTGTTTTTTGTCCTATAAATATCAATTAAGTCCATCTTGTTTAATGTATCATTTAAAGGTTGTGTTTCCTTATTTATTTTCATTTTGGATCGTCTGTCCATTGGTGAAAGTGGGGTGTTAAAATCTCCAGCCATGATTGTGTTACTGTTGATTTCCCATTTAATGGCTGTTAGCATTTTTCTTATGTACCGAGGTGCTCCTATGTTGGGTGCATATATACTTACAATTGTTATTATCTTCTTCTTGGCTTGATCCCTTGATCATTATGTAGTGTCTTTATTTGTCTCTTGTAATAGTCTTTATTTTAAAGTCTATTGTGTCTGATATGAGAATTGCTACTCCAGCTTTCTTTTGATTTTCATTTGCATGGAATATCTTTTTCCATCCCCTCACTTTCAGCCTGTATGTGTCCCTAGGTCTGAAATCGGTCTCTTGTAGACAGCATATATACATGTCTTGTTTTTGTATCCATTCCGCCAGCCTATGTCTTTTGGTTGGAACATTTACTCCATTTACATTTAGGTAATTATCAATATGTGTATTCCTATTACCATTTTCTTAATTGTTTTGGGTTTGTTATTGTAGGTCTTTTCGTTCTCTTGTGTTTCCTGCCAGAGAAGTTCCTTTAGCATTTGTCATAAAGCTGGTTTGGTGGTGCGAAATTCTCTTATCTTTTGCTTGTCTGTAAAGGTTTTAATTTCTCCATCGAATCTGAATGAAATCCTTGCCAGGTAGAGTAATCTTGGTTGCAGTTTTTCCCCTTTCATCACTTTAAATATGTCCTGTCACACCCTTCTGGCTTGCAGAGTTTCTGCTGAAAGATCAGCTGTAAACCTTATGGGGATTCTCTTTGAATTCTCTTAGCTTTTGCTTATCTCTAAAGCTTTTGATTTCTCCATCGAATCCGAATGAGATTCTTGCTGGGTAGAGTAATCTTGGCTGTAGGTTTTTCCCTTTCATCACTTGAAATATATCCTGCCACTCCCTTCTGGCCTGCAGAGTTTCTGCTGAAAGATCAGCTGTTAAACTTATGGGAATTTCCTTGTATGTTATTTGTTGCTTTTCCCTTGCTGTTTTTAATATTTTTTCTTTGTGTTTAATTTTTGATAGTTTGATTAATATGTGTCTTGTTGTGTTTCTCCTTGGATTTATCCTGTATGGGACTCTTTGTGCTTCCCGGACTTGATTGACTTTTTCCTTTCCCATATTAGGGAAGTTTTCAACTATAATCTCTTCAAATATTTTCTCAGTCCCTCTCTTTTTCTTTTCTTCTTCTGGGACCCCTATAATTCGAATGTTAGTGCATTTCATGTTGTCCCAGAGGTCTCTGAGACTTTCCTCAATTCTTTTCATTCTTTTTTCTTTACTCTGCTCTGTGATAGTTATTTCCTGTATTTTATCTTCCAGCTCACTTATCCGTTCTTCTCCTCAGTTATTCTGCTATTGATTCCTTCTAGAGAATTTTAAATTTCATTTATTGTGTTGTTCATCATTGTTTGTTTGCTCTTTAGTTCTTCTAGGTCCTTATTAAATATTTCTTGTATTTTCTCCATTCTATTTCCAAGATTTTGGGTCATCTTTACTATCATTACTCTGAATTCTTTTTCAGGTAGACTGCCTATTTCCTCTTTATTTTTTGGTCTGGTGGGTTTTTACCTTGCTCCTTCATCTGCTGTATATTTCTCTGTCTTCTTATTTTGCTTAACTTACTGTGTTTGGGGTCTCCTTTTCACAGGCTGCAGGTTTGTAGTTCCCGTAGTTTTTAGTGTCTGCCCCCAGTAGCTAAGGTTGGTTCAGTGTGTTGTGTAGGCTTCCTGGTGGAGGGGACTGGTGCCTGTGTTCTGGTGGATGAGGCTGGATCTTGTCTTTCTGGTGGGCAGTACCACATCTGGTGGTGTGTTTTGGGGTGTCTGTGAACTTAG
>NC_041220.1:100248870-100275085 GCF_002837175.3 Physeter macrocephalus
TTGTGTAGGCTTCCTGGTGGAGGGGACTGGTGCCTGTGTTCTGGTGGATGAAGCTGGATCTTGTCTTTCTGGTGGGCAGTACCACATCTGGTGGTGTGTTTTGGGGTGTCTGTGAACTTAGTATGATTTTAGGCAGCCTCTCTGCTAATGGGTGGGGTTGTGGTCCTGTCTTGCTAGTTGTTTGGCATGGGGTGTCCAGCAGTGGAGCTTGCTGGTCGTTGAGTGGAGCTGGGTCTTAGCGTTGAGATGGAGATCTCTGGGAGAGCTCTCGCTGATTGATATTACATGGGGCGGGGAGGTCTCTGATGTACCAATGTCCTGAATTTGGCTTTCCCACCTCAGAGGCTCAGGCCTGACAGCCGGCCAGAGCACCAAGACTCTGTCTGCCACACGGTTGGAGAAGATGGACTATGAGTTGGGTGTCAGCCACTGCACTGTTGTCGCTCTGTCTCAGTTGTCTCCAACGCTCACCCAGATACAGTGGGTTATTCCACCCATTCCTCAGAACTTGCACATGCCAGTCTGGGATTTGTGAATGTCCTCCTGATACTCTTCATTGAAATACCTTGTATTCATGGTGGTGAGAGATATGCTAATAGTGTTGGTTCTCTTCATTTCAGAGACTGGGGTAGTCTGAGCCTTCATGTGGTCAAGTCAGGAGCAGCTGGCCAATGGTCCCAAAGGGATAACATGTCAGATTCCAAGAAGGCTTTCTGCAGCTCCCAAGCAGCAGTCCCACGCAGCTGCTCTGCTCAGCTGCAGCACTCTGACCAGGGAACTTGGTAGGACCTTCAAACAAGGATTTCTGTCAGCTCTAGAGACTGAGTTGCCCACTTAGGCTAGGAGCTGCAGAGAGCATCTCCCGGCCCCATCTCACTAGAGGAGCAGACCTGGGGAATAATTTTTGCACAATAAACTACTTGCATCTAAAGGGTACAATTCGATCAGTTTTGACAGTGGCATATGCCCATGAAACCACCACCACAATCCTGACTCAGAACAAGTCCATCATTCCAGAAGGACTCCTCAAGCCCTTTTAGAATTCTTCTTTCCCTCTACCTCCCGCCCCAGGAAACCACAGAACTGCTTTTTGTCATAATGCATTGGTTTACATATATAAATGGAATCATACATGCACCTAGCTTCTCTCACTCAGGACAATACCTTTGAGATTCGCTCACATTGTTGTGTGTGTCAGTAGCACATTCCTTTTTATCACTGAGTACCATTCCATTGCATGGGTTGCACCGCAGCTGGTTTAGCCATTCATCTGTTAATGCACACTTGTTTTTGAAGTTTTTGGCTGTTGTGAAGGAAGCTGCTATAAATATTTACATACAAGTTATTGTGTGGACATATGTTTTCATAATACTTAGGAGCAGAATAGCTGTTATGTCCTTTTGGAAGTTGAGACAACTGTGGCTCAGAGAGATTACATAAGTAGCACATGGTCACCAGTAAGTGACAGGGCTGGGATTTGAACTCAACTTGATTTAACTATAAACTCAAGCTCTTTTCTGGAATTAAACATTGGATATCTTTACTGGTTGAACGTGCAGGCTCTTTAGAAGCCAAGAGAGGGTGTAAGTCCATGTCAATGTGCTAGCCATGTTGGCCTTCTCAGTTTAGTTTATTTCTAAAAACACTTGAGTTTTATTCCGTGCTCAGCACTGGGCCACATGTGGTGTCCCTGACTGGGGTGGGGCGTGGCATTATTCTCCAATGAGGTCAGCAGGCAAAGTACACGTTCCAAGTGTTATGAATGGCAAAGTCTAGATTCAGGCTGAAAACAGAAACCCAAGCTGTTTAGTGTTGCTGAAAAATGTGAGGCAGGACGTGGAGAGCATGGAGGCTGGGGATAGATGTGGACTCCATTTTGAGTCACAAACTGAAACACCAGACAGGTAGCTGGAATGACGGGTGCACGGGGAGTGGGGTAGACTGTGGAGCACTCCTGCCCCTCCTGGGGGAGCACGGCTGCCTAGCACCAGCCGCCAAGGGTCATGCCAGTGAGGGCCATGCTGGCATCTATGGTCATAACACTAACGATGACACACACTGGTCAAGCACTTTCATTTCTTTTGTGTTATTACTGAAGAAATAAATTTCACTGAGGAAAAAACTAAGGTATGAAGAGTGACTTCCCTTTTCTTAAGAGAAGCTAGAAATGTGCTCTTTTAAATTGCAATACTGGAATTATTAGGGCATTTTGGGCTGAATGAATTTATCTCTGAGCTGGATTCTGCAGAGCTCACAGTCTGAGATCTTTGCACTGGCTCCTGGATGAGCTTGTACACTGAGTGAAGGAATTTGGACTCTATCCCAGGGCCAAGGGGAGAAGTGATGGGGTTTAGGCAGGGCAGTGATCTAAATTCTGGAAAGATCATTCCAACTGTAGAATGGAGAATGGGTGTAAAAGGCAAGAAGCTGTCACAACAAGGCTGGGACTTGGGGACACTAGTGAGGTGCCTAGGACAAAAAATTTAAGGAGGTGCTCCCTTTCAGGGTGGTGCCAATAGTGAAAGACTTAAAGCAGCTACAAGAAAGGATCCAAAAGGCTACAGCAGGACTATGGGCTCTCAGGGCAGAAGAGGATTGGGGCTAATATTCAGAAATGGAGACATTCCTGGCCTCGGATCACACAGTGACTTCAGCCTGGGGTTTGGAGTGAGTTTCTCTGCAGTTGACACCTGGTCCCTTCACACACCCTCCCAGAGTCCTGGAGCAGGGCTCTTGAACTCTCTGGACTCCGATCTCTTCTGTAAACAAAGATGAGCATTTGCTCTGAAGTTAGTACGGTCATCAAAGGAAATAGGATCTGGTAATCTAGAGAGAGGGGGTATTTATCCCTCCTTATTGGGGAAGGGGTTACTCTTTCTAGAAAGCTGAGTCTGGAGATTCCCAAATGCTGAGAGACCTAGACTGAGTCAGGACACCAGGTCCTGACCTGGCCCTTTCCTGGCTGTCACTTTACCTCTCTGGGCTTATTTCCTTCTGCAAAATCCAATGATTGGTTTAAAGTTCTAAGATTCTTTCCAACTCTAAAAGAAAAAAGCAATATATCTGTGATTCCATGAACACAGAGGAAAAAATGAGACTAGACTAAAAGACTGAAAATTAAAAAGAACCTCCTAGTCTGAGCTTATCACACTGTATGGTACAAGAGGAGTTTTCCTTGTTGACCATAGATATATCCTTGTCTTCTCCAATCTTGATTGTGCTCCACTGTAAGAAACCAGGCCGAGTCTAAGGGGCGTTGTGGTGTGGTTTTCTCTTTCTTTCTTTCTTTCTTTCTAATGATTTTTAAATTGAAGTATAGTTGATTTACAATGTATCAAGTGTACAGCAAAGTGATTCATTTATACATATACATATATATATCTATTTTTCTCAGGTTTTTTTCAATTATAGGTTATTACAGGATATTGAATATAGTTCCCTGTGCTATACAGTAAATCCTTGTTGTCTATTTATACATATAGTCATGTGTATCTCTTAATCCCAATTTCTTAATTTATCCCTTCCCCCCTTTCCCCGTTGGTAACCATAAGTTTGTTTTCCATGTCTGTGAGTCTATTTCTGTTTTGTAAATAAGTTCATTTGTATAATGTTTTTAGATTCCATGTACAAGTGATATCATATGATATTGATCTTTGACTTACTTCACTAGAGTATGATAATCTCTAAGTCCATCCATATTGCTGCAAATGGCATTATTTAATTCCTTTTTGTGGCTGAGTAATACTCCATTGTATATACATATAGGTGGTGTGGTTTTAAGAGTCCTGACTGAGCCCTTCTGCTAAAGACCTCTGCTGAAGATACGGCCTTTCATCTTCACTGTCTATTGTTCAGTGGGAAGGAAGCCTCCCTTGGAAGCCCCTAGTAATGCAAACCTCCAGCTGGCATCTTCCCCAGGGACAACTCTTGCTTTGTCACCTCCTCCCTGAACACTGCTGCTGCCCCCCCTTCTTCTTTCTTGGTCACCATGCCTGGCAGGCGGCAACTTGGCTTCTACGAGAAGTGCTGGCTGGGCTTCCAGATTCAGCCAAAGCCCGAGCTTCTCTGCATTTCCAGAAAAGGAGGGAGTGATTCAGATCAGATCCCCAAGATGAAATGTTTTATCTTTCTTCTGAGAGTTAAAGTTGAATCCACACCTTAAGTAAAAAAAACAGATACCTTCATACCAAAACAATAGCAGTTATAAAAATACTTGTGGAGCAGGGTGGACACACACAGTATAAACAGCTGGCATTAGAACAACTGACATTTGTCTTAGGAAAGACTTGATTTATTTAGGAAAATCCTTTGATTAACCTCTTGGGGGTGAAACCCCGAGGGCATGGATTAGCAGAAAACAAGAGTCAGGGGAGGAGGGGAAGGAATGGTCTGCCTTTAAAAATGGAAGGAGACTTTGGGAGGTGGTAAATAAATGGAAAAATTAATAAGGTGGGAGTTTGGGAGCCAAGTTAAGCTGGTTGGGGGCCATTTCTAACACTTAACTGCAGTGACAGTTGTAGCTCACGTCTCCTGAGGAGCTTTGTGATCAGTGGGCTCCCTCTCCTGTGGAAGTCAGAGCTCTCTCTTCCTTCGCTTGGCTCATATTTGAGGACCATACTCAGTTGTCACCTCCCAGCAGAGGCACCTACTCTCCTCTCTATTGCGTGATGCCCGGTTTGTTGTTTGCCAGCTCTTTCATTTGTTTGTTGTTCATTCAGAAAAGCTTCCTTAAGGCCCTGCTCTCTGCCCTCTGTTACACCTTTCATTTGGCACTTTCCTGCCACCTTACGGTGGAGAGGTAATGGCAGGGAAGGGGTCAGGAAGGACGGAGAGCTGCCAGCACGGGCAACCAGGTAGCACTGCACAGAGCTCTGTCCTACATGCTGTGCTTACGAGCCCATTGGCCTGAGTTCAAATCCCAGCTCTCCCCATATCCTGCTGTGTGACCTAGGGCAAGCCATTTCACCTCTCAGAGACTCCGTTTTCCTTTATAATTTGAAGGGCTGCCTCCCAGGACTACTGCAAGAATGAGAGCAGTGCCGGGTGCAGCGTTCATGCAGCAGATGAGTTAGCTGTTGTTTCATTTCTTCCTCACCCACCCTACACAGGAAAGCCAGAAGTCATAAAAACATCCCCAGTTCTCAAATGTGGGAACTGAGGCTTCCAGGGAAGGTGCTGATCCAAATGCAGGGCTCTGGGGCTATACAGGTGAAACAAGGACCCGCGTCAGAATTCTGACAGCTTTCCCACGCAGTTCACTCTACACATGTGACTTAAATGCTGACTCAAGTTTATGTATCTTGGATGTAAATGAAGATCCATAATCAGACTGTGTATAGAACCAAAAGTTTCAGGAGGGGTTTTTTTGAGGGGGAGTCTCCTCTTTCAGAAAGTTGAAGTTTCTAGTAGGCACCCACAGGGATAGAGCCTTGGGTAATGACGAAAAAGAACGTACAGTTGGACAGATACATTGTAGGTGTTGTGTAGGAAATGAACTTGATGCAATGGTGGCCTCAAGGGCAATGTTATCCCAGAGGTCACTGAACAGGGAGGATAAGAGGCCAAACTAAGATAAGGTATTCCCCCCGCCCCCCCCTTTTGAAAGTTTACTTTATGCCACTTGGCTTTTATGAAAAACCTGCATTAGTATCTGTTTCCACTAACCTGAAGAAATCCAAAGTGGATTTCCCTTTTTTGAAAAAATGCAAAAAGAAAAAATAGGGTTCAGCGTTTGTTTTGCAGCGAGGCATTACAGAGGCAGCATGCACCCCAAGCAGCAAGGGTGGCACAGTCAAGCTCCTTCCCCAGGAACTACACTCAGCATCTCATCTTCAAGCCACCATGCTTTGAACTGTGTCTGTGAGCATCTGTGCTCCACCACCATGTATTTTGTGCACCCATTAGCAAGATGCGTCTTAAGGTAATTTCTTCTTCCAGCTTCGAAAAGCCTTCATAGGAACGCTCTGCTTTTGGATAGCGGGAGAAACCTGTGCTTGAATTCATTTATTTGATCAATTTTAAAAACTCAGGTGTAATGGAAAAGAGATGGTACAGGTTAATACACTTAGGATAGGGTACAAGTGGGGTAGAAGGGCCACATGCCCAAATTCTGGGTTAGTCAATTTTCATATGTTCTCTCTTTCCCCACTGATCATCATTCCATCAATTTCCATGCAGAAACACTCTTGTTTGTTCCATTCATTTTATTTATATTTAATACACATACATTCTACTTACTCTGTGTATGATATGTCTCATGAGCTATATGCTTCTATACTTGGTTTCTATTTTCTATAGCAGAGTTGGGTTTTTTTTTTTTATAAGTTAGGCAAACGTAGTTTACAATGAGAAAGCCACTCAGTTTTCTGAATCACAGAATTGATCACAGAATCACAGAACTGCTGAGTGAGATGTAGACAAAGAAGTATACAGAGAGGAAAGCGACACACAGACACTGACTTTTAGACATGCCACACTGGACATGATTTGGGACATCAGACAATTCACTAAAACTCTCTGAGCCCCAGTTTCACCATCTGGGAAATGTGGATATTCATACCTGTGTCACGGATTGTCGTGCGGATGAAACAAAATAGTTGTGGGAAAGTGGCTAAACCAGTGAATGGTACAAGGAGGGTGATGAGTAAATGTCAGCTTCCATCCCCTCCTTTCCTCCTTTATTGTCACCTGCAATTAAATCACAGGGTTCAAATTGGACAAAACTTTTCCTCCTTTTAAAAAGAAAACATCCAATCTGACCCTTGGAAATGAGTTAATGTTAATCAACAGACTCAAATACATTTATTGAGCACTTCCTGTGTGTCACTTCATAAGTTAGCAGCCTTTCAAGACTCCATGGTAGTTGTAGGGAAAGGGTATATATCTATATCCATCCACCTCTATCTATCTATCTATCTGTCATCTATCTATCTATCTATCTATCTAATCATCTATCTATAACAGATATATCTCAGTTACAATAACGCAAACATTATTCATTGATCTATTCAACAAATATGGTTTGAGCATTGTATAAGGTTGCTAGGGCTGCTATAACAAGGTACCACAGACTAACAGAAATTTATTTCCTCGCAGTTCTGGAGGCTAGAAGTCCAAGATCAAGGTGTGGGAAGGGTTGATTCCTTCTGAGACCTCTCTTTTTGGCTTGTAGACAGCTGTCTTCTCCCTGTGTCCCTGTGCGATCTTCCCTCTGTGCATGTCTGTGTACTAATCTCTTCTTATAAGGACACCAGTCTGATTGCTTTAGGGTCTATCTAGATGAGCTTACTTGTCCTTAATTACCTCTTTAAAGATCCTATCTCCAGATACTTTCTGCAATACTGGGGGGTTAGGACTTCAACATGTGATTTTGGGGTGGGGCAGGGAGAGACACAATTCAGCCCATAACAAGCATGCACTATGTGCCAGACACTGTTCTACGATGCTAAAGATATGGCAGTGAATGAAAAAAGTGGGGAGAAGTGATTATTGATGAGAATAAGGGAGAGAGAAAAAAGGTAGCATTCTTGGGAGGCTCCTTGACTGAGGGGAGAGGTTTCCAGCAAGTCTTGCCCCTCTGAGCCACATGATAAGTTCTGTCCCCCACCCTTTTGATGAGCATCGTATGTAGCCCTCTCCTTTCTGCTTCCTGACAAACTTCTATCATTGCATTTTCTTCATTGTGTTTTTTTATATGTCTGACTCCCCTCTCTACTGTGAGAATAGAAATGTTGTCTTATCCGCTGCTGGTCCAGAGCCTAACATGCTGCCTGGTATGTAGGAGAAGCTCAGTAAATGTTTGATGAATATATGAATAAAACCAGAGCGGGCTCTGCTCTGCAGGCTTTGCAGTCAGGGGCCTGTGGGATCAGGCGATGGGTGAGACAGAATTTTAATCAGCAGCAGAAAATTCAAGAACCCGAGACATCTAAAGGCAGCTCTGCTGACTTCCCTGCCATCAGCTGCAGAGTTTCTGAAAGGCAAAGATGGATAAAAAATTTTGTGGGCTGGTTAAAATAAAATCCAAAGTGTGAACATTTTATTTTAGCTTTTAATTGTGAGGCTTTCTGCAAGAGAATCGTAGAACGATACCTCTGCTCACCCACAAATGTAAGCCTAAGACTATGATTTGTTCGTCTTTCGTCTTAAAAGTGCAAGGCAGGATGGGTCGGGGGGAGATAAGATTGAGATATTAGGGGAAATAATAAAACTACAATTTATTGAGTTCTTACTTACATGCCTGGCACATTACTCAACTTGTTACACACATGATCCTATTTAATCCTCACATCAACAGGCAATGAATGCTCTCATTTCGAACATGAGAAAACTGCTCAGAGGGTGTGAATAACCAGCTCCAGGACACACGGCCTTCAGGTCCCAGAGCCGAGATTCATCCCAGACCATCTTGACACCAAAGTCCCTGCTCTTACTGAAATGGAGCAGGACCCTATGTTCCTGGCCCCCACTATGTCCTCGGCCTGCCTTTTGTCTGTGGAAAAACTTTAGCCAAAGAATAAGTTTAATCAGAGAAGTGAGAAAATGCAGAAACAAAGGAAAACAGTCAAAGGAGACCAAATAATAATAGCTTAATCATTAAGCACAGTCAAGGACTTTTACTTCCTCCTTAAGGCCTATAGATAATATTCGGAGCCATATCTTGCGAGCTGTTTGGCAGACACTGAAGCCCACACCAGGTGGAGGACGATGACTACATGATGACCAAATTGAAGCCATGACATAAGCTGCCACAATTCTGAGAACTCTGGCCTCAAAGAAATCTGGGTCTTAGCGTTGAGATGGAGATCTCTGGGAGAGCTCTCGCTGATTGATATTACATGGGGCGGGGAGGTCTCTGATGTACCAATGTCCTGAATTTGGCTTTCCCACCTCAGAGGCTCAGGCCTGACAGCCGGCCAGAGCACCAAGACTCTGTCTGCCACACGGTTGGAGAAGATGGACTATGAGTTGGGTGTCAGCCACTGCACTGTTGTCGCTCTGTCTCAGTTGTCTCCAACGCTCACCCAGATACAGTGGGTTATTCCACCCATTCCTCAGAACTTGCACATGCCAGTCTGGGATTTGTGAATGTCCTCCTGATACTCTTCATTGAAATACCTTGTATTCATGGTGGTGAGAGATATGCTAATAGTGTTGGTTCTCTTCATTTCAGAGACTGGGGTAGTCTGAGCCTTCATGTGGTCAAGTCAGGAGCAGCTGGCCAATGGTCCCAAAGGGATAACATGTCAGATTCCAAGAAGGCTTTCTGCAGCTCCCAAGCAGCAGTCCCACGCAGCTGCTCTGCTCAGCTGCAGCACTCTGACCAGGGAACTTGGTAGGACCTTCAAACAAGGATTTCTGTCAGCTCTAGAGACTGAGTTGCCCACTTAGGCTAGGAGCTGCAGAGAGCATCTCCCGGCCCCATCTCACTAGAGGAGCAGACCTGGGGAATAATTTTTGCACAATAAACTACTTGCATCTAAAGGGTACAATTCGATCAGTTTTGACAGTGGCATATGCCCATGAAACCACCACCACAATCCTGACTCAGAACAAGTCCATCATTCCAGAAGGACTCCTCAAGCCCTTTTAGAATTCTTCTTTCCCTCTACCTCCCGCCCCAGGAAACCACAGAACTGCTTTTTGTCATAATGCATTGGTTTACATATATAAATGGAATCATACATGCACCTAGCTTCTCTCACTCAGGACAATACCTTTGAGATTCGCTCACATTGTTGTGTGTGTCAGTAGCACATTCCTTTTTATCACTGAGTACCATTCCATTGCATGGGTTGCACCGCAGCTGGTTTAGCCATTCATCTGTTAATGCACACTTGTTTTTGAAGTTTTTGGCTGTTGTGAAGGAAGCTGCTATAAATATTTACATACAAGTTATTGTGTGGACATATGTTTTCATAATACTTAGGAGCAGAATAGCTGTTATGTCCTTTTGGAAGTTGAGACAACTGTGGCTCAGAGAGATTACATAAGTAGCACATGGTCACCAGTAAGTGACAGGGCTGGGATTTGAACTCAACTTGATTTAACTATAAACTCAAGCTCTTTTCTGGAATTAAACATTGGATATCTTTACTGGTTGAACGTGCAGGCTCTTTAGAAGCCAAGAGAGGGTGTAAGTCCATGTCAATGTGCTAGCCATGTTGGCCTTCTCAGTTTAGTTTATTTCTAAAAACACTTGAGTTTTATTCCGTGCTCAGCACTGGGCCACATGTGGTGTCCCTGACTGGGGTGGGGCGTGGCATTATTCTCCAATGAGGTCAGCAGGCAAAGTACACGTTCCAAGTGTTATGAATGGCAAAGTCTAGATTCAGGCTGAAAACAGAAACCCAAGCTGTTTAGTGTTGCTGAAAAATGTGAGGCAGGACGTGGAGAGCATGGAGGCTGGGGATAGATGTGGACTCCATTTTGAGTCACAAACTGAAACACCAGACAGGTAGCTGGAATGACGGGTGCACGGGGAGTGGGGTAGACTGTGGAGCACTCCTGCCCCTCCTGGGGGAGCACGGCTGCCTAGCACCAGCCGCCAAGGGTCATGCCAGTGAGGGCCATGCTGGCATCTATGGTCATAACACTAACGATGACACACACTGGTCAAGCACTTTCATTTCTTTTGTGTTATTACTGAAGAAATAAATTTCACTGAGGAAAAAACTAAGGTATGAAGAGTGACTTCCCTTTTCTTAAGAGAAGCTAGAAATGTGCTCTTTTAAATTGCAATCCTGGAATTATTAGGGCATTTTGGGCTGAATGAATTTATCTCTGAGCTGGATTCTGCAGAGCTCACAGTCTGAGATCTTTGCACTGGCTCCTGGATGAGCTTGTACACTGAGTGAAGGAATTTGGACTCTATCCCAGGGCCAAGGGGAGAAGTGATGGGGTTTAGGCAGGGCAGTGATCTAAATTCTGGAAAGATCATTCCAACTGTAGAATGGAGAATGGGTGTAAAAGGCAAGAAGCTGTCACAACAAGGCTGGGACTTGGGGACACTAGTGAGGTGCCTAGGACAAAAAATTTAAGGAGGTGCTCCCTTTCAGGGTGGTGCCAATAGTGAAAGACTTAAAGCAGCTACAAGAAAGGATCCAAAAGGCTACAGCAGGACTATGGGCTCTCAGGGCAGAAGAGGATTGGGGCTAATATTCAGAAATGGAGACATTCCTGGCCTCGGATCACACAGTGACTTCAGCCTGGGGTTTGGAGTGAGTTTCTCTGCAGTTGACACCTGGTCCCTTCACACACCCTCCCAGAGTCCTGGAGCAGGGCTCTTGAACTCTCTGGACTCCGATCTCTTCTGTAAACAAAGATGAGCATTTGCTCTGAAGTTAGTACGGTCATCAAAGGAAATAGGATCTGGTAATCTAGAGAGAGGGGGTATTTATCCCTCCTTATTGGGGAAGGGGTTACTCTTTCTAGAAAGCTGAGTCTGGAGATTCCCAAATGCTGAGAGACCTAGACTGAGTCAGGACACCAGGTCCTGACCTGGCCCTTTCCTGGCTGTCACTTTACCTCTCTGGGCTTATTTCCTTCTGCAAAATCCAATGATTGGTTTAAAGTTCTAAGATTCTTTCCAACTCTAAAAGAAAAAAGCAATATATCTGTGATTCCATGAACACAGAGGAAAAAATGAGACTAGACTAAAAGACTGAAAATTAAAAAGAACCTCCTAGTCTGAGCTTATCACACTGTATGGTACAAGAGGAGTTTTCCTTGTTGACCATAGATATATCCTTGTCTTCTCCAATCTTGATTGTGCTCCACTGTAAGAAACCAGGCCGAGTCTAAGGGGCGTTGTGGTGTGGTTTTCTCTTTCTTTCTTTCTTTCTTTCTAATGATTTTTAAATTGAAGTATAGTTGATTTACAATGTATCAAGTGTACAGCAAAGTGATTCATTTATACATATACATATATATATCTATTTTTCTCAGGTTTTTTTCAATTATAGGTTATTACAGGATATTGAATATAGTTCCCTGTGCTATACAGTAAATCCTTGTTGTCTATTTATACATATAGTCATGTGTATCTCTTAATCCCAATTTCTTAATTTATCCCTTCCCCCCTTTCCCCGTTGGTAACCATAAGTTTGTTTTCCATGTCTGTGAGTCTATTTCTGTTTTGTAAATAAGTTCATTTGTATAATGTTTTTAGATTCCATGTACAAGTGATATCATATGATATTGATCTTTGACTTACTTCACTAGAGTATGATAATCTCTAAGTCCATCCATATTGCTGCAAATGGCATTATTTAATTCCTTTTTGTGGCTGAGTAATACTCCATTGTATAGACATATAGGTGGTGTGGTTTTAAGAGTCCTGACTGAGCCCTTCTGCTAAAGACCTCTGCTGAAGATACGGCCTTTCATCTTCACTGTCTATTGTTCAGTGGGAAGGAAGCCTCCCTTGGAAGCCCCTAGTAATGCAAACCTCCAGCTGGCATCTTCCCCAGGGACAACTCTTGCTTTGTCACCTCCTCCCTGAACACTGCTGCTGCCCCCCCTTCTTCTTTCTTGGTCACCATGCCTGGCAGGCGGCAACTTGGCTTCTACGAGAAGTGCTGGCTGGGCTTCCAGATTCAGCCAAAGCCCGAGCTTCTCTGCATTTCCAGAAAAGGAGGGAGTGATTCAGATCAGATCCCCAAGATGAAATGTTTTATCTTTCTTCTGAGAGTTAAAGTTGAATCCACACCTTAAGTAAAAAAAACAGATACCTTCATACCAAAACAATAGCAGTTATAAAAATACTTGTGGAGCAGGGTGGACACACACAGTATAAACAGCTGGCATTAGAACAACTGACATTTGTCTTAGGAAAGACTTGATTTATTTAGGAAAATCCTTTGATTAACCTCTTGGGGGTGAAACCCCGAGGGCATGGATTAGCAGAAAACAAGAGTCAGGGGAGGAGGGGAAGGAATGGTCTGCCTTTAAAAATGGAAGGAGACTTTGGGAGGTGGTAAATAAATGGAAAAATTAATAAGGTGGGAGTTTGGGAGCCAAGTTAAGCTGGTTGGGGGCCATTTCTAACACTTAACTGCAGTGACAGTTGTAGCTCACGTCTCCTGAGGAGCTTTGTGATCAGTGGGCTCCCTCTCCTGTGGAAGTCAGAGCTCTCTCTTCCTTCGCTTGGCTCATATTTGAGGACCATACTCAGTTGTCACCTCCCAGCAGAGGCACCTACTCTCCTCTCTATTGCGTGATGCCCGGTTTGTTGTTTGCCAGCTCTTTCATTTGTTTGTTGTTCATTCAGAAAAGCTTCCTTAAGGCCCTGCTCTCTGCCCTCTGTTACACCTTTCATTTGGCACTTTCCTGCCACCTTACGGTGGAGAGGTAATGGCAGGGAAGGGGTCAGGAAGGACGGAGAGCTGCCAGCACGGGCAACCAGGTAGCACTGCACAGAGCTCTGTCCTACATGCTGTGCTTACGAGCCCATTGGCCTGAGTTCAAATCCCAGCTCTCCCCATATCCTGCTGTGTGACCTAGGGCAAGCCATTTCACCTCTCAGAGACTCCGTTTTCCTTTATAATTTGAAGGGCTGCCTCCCAGGACTACTGCAAGAATGAGAGCAGTGCCGGGTGCAGCGTTCATGCAGCAGATGAGTTAGCTGTTGTTTCATTTCTTCCTCACCCACCCTACACAGGAAAGCCAGAAGTCATAAAAACATCCCCAGTTCTCAAATGTGGGAACTGAGGCTTCCAGGGAAGGTGCTGATCCAAATGCAGGGCTCTGGGGCTATACAGGTGAAACAAGGACCCGCGTCAGAATTCTGACAGCTTTCCCACGCAGTTCACTCTACACATGTGACTTAAATGCTGACTCAAGTTTATGTATCTTGGATGTAAATGAAGATCCATAATCAGACTGTGTATAGAACCAAAAGTTTCAGGAGGGGTTTTTTTGAGGGGGAGTCTCCTCTTTCAGAAAGTTGAAGTTTCTAGTAGGCACCCACAGGGATAGAGCCTTGGGTAATGACGAAAAAGAACGTACAGTTGGACAGATACATTGTAGGTGTTGTGTAGGAAATGAACTTGATGCAATGGTGGCCTCAAGGGCAATGTTATCCCAGAGGTCACTGAACAGGGAGGATAAGAGGCCAAACTAAGATAAGGTATTCCCCCCGCCCCCCCCTTTTGAAAGTTTACTTTATGCCACTTGGCTTTTATGAAAAACCTGCATTAGTATCTGTTTCCACTAACCTGAAGAAATCCAAAGTGGATTTCCCTTTTTTGAAAAAATGCAAAAAGAAAAAATAGGGTTCAGCGTTTGTTTTGCAGCGAGGCATTACAGAGGCAGCATGCACCCCAAGCAGCAAGGGTGGCACAGTCAAGCTCCTTCCCCAGGAACTACACTCAGCATCTCATCTTCAAGCCACCATGCTTTGAACTGTGTCTGTGAGCATCTGTGCTCCACCACCATGTATTTTGTGCACCCATTAGCAAGATGCGTCTTAAGGTAATTTCTTCTTCCAGCTTCGAAAAGCCTTCATAGGAACGCTCTGCTTTTGGATAGCGGGAGAAACCTGTGCTTGAATTCATTTATTTGATCAATTTTAAAAACTCAGGTGTAATGGAAAAGAGATGGTACAGGTTAATACACTTAGGATAGGGTACAAGTGGGGTAGAAGGGCCACATGCCCAAATTCTGGGTTAGTCAATTTTCATATGTTCTCTCTTTCCCCACTGATCATCATTCCATCAATTTCCATGCAGAAACACTCTTGTTTGTTCCATTCATTTTATTTATATTTAATACACATACATTCTACTTACTCTGTGTATGATATGTCTCATGAGCTATATGCTTCTATACTTGGTTTCTATTTTCTATAGCAGAGTTGGGTTTTTTTTTTTTTAATAAGTTAGGCAAACGTAGTTTACAATGAGAAAGCCACTCAGTTTTCTGAATCACAGAATTGATCACAGAATCACAGAACTGCTGAGTGAGATGTAGACAAAGAAGTATACAGAGAGGAAAGCGACACACAGACACTGACTTTTAGACATGCCACACTGGACATGATTTGGGACATCAGACAATTCACTAAAACTCTCTGAGCCCCAGTTTCACCATCTGGGAAATGTGGATATTCATACCTGTGTCACGGATTGTCGTGCGGATGAAACAAAATAGTTGTGGGAAAGTGGCTAAACCAGTGAATGGTACAAGGAGGGTGATGAGTAAATGTCAGCTTCCATCCCCTCCTTTCCTCCTTTATTGTCACCTGCAATTAAATCACAGGGTTCAAATTGGACAAAACTTTTCCTCCTTTTAAAAAGAAAACATCCAATCTGACCCTTGGAAATGAGTTAATGTTAATCAACAGACTCAAATACATTTATTGAGCACTTCCTGTGTGTCACTTCATAAGTTAGCAGCCTTTCAAGACTCCATGGTAGTTGTAGGGAAAGGGTATATATCTATATCCATCCACCTCTATCTATCTATCTATCTGTCATCTATCTAATCTATCTGTCATCTATCTATCTATCTATCTATCTATCTATCTATCTATCTATCTATCTATCTATCTAATCATCTATCTATAACAGATATATCTCAGTTACAATAACGCAAACATTATTCATTGATCTATTCAACAAATATGGTTTGAGCATTGTATAAGGTTGCTAGGGCTGCTATAACAAGGTACCACAGACTAACAGAAATTTATTTCCTCGCAGTTCTGGAGGCTAGAAGTCCAAGATCAAGGTGTGGGAAGGGTTGATTCCTTCTGAGACCTCTCTTTTTGGCTTGTAGACAGCTGTCTTCTCCCTGTGTCCCTGTGCGATCTTCCCTCTGTGCATGTCTGTGTACTAATCTCTTCTTATAAGGACACCAGTCTGATTGCTTTAGGGTCTATCTAGATGAGCTTACTTGTCCTTAATTACCTCTTTAAAGATCCTATCTCCAGATACTTTCTGCAATACTGGGGGGTTAGGACTTCAACATGTGATTTTGGGGTGGGGCAGGGAGAGACACAATTCAGCCCATAACAAGCATGCACTATGTGCCAGACACTGTTCTACGATGCTAAAGATATGGCAGTGAATGAAAAAAGTGGGGAGAAGTGATTATTGATGAGAATAAGGGAGAGAGAAAAAAGGTAGCATTCTTGGGAGGCTCCTTGACTGAGGGGAGAGGTTTCCAGCAAGTCTTGCCCCTCTGAGCCACATGATAAGTTCTGTCCCCCACCCTTTTGATGAGCATCGTATGTAGCCCTCTCCTTTCTGCTTCCTGACAAACTTCTATCATTGCATTTTCTTCATTGTGTTTTTTTATATGTCTGACTCCCCTCTCTACTGTGAGAATAGAAATGTTGTCTTATCCGCTGCTGGTCCAGAGCCTAACATGCTGCCTGGTATGTAGGAGAAGCTCAGTAAATGTTTGATGAATATATGAATAAAACCAGAGCGGGCTCTGCTCTGCAGGCTTTGCAGTCAGGGGCCTGTGGGATCAGGCGATGGGTGAGACAGAATTTTAATCAGCAGCAGAAAATTCAAGAACCCGAGACATCTAAAGGCAGCTCTGCTGACTTCCCTGCCATCAGCTGCAGAGTTTCTGAAAGGCAAAGATGGATAAAAAATTTTGTGGGCTGGTTAAAATAAAATCCAAAGTGTGAACATTTTATTTTAGCTTTTAATTGTGAGGCTTTCTGCAAGAGAATCGTAGAACGATACCTCTGCTCACCCACAAATGTAAGCCTAAGACTATGATTTGTTCGTCTTTCGTCTTAAAAGTGCAAGGCAGGATGGGTCGGGGGGAGATAAGATTGAGATATTAGGGGAAATAATAAAACTACAATTTATTGAGTTCTTACTTACATGCCTGGCACATTACTCAACTTGTTACACACATGATCCTATTTAATCCTCACATCAACAGGCAATGAATGCTCTCATTTCGAACATGAGAAAACTGCTCAGAGGGTGTGAATAACCAGCTCCAGGACACACGGCCTTCAGGTCCCAGAGCCGAGATTCATCCCAGACCATCTTGACACCAAAGTCCCTGCTCTTACTGAAATGGAGCAGGACCCTATGTTCCTGGCCCCCACTATGTCCTCGGCCTGCCTTTTGTCTGTGGAAAAACTTTAGCCAAAGAATAAGTTTAATCAGAGAAGTGAGAAAATGCAGAAACAAAGGAAAACAGTCAAAGGAGACCAAATAATAATAGCTTAATCATTAAGCACAGTCAAGGACTTTTACTTCCTCCTTAAGGCCTATAGATAATATTCGGAGCCATATCTTGCGAGCTGTTTGGCAGACACTGAAGCCCACACCAGGTGGAGGACGATGACTACATGATGACCAAATTGAAGCCATGACATAAGCTGCCACAATTCTGAGAACTCTGGCCTCAAAGAAATGGGAACTGAACATTAACTGTACCTAAAACAATCGAGATGACGCTGGTCAGACAACCGATGACCAATTTCAAGATGACTGTCAGAGCTGACTGCATTGTTTCTGCATGTAGCCCCCTCCCTCTGTCTATAAAAGCTCTTGCCCACTGATTGTCGGGGATGGGAGGAGTCGGCCTTTGGACAGCCGTCCACCCTCCCCGCAGCCCAGCTGCCGGCATCCAAAATAAAACAAACTTTCCTTTCCACCAACCTGGCCTTTTTATTGGCTTTTGAGCAGTGAGCAGCCGGACCTGGGTTCAGTAACATTGCCTTCTCTTCTGAGAAACTCTTTCTCTTAAGATGTCTCAGTTGCCTTCTCCGAGAGGTCCCTCGAATTCTTTCCTCACCACAATTCTGCTCCTGCATAATGGCACATGAGCTGTGCACTGAGACTTTGCATTTAAACCAAGCTCCAGGGCTCACAGATTCTGAGTCAAAAGAAAACTAACCAATCTGGAGACCGATTGGTGGAGCTAAGAGGTAATTTTCAGTTGTTTCTTTGTTTTCCAGTTTTTAGTTTGCAGAGCTTAGTATGCAGTATCAAAGTAAAAACCAAGGCAATTAACTCTCAAGAAATCATTTCACCAAACTTTGCTTTGTGAAAAATCAATGTTTGAATCTTTTTCTGAAGGTACAGACCCTGTCTGAGTCAGGTCGGGCTGTTCTAACAAAATGCCATAGACTGAGTGGTTTAAACAATGGATGTTTCTTTCTCATAATTCTGGAGTCTGGGAAGACCAAGATCAAGGGACTGACTGACTTCGTTCCTAGTGAGAGCTCTCTTGCCAAAGGCTGCCTTTTTGCTGTATCCTCACACGATGGAAAAAGAGAGCTCTCTCTTCCTCTTCTCATCAGGGCACTAATGCCATTACGGGAGCCCCACCCTCATGACCTCATCTAAACCTAATTAACCCACAGAGGCCCTGCTTCCATATAACATCACAATGGGGGTTAGAATTTCAACATAAGAATTTGGGGGAGATATGAACATTCAGTCCATAACGGTGCCCTTGGCTGATTTTTAATAATTTAAACTGGTTCTTTACTTACTGCAAAAGAAATCTATCCTGACCGACAGAAAGCTCATTGAGGTAAGCAGGAGGCCAGTCCTGGGCTGGTTCTGTGGCTGAATATTATTTTGATGGGTTTGTGATCTGATAGGACAAAATGCCCAAGAATTTGGTCGCTCAATTTCATTAAAATTCCAACTACAAGGTGAATGCCTACTTCTCCTTGAACAGCCTGTCCTATATTGATACCACACCAGAAACATCTTTCTTCTACTACATTATTTGTGTTGCAGGGTGAAAAAATAAATATTTGATAAAAGAGACTCATTTACCCAAGTTAGGAGGCCTAAAGTGAATTCTCTTTTTGATATGTGTTCTGACATCCTAGTGAATATAATCACCTGGAATGTTTATGAAGGTTAGACACCTATCTATAAAAATATGCCCAACTCTGTCATCCTATATGTGAATCCTCTACTTGTGCAATATTACCAATCAAAGAAAAACATATTTAAAATAAGAACATGCAAGGGCAGTTCTGATTTGAAATGCAGGGCTATTTTCTGAGCAAAGATAGAAAAGTAAGTAGTTTGTTCATTTGATGATTATTTTTCACTGGTCTTAAAATTCTGCTTTGTTCACAAAAGTTCTCCCTCTAGTCCCATCCTCCCAAGATTGTATATCACTTTCCTTCAATAAGTCCAACATGATGTGTGTCATGAGGGATAACTTTAGCTGAGAAATTAAGAGAGGGAATTGCAGGTACAAGATGGAGCTACTTCCCCTTGTAAGGTTTAAACAGCATTGAATTTTGAGTTAGGTATAGGTCTGCAAGCCTTCGAACAGGACTTGAGGATCAGATGTGTTCTAGAATTCAGAATTA
The DNA here is from genome assembly GCF_002837175.3 of Physeter macrocephalus. Lineage (NCBI taxonomy): Eukaryota > Metazoa > Chordata > Mammalia > Artiodactyla > Physeteridae > Physeter > Physeter macrocephalus. Next base: position 100,268,186 of record NC_041220.1, read on the forward strand.
CAGAAATTTTAGAAGGTAGCTCAGTGTACACGTTGGGTACATTACATGATACTCACAGCAGAAGCTGTGAGGAGATACCCAGTATCCTAACCTTACTATTTCTGCAGGAAAATACACTAATAATTACACTAAGTGGGCTAGAGACCATCAGTAATGGTTAGATTTTCAGCCAAATGAGTTTTGAAGAAAGCTTCCAAATTTTCAGAGTTCTTTGGATTTCAGGGTTCCAGAGAAGGGGTTGTGATGCCGTGGTGTATAATTAAAGGAAGGTCGATTCTGTGATCTCATTTTCAGGCCATCAGCTGCCTTGGAGAAAAATCCTGGGGAAAAGAACCAAAACCTGATGAGTGAGTGTGAAGGCAGGAGCACATGACTCACTTCTATATATTTTTTGTTAATTTTCCTTTAGTTTACATACTAATACTCATTTTAATGAGAGAGAGAGAACTGACATGTTTTCTCTCAAAGGCTTTCCTTTTTCTTCAATTTTTCCTTTTTTCCCGCCTTGGAGTACACCTTTGTAGATGTTAATCTCCCTCCCTGTCTCCTTCCCTGCTTTGCTTTCTGCTTTCCTCCCTCCCTTCCTCCTTCCCTCCTTCCTTTCTTTCCTTCTTCCCTTCCTTCTTCTTTCCTTCTTTCTTTCCTTAAATGCACAAATCTGGAATTACACAGCTTGACTTTGAATCCCAGCTCTGTCATTAGGTAATCTTGGGCAGGTAATTTAGTCTCTAGTCTTAACCTTAGTTACCTCATCTATAAAATGGGTATAGTATCAGTACATCTTATTCTGGTGTAGTGTGTTTCTTTAATGTGAACACCCCCAATCTTAATGGAAAATAAAGAACTCATGCTGTTAAAAAAAAAAAAAATCTCTCCAAAACTTTCTCTCCCCATCAAAACACTGCTCAATTAAACACATTAGGAATCTGTGCAATTTAGATTAAATCTCAGGGAAATCTCTCCCTCATCCCCCACTCCCCATTCTGTGTTTCCTTCCTCAAATTGAAATTATAGGAATTTAGGAAGAGGGGAAAAGGAGATTTCTTTGTTTCTGTTTTATTTTTTAGTTTATTGTTCTTTATTCTTCTTTTTATGAAAGCCTTACAAATTCATGGAAAAACTGGATATGACAACAAAACAAACAAGAAGAGTTTCAAGCTGCTGACCACCCAAAGAAAATGTCAACAACTTGCTATATATCTTTTCGGAGTTTTATTTTTCTAAGTGTTGAAACAATTTGTTTTAGCAAAATGAACAAATGCTACACAAAATTCTCTAATGGAAGACATTTAGAAAAAGTAAGATTTTACAAATATGGTATATGTATTTTCAGCAGGCAGAAATTAAGAACAAAAACATCTGTAATCCCACCATGTGTATTTTCAGTTGGGGGTTGGGCATTTGTTTTAATCCTACATTTTGTTTGGGATTTCTGTTAACTTCTTGTGCTTGAGAATATATATATTAAACCTCTGAGAACCCCACTGCAGACCCTCAGCATGGAGCAGCTTTCCCCAGAGCACGACGAGATCTTTGGCTTCCTCTTTAAAATTTTACTTAAAACTAGAATGACAGAGAAATTCATAAACTGTTAGAGCTGGAAGGAAATGTAGCAATGAGGTTGAACGGTCAAGCCTCTCATTTCACAGACAGACACTGGGGCTGGTGAGATCCACTCAAGGCAGCAACATTGAGTCCCAATGCCTGGATTCAAGTCCCAGCTACTTCACTGGGAAAATCATTTAACTTCTCTGAGCCTCATTTTCCTGGTCGGGTATGGAGTTAGTACCAGTACCCACTTCATCAGGCATCCTAGGGATGAAACGAACTGACATACTTGAGGGCTAAGCCCTGTGCACAGTTGCTAGTGAGATTCCAGGAGGTTTAGCTCTGCTTGTTGGTGACAGACCTCTTTACTCCCTGTACAGGGCTTTTGCCCTGACATCATCCAGGGAGGATTGAGGGCAGCAGTCTGTGATTGGATGGGCTTCCGCAAAGGTGATGTGGTGGGAGAGGAGTAAAGACAAGGCAAGAGCCGCTTGATTATTCTCACCCTCTCTCTTCCTTTAAAATAATCATTGTCAGGGGTGAGCAGCTGTAGGGACCATCTTCCTTTTGTAAGTGAAGCTTGAACTCTCAGCAGAAGGTCCCGTTCCTTGATGACCCTTTCAACAGAAGAATGGGAAGGGGTGGGATGCAGGGGACTGGAGTAAACATGATCCTGGAAGGGAATCATTGCAGAGGGTGGGGGAATATCCATGAAGTAGGCACTTGCCCTGAGAAAACAATTTTCCACCTAAATGTGGCTAAAATTTTTCTGAAACTAAGATGAAATGTAAAAGGTGTAGTCACCGTGCTGGGCAGTAATGTACAGATTCTTCAGTAGTGCCTGAACCCTGGAGTTTAATATCAACTTGCTACGAGAGATGTAGAAAACACAATAAAATTTGGCTTAAACCCGATTACTGAAGAAATAGACATATAACATTAATACGAATGCGTCTGGCTGGAGGAAATATGAACTGCCTTTGGGGGGCTTGAAACATCCATGCACACACGCACTCAAGTACACACACAAACACGTTCACACACAAACAGCACACCTATGCACATGTGCATGTGCTTGCACACACACGTATATTCTCCTAAATTTCCTGGTGACATGATGGACTAGGGGATTGGTGGTGGGCTCTTGATGTATGATTTGCTGACCATATGATCCCTTTTCTTTGCTGAAACTTCCCCAGTTATAAGATCTATCATCTCATTTCTTTTTTTTTTTTTTAAGTGAGGCTGCCACAAAGGGAAGCCATGTTTGTAACATAACAACCAGCCCTGTCCTTGAATCGTATTTACTATTAGATTTCAGGAAATCTTCAAGATTCTCTTAATTTGGAGGATTCAAAGCACCCAAACCTCTTGGAAAACCATGATATATAACCTTAATTTACTTAAAAGAAAACCTTACTAGGGTCCAATAATATGTGGCCTGATACTAATTTTTATGCAACACTGAAATGGCCTTTCATCCTTTTACCCAGGGGGCTTCTGGCGGGAAGGTGCTAAGTCCCTCTAAATCACTAATGGAATTAGTTTGAGGGCTGGATTGGTATGTTTGAAAGAAAAAAATTCCACCCCATTTCTCTTCATTGCCTTCGTGTTGTTCAGAGGAGGCTGCTTGGTGATCCCTGGGGAATAGAGAGAAGAATTTAGAGTTTAAATATAGTTTGGTATCAGTAAAAAGAAGAAAAGGAATCTAAGACTCTACTCCTGTTTACAAAGAATTGGGGGCAATCTGAAAACAGATGGGGAAAGGGAGAGTCTGAGCTTATCTATTTAAAGAAATGTCATCCGCATTTAAACAATTAAACCTGTCTTCTACTCTTTGCAAGAATTAATCCATTAGGACCTTCAGAAATTCCCTTCTTGGGTGTGTTTTCTTGACACATTTGGAGTAAGTGCTAGTGCAAATGGGGAATTTATGAAAAAAAAACCCAAATGGAAATTTTTTTTAAACATGCAGCATTAACAGGGTTTCAAACTTCCATGAATCAAATCTCAAAAAGATATAGAAAATATTTCATTTCCTTTTTGCAAGAATGATCTGGCAGACAAACCCAGTTCCTCCTCTGCTGGAAGGGAAAAATGTCCATTACCACCACATTTTAGGTCCTTTCAAAGGGATGCTGGGAACCCAGACCAATGCCGTGTGTGCTTCTGAGCTGCTGTTTTCAATGACCCCCGTGCGCCTTGATGGCTGGGTTCCTGCTTGCCTTTCAGACCCGTGCACGCACATCTAATCCGCCGGTACGGAGCTGCCCGAGCCCTACCCCCAGGAGGCTCTGAGCTCCTGGCAGAATCTCAGATTCTCTGAATAAGATGGAAATTTATTAGGAGGAAATTATTCTGGTGTCTTCAGAAATACAACATTCCTGATACAAATCTTGCTCCTGACAGCAGACTAACAAGATACATTTGTTAGTGGTTTCTGTTCCGGGGAATCCACGGTGAACACTCTGCCCTTTTATTGCACCGTTTGAGGGAGAGGCATGCAGTGACAGGCATGATTCAAGTTTTTCATTTCGCAAACATTTGAGTTGGATATTACCGGCCGTGCACTCTCCTGAATGTGCTCTACCTGCCCCGCTCTCTACGAAGAGACGGAGTCATGAGGGGTGCTCTTCTTTTGCTGAGCGCCTACTAAGTGCCAGGAACTGTATTATTCACAGGGAATACAGGATGGCCTAAGGTATCATTTCCTTATCAGTTCCTGACAGGTCTCTTCATCTCTCGATCCCAGTATCCATTTCTGTCAAATGAGGAATGGAATAACTATTGTGTGTGTGTGCTTTAAATGAGATTTCCATGTATTTTACACAGTGCCTGATACAACTCTCCCCTTCCGAGAGCTCATAACCTAACAGACAGACAAACAGTTCATTTCAGATACTGGTAATCATCCCACTGGACCTTTGCATACCCAAACACATATGTCTCCAACTCAGATAGAAGCACTTACGCACTTTACTCACAAGCTAGCCTCTTTGAAAGCTGAGCTCTTATTTATTTAGGAAAATATTGTTACAAGCTTAGTTTTCTGATTTCCTATTTCGTTGTACATTAGAAATACCAATTAAGAAAGGCTAAAGCCTGCTAAAAGCAGTGTAGAAGCAGCGGTATATGGAGATAGACCAGGCATCTCCAGAGCATGGAAGGCAGAACAATGAGAATGATCTGGCCAAAGAATTCAGACACCATAGAAGTTCTGGGGGAATTTGAAATAGAAGTTAATAGCCCGATATTACATCTCAATACATTAAGCACATTTGAGTACACAGATCCTACTTTTTACAATCACATTTGTGACCCTCAATTACAAACAAAATGAAGACTCAAATCTTTTCAGTGTGGTATATTGAAGAAGACTGGGAATATATGAATCTTTTAAGAGAAACTCAGAGCAAAATGGTAAAATGTTAAACTTTGGAGACTTTAAAGGGAAATCTCAGTATCTCTACAATTTAGTGATATGCTTTTCCCAGTATCCACTAGGTCAAATAAGACCTCACTGTAGTTAAATAAGATCTCACTGTATTTGAGACGGAAGTAGATCCCTGCTTTAAGCATAAGGCATATTTGTAAGAAAGAGAAAGGATATGGGTTATTTTATGCTAAATTACAGTTAACAGAACCCTGTAAATACTTTTTGTAACTATGTAAACATGGTTATTGAACTTTGTAGAAACATGTATTAGTCTCCTATTGCTGTTGTAACAAATTAACATAAACTTAGTGACTTAAAGCAACACAAAATTATTGCCTTACAGTTCTGGAAGTCAGAAGTCTGCCCAGAAAAATCAAGATTTTGGCAGGGCTGGTTCTTTCTGAAGGCTCTGAGGGGAGAAACTGTTTCCTTGGCTTTCCCAGCTTCTAGTGGTCTCTGCATTCCTTGGCTCCTGGCCTCTTCCTCGATCCTTAAAGCCAGCAGCACTGCATCTTCAAATCTCTCTCCATCTCTTCCTGTGTCTATTATTGGGTAGTTTTTCTCTTCTGTGTCAAATCTCCCTCCGCCCCCCTTTTATAAGGACCCTTGTGATTACATTTAGGGCACATTTAGGATATTCCAGAATAATCTCTCCATCTCGAGATTCTTAACTTAATCACATCTGAAAAGTCCCTTTGCCATGTAAGGTAACATTCACAAGTTCCAGGGATTGAGATTCGGACACATCTGGGGACACTTATTCAGCCCACCATAGATCATAAGTAAGTGATCGTTGGTAGAGGGAACATTTCTTCCCCACCTGATCTTACTTCTCCATTATCACCTTGATCTCACTTTGCCCCCTCCCTCTTTCTATCCCACCTGAGAAGGAAAAGTGATTTAATCCGATTGGTATGAAAGGAGAAAGAGGCATCCTTGTCTCAGCCCCTCCCATGCAATAATCTTAGCCTTAAAGTCTATGTCCCAAGGTTGGAGGGTGGGGGAGCCTGGAACATCTGATATGAACTTCATAGCCACCATGATGTTATCTTGGGCTCTGTTTTCATGACTTTTTGTCATATTTCACAGTTGGTATAGGACTCAGAAAAGAGGTGCTCTTCCAGGAGAACCTCTGTAGTTTCACATGCTAATTATTTAAATTAAAATAATACACACTTCATAAAGTAGACTTCATAATCTTTCCACTTAGAGATCATTGCTGTGGATACCATGAAATGCTTTCTGTATATTTAAACAAATATATATACAGTATCTGTATCCTCCTTTTTCCATTCAATAATATATCATGGTTATCTCTTCATGTCAATATATATAGATCTAGTCCATTGTTTTCAATACTGCCATCCTGCTGTGTAAATGTACCTTTATTTATTAAACTAACCACCTAATCTCTTAGGTTGTGCTCAAGTTTCTGCTATTATAAAAAATAGTGCAATGAGTTTTTGTTCACAGTCCCCAAGGAAATTTGTTAAATTTCTTAACTTCTCTAAGAAACAGTTTTCTCAACTGTAAAATGGGGATAATAGCAGGATCTATCTCAAAGATTTTTTTTTAGGAACTAAAACAGTTAATGAATGGAAACTGAATATCATAGCGACTGGTAGATAGCTCAATAAATATTAGTTACTGTTTCATTATTATTTTCACTATTACTACTAAGCATCTTTTCACATAATTGTTATTGATTCCTTTGGATACTTCTTCGAAGTAAAGTTATTGGATCAAAGAGTTTGTACATTTAAAAATTTGGTACATATTGCCAAACCCCTCAGGTATGTGAGATTGTGTTTCCATGCTCCTTTATCAATATGGGACAATTTTCTTTTTTTTTTTTTTTTTTTTTTTTTTTTTTGTGGTATGCGGGCCTCCCTCTGCTGCGGCCTCTCCCGTTGCGG
>NC_041220.1:100275223-100289234 GCF_002837175.3 Physeter macrocephalus
CTCCCGGACCGGGGCACGAACCCGGTTCCCCTGCATCGGCAGGCGGACGCGCAACCACTGCGCCACCAGGGAAGCCCTGGGACAATTTTCAATCTTTGAAAATCTGATTCGATAAAAAATACATCTCATTGTTTTATTTTCCATTTAGTAGATTAATACTGAAATGACATTCCTTTTATGACCATGGCCTTTTTTATTTCTTCATTTATGATTTTCATGCTTTTTAGAAAAAAAATGTGTCTTTTTTCTTATCTATTTATAGAAGCTCTTTATATACTTAAAAGTTCTTATCTTTGTAGTTCATCCATTTTATAAATACTTTCTCACATTTTTCTTTAGTCATCAAACATTATTTATATTGTATTTTCAACACCTCTAAGGCTTCAAAACTTTATAATGGCATAGCCTTAGAAATTCTATAGTAATAAGAATATTCTAAATAATATTTTAACAGCTAATAAGTATTTCAAGTAAATGTTGAGTTATTATACCTCCAAAAGTGAATGAATACAGTCTTCTCTCATTTGTAAAGGGTAAGAAATAAGTTAGTGGATAGATTTTCTTATAGCAAACACATACTAAAGAGAAAATTTAGAAACAGTCATGCTTAGTTTGATGGTTACTCTTATTCATGGATATATGTGCTTATTGGAGTATTTTTATTGTGGATATTTATCTTGGAGTTTACATATATAATATATATTCTTATATCTTACATCCTTTTTAATATTCATTTACTAACTTAATTGGTGTTCATTGAACAACTATAATGAGCTAGACTCGTATCTGTAGTATATATTTTTCACAGTGTTGTGGATTGGTCACTGGGCTTCTGAATCTTTCCAGTCACAATTAGCTTCTTTTCATCTGTTCTCTCATTGTATGCCAATTTTTTTCCCAGTACTACTTGATTTTATTACCTTCTGCCATGCATCAAAGACTCACTCCAGGTATACTGTTAACTTCTCCAGGGAGGATAAATACCCTATTCATCGAGGTAGCTCCACAAGGCCTAGGACAGTGATTTGCTAATGCAAAGGGCTCAGTAAAAGCACTGGTTTCAGGTTCTGTCATTAGCAGTGTCACTCTCCCTAAGTCACTTAACTAACTCATGTCTCAGTTTCCTCATCTGTGAACTCAATGGTTCAGTTACTGGAGAGATGGGCCAATAGTGTCATTTGTTCTGCCAAAACTGATGGATGTGTCATGTCTTCTTGGAGTGGAGGATGTGACTGAGACAGGCATTGGCACTGAGAGAAAGAGGCCGTCATCAATTATTGACATCTGCCGTGGGAAAGCAGAGGGAAGGAATGGGCCATGTTTTCCCTCCAGTCAACTAGAGCAGCTCTAAGTTTCTTTCTAGCTAGACAATTCTACATTTTCATGTGATCTGTTTATTAATCACTCTATCCCTTCCCTTTTATTTGACACATACTGGGCATGTAACATTATTCAAATTTTGAAGTAGCTTTTTTGCCTTCATACTATTCTGAAACTCAAAGGGATTTACAGCCTGTGGAAACTTGCCCATTTAAAGTGAGTGACACCAGATGGTCCCCTAACCAAATATATAATTACTTCTGACTTGAGCTAACAAACCAGGCAATGAACTCATGAAAAGGTAATTGTGAAACATTTGTGTGTTGATAATTTTGAGAATGACTTTGATTTTTTAGGAAATAAATAACTCTGGCATTTTTAATCAATAAAATAGGAATATACTTTTATTGTAGACTTTTTAAAAGTACATGTAATCTAAAAGAATATTTAAAAAACCCACTATTCTACCACTCCAGGATAACTGCTGTTAACTATTCATGCTGCCATTTGAGACTTTTGTTCTGTTGTTAAATGTTACCTACAAGTAAATGTATATATTTTAAACAAAACCAGAATCTCAGCATACATTCTATTTCATAAGTTTTTTCCTAACATCATATAATGAATGTTATTCTATTATTCTATATCAATAAACATGTATCCATTAAATTATGTTAAACTTATGGTATTCCATGGTATTATGTTGGAGCTTTGAGAACACCAGCAAAAGAGACACCATCTTTCCTATCTGAGTTGTAAGCTATTTGAGACATAAGTATCACCTTTATCCCTGATGAGGCTGATATTGGACATGGCAGCCAACACTTGAAGAATGGTAGCCTTCTTAACATTGAACCCCAGAATAATACAGAATCTCCTACCCAGCCCCAGGCAGTGCTAGACAGGCAGGTCCTGCCCTATAGAGATGGATTCCTGAGAACATCTCATTCCTAAGAGAGAGGAGGGAGGGGCTAGCTCAGCCTGCCCTGTTTATTCTTCCCAAATGCACAAATTAGAGAGATCACCCCTCCTTTCCCGTGGAAGAGCGAAAAGGGGATCAAGAGGGATAGAGATTATCCTGGTAGAGCTCCCTCCACATCAAAGGAAACATCAGAAATGGAGAAGAAAGCTCCCCAGGTATGGATGCATAATAATTTATACAGCCCTTGTGGGACATTTGGCTTGTTTCCAATGATTCCATTATATCACAAATTATTTTGTCTGGACATGATTCTTGTCCCCCTCCAGGCACAGAAAGGGATGCTCAGCAACTCTCCACATGTTATCCAGGATCAATGGTTAGTGTTGGACCTGCACTTTGAATTCAAGTTCTCCAAAATCTGAAATCCCACAGTGACAAGGCAATTCAGAGGTCTCCCAGGCCAATCCTGTAAGCAGCTATGCGAAAGGCTAGGTGAAAGAGGTGGGACTTGGTGGGTCTTAACTATAGAGTCAGAACAACTAGAAAATTTCCCAAGTACGTGATGGTCTGGCACAGACCATGGCAGGTGAACAATCCCAGTGGGGCAGAGTTAGGTAGGCAAGATTCTGTAAAGAGGGACTTGTTCTGTGTGCTGCCAGCCAGCCTGTAAACAGCAGCGTTTGTCCTTGGAGCATCTTTCTAAAGGACTGCCCTGCTTCAGTTCAACTGACAGTGACCACGCCTTACTTCACTTCCCAGGAAATGACAAGAGAAATTACAGACATGTGTCTTCAGAGCCCAAGTCCTGGCGGCTTTTTATTGGAGACTTTGTCATAAACTATAAAGTAGAAAAAGCAGCACCCAGGTGTCAGCAATGAAACTCAGATGGCAAAGGTTGGCAGTCTTCCTCATACACTACTAGTCTGATCTGAAGATGGATGTTTCATTGACAGCAGTCACTTCTGTTGTGTCACATCCTGCACTAACGGATCACTCTTGTTTTCTAGTTTCTGGCCTAATGGTCTGCAGTGTGTAAGTAATTTTTTCCTCTTCTTCTTCATATCTCAAAGCCCTGCTATTCACTCTGACTTGAGCTATAGACACAATCTTGCATTTTTGTCAAATGTATGATGTGCTTTATTTAGCTGGGATCTGCTAAGATGCTGGAGATAATTCTTTGCCCAAGTGTCGCTTGGCTGGATTGTTTTGTAGCAAGTCTTGATTCATTGCTGGTGACTTGATACAGGAAGAAAAAAAAAAAACAACTGCCCAGTAGAAGATGGAAGCAGATGGTTATGGAAAGACAGGGAGCGGGGAGGTCTGGTGTGTAAGAAATCACAGGCAGACACAAAGGAGATGTGGAAGGAGCAGGGCCACAGGAGTGGAAATGCTGTAGGACTCATTCATTCTTTTATTTATTCCTTCTTCTAGCCTGCAGGCAATAGGTGCTTAGCATATGGGAGGCTCTGTATTAAGAACTGCTTTATGTAATGTGCTTGGATGATACAAAAAGGAGCACAACATATTCCCTGTTCTCAAAGGGCTTAAAAATAAAACATGTATACGGCTATAAAGTGAAACAATGTGTGATACACCAAGTGTAATGGGACAGCTTGCTGAGATGTTAATTTGTTTCTTGTTTTCACTCTGTTTTCCCCCTCATCCCAGAGTTGCTGGAAACTTCTATTGTCTCTTGCCCCAGGGAAGGGTTCTGTAGAGAAGAGAGAAGTAACCTGCTGGCTAGGTACTAGCCAACCTTGCATTAGATCATATGTGTCATAGGGGATGAGACTAAACCTAGTGAACTCGTTAAGTAATCTGACGAATATTTAGTTTCAAGAGCATTTACTGAGCCACACTTACAGCCAGGTATTTCATTCCTGTAACCTCATTATTATTGTAGTAGTTGTCATTAGCTTTGCCCCATTCAAGAGGTGTAAACTGTGTAAACTGAGTCACAGGGTTTAAGAAACTTGTCCCAATTCTCAATGCTAAATTAGTGGCAGAGGTGAGATTTAAATCCATGCTTGTCTCCATTCCAGCCAGTTTCCATAGATTAAAGTTTTGGATGTTGGGACTGCAAGCAATTTTTGCATTCTAACAAGAATCTGCCAAGCTATTATTCTAAAGCTGTGGACTCTATAACCTTGAAGTAACTCATTGAGGGCTCAGAATTGAGCAAAGGGAAGGCCAGGCTGGAGTCATGGAAATACGGTAGTTGATTGGACTTGAGTTTGATCTCACCTCCATCTGTAACTACTCTGTAATTTTGGATCGGTTATTTTCCACTCTGTCTCACTCTTCTCACTTACAATGAGGACACTGAATTGACAAACTCTTAGATCTCTGCCTGGTGGAAGGCACATTCAAATTATATAAGAAGAAAGAAGAATTGCAATTCTTGAATGTAAAATTCAGAAGGATGAGTGAACATAAGACGTCGATGTTAGAAAGGACACATTTATTTGTACATATATGCTGACGTGGATCTTCAGAAGCTTGGTACCTAGAATTGCCCAGTGCAAAGTAAGTTCTCAAGAAATACTTATTGACTGATACAGTTTACATTGTAGGAGCTGAAATTTAAGTCACTTTTTTAAAAAAAAGTGTGGTTGATATTAAAGTCAAATATAAAAAGGAGATAATGAAAGAAACTCAAGAATCTGAGTCTATTGATTCTCAAAATTAGGCAAATGTTCATACATTTTGAATACAAAACTATCTTTTCCCAAAGTATATTTTACAATATGCTTGTCTTCAGGATTTTATGTGATTAATGGATTTTATGATCAAATAAGTTTAGCAGATATTCATTCATACCTCCTCTTAAAGATTCTGTATATACGTTAGCATATCAAAGGTCCTGAGAAGTTCCACAGTAAGAAAATACGTTTAACTTCATCTAAGATTTCCCATCATCACCTCCTCTTTTCTAAAAATATATTTATTTACATATATAGAGTAAACTTTGTGAAGCACTGAATTAAACATAGTTAATCCAGGAAAAAGAAAAATGGATTAAGTAATTCCCCCGAAGTCCTCTTTAACATTATAATAACATTTAGATATTATAAATGCAAATTTATACCTCCTCCTCCTTAAATATTTGGAGATAAGTCTGTTATTTTACTTGATTTTTATGCAGTCAAAATTTGTAAAACAGTATTTGAAATTTTATTTTTAGGTTCAAAAATTTGTTTAATGCTCTTTTGCAATTATTTTCCTGCTTTCATATAGCACTTTATAATCTAAAAAACATCTAAAAACAAGTTGTTTTCAAATATATATTGTTCTCTGAAAAATAATATTAGACAATTCTAAAGAAAGAAGACTTAAATCCCCATATTCTCACAGACTTCTGCTTTCTAAGGAGGGTGATCTTTGAGCAGAGGAAAATGGGTGTATATGGTAATATTCTAGAAACTAAAGTATTACCCAAATATTAAGATAAGTCACCACTATATTAATCTAGAAAGTGGGTGATCCTCGATGTATACAAGGTAAGCTTCTTTCATGTATATAATTTCTAAGCCCTCAGAATACAGAGCTTATGATTCTAAATTTCATGCTCTTTCAAATCTACCAAAACATTTCACCTCTTCATCATCTAAATTTTGCTTCTGTGTTTACTGCCGAAACCCTACCGTCTAGAAATCCGATCTTCGCCAAATCTCAAATTCTACCCAGAGAGTTGGCCCTAAAGTGTTTTGAAGCTAAAGGTGGTATCTCCAGCAGCCCATCTAAAATTGAGCACATCATCTGTCCCTTGAAATTTGCTCTTGTCCCAAGATCCTTTTTGAGTTGCACCACTATTCACCAGGTATTTACTTTTCACCCACTATTTGCCCATGTCAACCTTCTGAACCATAGCTTTGATTCCTCACCTTCCCCAATGAATCAATCCCCTGGTAACATCTCACAAATTCATTTATTTTGTTCCATGTTTTACTGGATTGAATCTTGTCTCCCCACAAATATGCATTTAAGTCTTAAACCGCAGTACCTGAGAATGTGACCTTATTTAGAAATAGGGTCTTTGCATGTGTAATCAAATTAAGATGAGGTTATATTGGATTAGGGTGGACCCTAATCCAATGACTGGTGGCCTTATAACAAGAGAGAATTTTGGACACAGAGACAGAGACACACAGGGAGAGTGCCATGTCACTATGGAGGCAGAGATTGGCATCTACAAGCCAAGGAATACCAAGGATTGTGGCCATCCACCAGAAGCTAGGAAAAGGTAAAGAAAGATTCTTCCCTAGAGCCTTCAGAGGGAGAATGGCTCTGCCAATCCCTTGATTTAGGACTCCTAGCCTCCAGAACTGTGTTAGAATACATTTCTGCTGTTTTAAACCACCCAGTTTCTGACGCTTTGTATGACAGCCCTAGGAAACTAACACTCTTGCCCACTATCTTCTTCCTAGTTCAGACTTCCATCAACTCTTGCCTGAATGGCTGGCTACCAACACTGCCTGTGAGATCTACCTGCTCCTGCCTTGCCTCTCTGCTTTCCATCAAATTCCATTTTGCACATGGCCACCTGAATAATCCCACTAGGATGCACGCAGATCATGGTTTTTTTTTTTTATTAAAACTCATTGTTATTAAGATAAAGCCTCCAAGTTTTTTTACATAGTTTTTTTTTGTTTTTGTTTTGTTTCATTTTGTTTTTTTACATAGTTTCTCAGCTCTCTGCCCCTTTCCTCCAACTCAGCTCATCCTCCTTTCTCAGTTTACATTTCCACTCTCCTAGTTGTGGGCAGTTATCATCCCTCTGGATTTCTGGAAGACTCTTTACTGGCCCAAACATTTCACATGATATTGAAATTGCCAGTTTGTTTTTCTTCATTAAACAAGAAACTCCATGAAGAGAAGCCCTGGGTCACAGCACTGTGCTTGGCACACAAACATATAGACACTTGTTACGTTAATGAATGCATTATTCCCTGAGTACAGATGTGGAGACTGAGGCTCAGTGTTCGCATGAAATCCCAGATGACATGCTGTGGAACTGCTAGCCTCATAGCTATTCACAGCCTAAATTTATTTAATGAGGTATCTTTGCAACGATTCTTTGAGATGGGTTCTTTTCTTATCTGCCTTTGCAGAAGGAAAAACTAAGTCACAGGAGCTTTAAAGAGATTTGCCTAAGGTCATACCACTAGTTAGTGGTGGAGCCAGAGTTTGAACCCAGGTAATCTGACTTCAGATTTCACAGTTTTAGCATAGCTCCATTTTCCCAGGATACTTTGGTTTAAATATTCAGATCTGGTTTTGGACCATGTTATCAGAAGGTCACGTCTTTTTTATTTTTTTGACAGTTACATTTTGTTATTGAAGTATAGTTGATTACAACATTGAGTTAGTTTCCGGTATATAGCAAAGCGATTCAGTTATATATATTTTTTTCAGATGCTTTTCCATTATAGGTTATTACAAGACATTGAATAAAGTTCCATGTGCTTTACAGTAAATCCTTGTTGCTTATCTAGTTTATATATAGGAGTTTGTAAATATTAAACCCATACTCCTAATTTATCCAGAAGTTCATGTCTTTAATTTTGTTTTTTGAGTAGGGAGTTGCTATGCAATGTAAAGAAATGGGCATTGTTCATATGCCTTCTGCACAATGCTTTATTGAAGCCTAGATAACAAAGTTCAAGTTCTGACTTCTCTTCATTCAACATCATTTAATGAACACCTACTATTCACCAGGTGCTATGATAGAAGCTGGATGTACAGAGATGGTCAAAACCAGGCATTGGCCTCAGGAGCTTGCGTCGTGAGAGGGGAGACTGTCAAGCAAACAAAAATATTGTAGTTCAGTGTGACTAATACAATCGTGGATTCATCTCCAAGGTAAAGAGGTGGTCCTGAGAGGG
Organism: Physeter macrocephalus; assembly: GCF_002837175.3. Lineage (NCBI taxonomy): Eukaryota > Metazoa > Chordata > Mammalia > Artiodactyla > Physeteridae > Physeter > Physeter macrocephalus. The sequence continues at coordinate 100,283,351 of NC_041220.1, forward strand.
CTGGACTCATTCAGTGTGTGAAAAGGGAGCCAGGAAACAAGCTTCTGGCTGTTGAGTTGTGAAAGATGAAAGAGCATTTACCAGTGGGGAAGGGCAAGGGCTTGCAAGAGAGTACACTGTTTTCTCTTTCTTTTGTTTTTTAATTCTAAGCAGTTTAGTAATATCAAGACAAAACAAAGAAGGCAGAGATCAGACAGGGAAAAAGCCTGGAGCCAGAAAATAATGGGATATCAATTTCATCCTATGGAACTTGGATTTTGCCATGGCGGTGATATAATTACCGAAGGATTTAAAGAAGAGGAGAGACATAAATATGTTTGTTTTAAAAAGAGCAAGTGGGTGGCCTCCTTACATTATAAAAAGTGTGTTATGTTTCCATTACACATACATATGTCTACTTTTTATGTGCATGCATTTTCATGTGGTTATTTATATGTATACACTATACATATACCTCTACGACTATTCAGTTGAACTGTATGATATTGCCATTTTTATAGGTCAAAAATGGTCAAATATCACAATTTCAAATAGTTTGACCTATAATTTACAGTGTGGTAGAACAGATTTTGAAATAGAAAACCTTAGGTTTGAAACTCATTACCTTAGTTTGAGTTCCCTAGGACCAGACTCTGTCACAAGGACTTACTGTCAAGGAGTTCACCTGGCAGGTGAAGGACACACTAGTTGGGGAAGTGACACAGAGAAGGGAAGGCATCAACAAAGGATATATTATCAAGCCAGCCACTACAGAGGGCAGCAAAAGCTTAATATCTCTGGGCAAATGAGAATGTCACTGTAGGTGCTTATCTTAGAGGTTTCCTACAAAAGGAGAGGGATCTGGGGTATTTATACACTTGCTCCCATCAATAGTTGGTTGAGGGCTGCTCCTTGGGGTTGCTAATTTGGGGCACCTCTGGCAGAGAGGCAGGCAAAGTAACCTTCCAAGCTTCAGAGAAAGGCGCCTATGCATGAGGTTCAGATACTAGCACTCTGAAGTCAGCCAGGTGGCATTCAAGTGGCAAAGCCCAAGGCACATAGTCCACCACACCCATCTTTATTACTAACCAGCCTTGACCTAGTCCCTTAATTTCTTGAGGCTTATTTTTCTTATAAGCAAAATGAAAATGCTTACTTTGGCTGGTTTTATAGGCTGAATTGTGTCACCCCAAATTCACGTTGAATTCCCAACCCTCAGTACCTCACAATGTGACTATATGCAGAAATAGAGTCTTTAAAGAGCTAATTAAGTTAAAATTAGGTAATATGGGTGGGCTTTAATCCAATGTGAATAGTGTCCTTATAAGAAGAGTAGATTTGGACATAGAGGGAAGACCATGTGAGCACACAGGGAGAAGACAGCCATCTACAAGCCAAGGAGATAGGCCTTCAAAGAAATCAAACCTGCTAACACCTTGAGTTTGGATTTCTAGGCTCCAGAATTGTGAGAAAATAAGTTTCTGTTGTTTAAGCCCCCCAACCTGAGGTACCTTGTTATGGCAGCCCTAGGAAATTATTATATCTGGGGAGGATTAACACATTTTACTGTGCTCTAAACAAATATTACTAATATAGTATATACTTCTAGTCCATAAACCCCCAAATAAATAGCCATACCAAAATTTAAGAAACAATCTCACTTTTCATATAGCCCTTCTTGTTACTGACCTTTCATTCCTATTCCCAGAGAAGTCCCACAAACCTTGAACTTAGTGGGTTAAGCTCTTAGAATTGAGAAGTAACATATGCCTATCCACTGTGTTCCTTGCAGTCAAATACAGCCCACTTATAGCTAATAATATTTCCGCTTCTTCATCCAAAGAGGATGTCAGTGGCGAGGTCACTTTTGTGGCCTATAGAGAAACTTTGTGCGGTTTCCATGGTGTCACACTAAGAATTCTGGATCGTGACTGCAGCAAGAGGAGTTCAGATCTCAGGGATGTCTGGCTGCTCTGCACTGATGCCTAAGCAAATGGGAACTCGAATTTCTCAAGGGGATCCCAGAGTCCTCCATCCCAGGTGCACAGCCGGCAGAAGGACCCGGAAGATGTGGCCTTCCACCATAAAATACCTCTCTTGCTAATGTCTGAAATTCTACTACTAGCAACAAATTCCTTTGTATTAGGTATTTTTCTCTCTCACTTTCTTTAAATTGAAGTATAATTACGTAGGGTAGAATGCACAGATCTTAATGTAGAATTTGATGAGTTTTGACAATGTATACACCTGTGTAACCAATAGCCCACTGAAGATAATAGAACATTGCTGTCACCCAAGAAAGTTCCCTCCTACCCTTTTCCATTCCTCTGACAACCATTATTTTCAATCCTATTCCTACAGATTAATTTTGCCTGATCTAGAAATTCATAATGAAATCATATAATATGCATTTGTTTGTATCTGGCTTCTTTCATTAAACACAGTGTTTTCAAGATTCATTTATGTTGCATTTAACAGCAGCTTGTTCTTTTTTAATGCTGAGTAATATTTCATTACATAATATGCCACCATTTATTTATCTGTTTTCCGGTTGGTAGATGTTGGGTTGTCTATTTTATTTTACTTTACCTTATTTTATTTATTTTTTGCTATTGTGAATGAAGCTGCCATAAACCTTCTTTCACAAGTCCTTTTGTGGAGAGATGTTTTCATTTCCTTCAGGAAAATGCCTTGGAATGTCACTTTACAGAAGAAAATGTACAAATGCCCAATAAGCACATATAAAGATATTCAACATCATTATTCATAAAAGAGATGCAAATTAAAATCATCATGAGATACCACTACATCTTGCTAGGATGTCTACATTTTACAAATACTCTATTTGAACAGGCAAATGAATCTGGAAAGAGCATTTTTAAATTTTTTAATGCTTTTGTTAAGAAAGTTTTGAAACATACAAAGGGAGCAAGAAAAGTGTAATGAACTACCATGTACCATCCCACAAATTCAACAATGATCAACATTTTGCCATAATTACCCTGTGTCATTTTTCAACAACAACCAATTCTCCAACACTACTGGGTGATCTATAATTCAATTCTGACACTAACTCCTGGGAGTTAGCACAGACCTCACAAGTCTAGGGCTCAGTCCCTTGGGACTGCCCCCACTTCACATGCCAGCTGCAAATGGAGTCCCAGGTTACATGAACTTCTGCCTAGCTGACTGCAGGTTCAGGGGTTCCCATGCTAGCCCCCATCAGGTCTGATAATTCACCAAAATGACAAACAGAGCTCAGGAAAGTGCCTTACTTACAATTGCCATTTTATTACAGTGAATACAGCCCAGCAACAGCCAAATGGAAGAGAGATATAGGATGAATTGTAGGGGAGAGGAGTGGCACAGAGGTTCCCTGTCTGCTCCAGGTGTGCCACCCTCCTAGCATATCACCATGTTCACCAACCTGGAAGCTTCCCTAAACCCTGATGTTTTGGGTTTTCAATGGGATTTCATTATATAATCATGATTGAACAAATCATTGGCCATTGGTAATTGAACTCAATTTCCAACCCTTTCCCCTCCCCAAAGTTTGAGGGTGGAGCCAAAAGTTCTAACTCTCTAATCAGAGGGTTGGTTCTTCAGGTGACTCACCCCCATCCTGAAGCTATCTAGGGCATCACCATGAATCACCTCATTAGCATAAGCTCAGGTGTGGTTGAAAGGAGCTCTTTATGAAAACAAAAAACTGTCCCATCACTCAGGAAATTCCAAGAGTTTAGGAGCTCAGTGTCAGTAACAGGAGACAAAGACTCTAGATATATTTTTATTATACCCCACAACCCAACTATGCCTTATTGTATGTCTGTCAATTTTTCCACTTATTTCTTTTGCTGTAGTATTTTAAAGAAAAGCCTTTTTAAAAATTTTTTTTATTTTTTATCTTTTTAACATCTTTATTGGAGTATAATTGCTTTCCATTGTTGTGTTAGTTGCTGCTGTATGTATACATATATCCCCATATCCCCTCCCTCTTGCGTCTCCCTCCCATCCTCCCTATCCCACCCCTCTAGGTGGTCACAGAGCACCAACCTGATCTCCCTGTGCTATGCAGCTGCTTCCTACTAGCAATCTATTTTAATTTGGTAGTGTATATATGTCAATGCCACTCTCTCACTGAGTCTCAGCTTACCCTTCCCCCTCCCCGTCCTCAAGCCCATACTCTATGTCTGTGTCTTTATTCCAGTCCGGCCCCTAGGTTCTTCAGAAACTATTTAATTTTTTTTTAGATTCCATATATATGTGTTAGCATATGGTAATTGTTTTTCTCTTTCTGACTTACTTCACTCTGTATGACAGACTCTAGGTCAATCCACCTCACTACAAATAACTATTTCATTTCTTTTTATGGCTGAGTAATATTCCATTGTATATGTGTGCCACATCTTCTTCTTCACATGCTTCCATGTCCTGGCTATTGTAAATAGAGCTGAAATGAACATTGTAGTACATGACTCTTTTTGAATTATGGTTTTCTCAGTGTATATGCCAAGTAGTGGGATTGCTTTGTCATATGGTAGTTCTATTTTTAGTTTTTTAAGGAACCTCCATACTGTTCTCCATAGTGGCTGTATCAATTTACATTCCCACCAACAGTGCAAGAGGGTTGGCTTTTCTCCACACCCTCTCCAGCATTTGTTGTTTGTAGATTTTTTGATGGTGGCCATTCTGACTGGTATGAGGTGATACCTGATTGTAGTTTTGATTTGCATTTCTCTAATGATTAGTGATGTTGAGCATTCTTTCATGTGTTTGTTGGCAATCTGTATATCTTCTTTAGAGAAATGTCTATTTAGGTCTTCTGCCCATTTTGGGATTGGGTTGTTTGTTGTCTGATATTGAGCTGCATGAGCTGCTTGTATATTTTGTAGATTAATCCCTTGTCAGTTACTTCATTTGCAAATATTTTCTCCAATTCTGAGGGTTGTCTTTTTGTCTTATTTATGGTTTCCTTTGCTGTGCAAAAGCTTTTAAGTTTCATTAGGTCCCATTTGTTTAGTTTGGTTTTTATTCCCATTTCTCTAGGAGGTAGGTAAAAAAAGGATCTTGCTGTGATTTATGTCATAGAGTGTTCTGCCTGTTTTCCTCTAAGAGTTTTATAGTGTTTGTGTCAGTACCATACTGTCTCGATTACTGTAGCTTTGTAGTATAGTCTGAAGTCAGGGAGCCTGATTCCTCCAGCTCCGTTTTTCTTTCTCAAGATTGCTTTGGCTATTTGGGGTCTTTTGTGTTTCCATACAAACTGTGAAATCTTTGTTCTAGTTCTCTGAAAAATGTCATTGGTAGCTTGCTGGGGACTGCACTGAATCTGTAGATTGCTTTGGATAGTATAACCATTTTCACAGTGTTGATTCTTCCAATTCAAGATCATGGTATATCTCTCCATCTGTTTGTATCATCTTTAATTTCTTTCATCAGTGTCTTATAGTTTTCTGCATACAGGTCTTTTGTCTCCTTAGGTAGGTTTATTCCTAGGTATTTTATTCTTTTTGTTGCAATGGTAAATGGAAGTGTTTCCTTAATTTCTCTTTCAGATTTTTCATCATTAGTGTATAGGAATGCAAGAGATTTAAACTCTGCAAACCAGAAGGGAGTGGCAGGACATATTTAAAGTGATGAAAGGGAAAAACCTGCAACCAAGATTACTCTACCCAGCAAGGATCTCATTCAGATTCGATGGAGAAATTAAAACTCTTACAAACAAGCAAAAGCTAAGAGAATTCAGTGCCACCAACCAGCTTTACAACAAATGTTAAAGGAACGTCTCTAGGCAGGAAACACAAGAGAAGGAAAAGACCTACAGTAACAAACCCAAAACAATTAAGAAAATGGTAACAGGAACATACATATCGATAATTACCTTAAAAGTAAATGGATTAAATGC
>NC_041220.1:100289676-100299024 GCF_002837175.3 Physeter macrocephalus
TTAACACCCCACTTTCACCAGTGGACAGATCAACCAAAATGAAAATAAGGAAACACAAGCTTTAAATGACACATTAGACCAGATGGACTTAATTGTTATTTATAGGACATTCCATCCAAAAACAACAGAATACACTTTCTTCTCAAGTGCTCATGGAACATTCTCCAGGATAGATCATATGTTGGGTAACAAATCAAGCCTTGGTAAATTTATGAAAATTGAAATCATATCAAGTATCTTTTCCAACCACAATGCTATGAGACTAGATATCAATTACAGGAAAAAAAACTGTAAAAAATCCAAACACATGGAGGCTGAACAATATGCTACTAACTAACCAAGAGATCACTGAAGAAATCAAAGAGGAAATCAAAAAATACCTCGAAACAAATGACAATGAAAACACAATGGCCCAAACCTATGGGATGTGGCAAAAGCAGTTCTAAGAGGAAAGTTTATAGCAACACAATCCTACCTCAAGAATCAAGAAAAATCTCAAATAAACAACCTAAACTTACACCTAAAGCAATTAGAGAAAGAAGAACAAAAATCCCCAAAGTTAGCAGAAGTAAAGAAAATCCTTTACATCACATTATTCTACCCTTAAATAAGGACATTTCACACATAACCAAAATACTATTTTCATACCTAACAAACAATAACTTCATATTATCTAATACTCTCTCCATACTCAGATTTCCCTAATCATCTCAAAAATATCTTTACATTAGGTTTATACATTTCATTTGGTTGTAATATATTTTTAAGTCTTTTTGTATTCTAGAAGAGTCCCATGCTCTCCTTTCTTTCCCATGTCATTGACTTATTAAAGAAATCAGATCAGAGAAAGACAAATATCATATGATATCACTTATATGTAGAATCTAAAAAAATGATACAAATGAACTTATTTATGAAACAGAAATAGACTCACAGACATAGAAAACAAACTTATGATAACCAAAGGGGAAAGTGGAGGGGTGGGGCAGGAGACATAAGTTAGGAATTTTGGGGATTAACAGATAGACACTACTATATATAAACAGATAAACAATAAGGACCTACTTATAGCACAGGGAACTATATTCAATATCTTGTAATAACCTATAATGGAAAAGAATATGAAAAAGAATATATATGTGGATAACTGAATCACTTTGATGTACACCTGAAATTAGCACAACTTTGTAAATCAACTGTACTTCAATGAAAAAAATAAAGAAACCATATCAGCTGCCCAAAGAATCCACATTATGATTGTCTCCTGATAGTATCATTTTCCTTGTTCCTCCAGTGCTGTATTTTTTAAACAAGAATTTAGATCTAAAAGGCTTAGGTTCATGTTCAGCACTTCATAGGTGGTGTCATTTATTTTGAAAAGCTGTTGTGTGTGTTTTTGTTTTTGTTTTTTAGTGTCTACCATGTCTTCAGCTCTGGGAATTGCAAAAGTAAATACCATATGTCATACTTTTGCCATTAAAGATCTTACAGCCTCATAGGAGAGAAAGGAATGTAAACCAATCAATATAACAGTATAAGGGCCATGGAGGATTTGGGTGGGGTTATAAATTCTGAAGGGGCATCAAGACTACATGAGGAAGTGATAAATGAGCTGGCTCTGGAGGACAAGTAGCTTCTACCAAACAAAGGAGGAAGAGTGGAGATGGGCATGCTGAGCCAAGGACCTGCACCTCTAAAGGCAGAGACACATAAATATACTGAAACAGGTTGTGCAGGGCCTTTGACGCTAAATCAAGGAATTTGGACTTTGTCTTTTGAACAATGGCAAGCCTGGGAAAGATTTTAATTGAGGGAGATTTTCAGCCCTGTGTGTAGTCTTTAGCACCTTAGCATGAAAACTTATTCCAAAAATCGCCCTCCCAGCCTAAAGTGGAATCCATAAGTCCTGTTCTAATTCCTCAGCGTGTGGCCCCAGACAAAAGCTTAACATTTGGTGTTTTAGAAGTTCTGATGCCATGTTTACTCTGCCCTTTGCCCCATTAAGTGACCTTTGTAACCATGGCAACAGTTTAGGTTTCTCCATCCAGCAGCATAGAAAGAACAGAGATATATTGTTCTGTGGACTATGCAGATAATAGTACCTTCCTTTTCCTGCACTGCTCAGTGATGCTAATCAAGTTGTAGTGGCAGCAGATAGTCCCAGCTGCCTCTTCTTCAGGCACTTTTTGCTTATTAATGATTGCAAGAATAATTGTGGTACATGCTCAGAGGAACCAATAAATAAAAGGCAGGCCCACACCCACACCTCTGGAAAACTGTGAAAGTGGCTCAAAGAAAGAAACTGAATGGAAGTGCTAGAGCAGAGACAAGACAATCATCTGTTGCGTCACTACAAAGCTGTGGCTCCCAATTCACTCTTCTTGGCTGCACACAGAGGCCAGAACCCAGAAGGAAGAACTTTACAAAATACTGCTTTCCAGCCCCTACCCATATACATTTCCATCAAGGTGGGACTTAGGCACTAATTTTTCAAAATTCACAGGAGATTCTAATGCAACTGAGTTTGCAAGTATAGGAGAGGGGGAAAAAAACCCAAACAACTTTCCTTTACCATATCAGGTTCAGTGTCTGGGGTCTGTGAATTAAACTGACAAAAAAAACCAGATTAACAGGAGAAAAAGTTAATTTTAGATGTATATGTAGGCTTCAAAGAAGAGAAGTGAAAACCCCAAAGAGGTGGCTGGACCTAGGGGCATATATACCATTTTAACAAAAAGTAATAAAGAGTGAAGAAGAGACTAGACAATGGAAAAGGGAGCTTCTGGAGAGAGGGTAAGTTGTGGGAAGAGTAAATAAGAGTTGATTGGTAAGTTTTGTTATGTAGACTCAAATCCTCTTAGGTGATAAGAGTTGTCTCCTGAGTCTGTTTCCTCTTCCTGGATAATAGAGGACAACTTTACAAATGTAAATTTTCTTCACAAAAGGGAATTTTATGCCCTGCTTTTAGGCAGAAAGAGCAAGGCCAGAGAGCTTCTCCTGTGTTCAGTTTCTTAATTGACCTTCAGCTCAAAATAATCCTAATGCCAAAGGGGCAAATTCTAAGATGGCATATTCTGATCCACTTCACAAACAACTGAGCAAAGGAGACTGAGATGGCCAGGCAGAGAGAGGATGGGCTAAATGTAAGACCAGGCATTAAACTTCACAGCAGCCTAGTAAGAGTTGGGAGGGAGGTCTTGCTACTTTTGAACACAGTCCCCTAAATGGGTCATATTTAATTAGAGAGCTGCAACTGCTATGACAGTAAAGAGTTCCTACAATACATAGTGAGGGCCACTGGGAGACAATCAGCCTTACTTCACCGTGTTGCCCAGCATTGGTCAACAGACTGCATCAGGTAGCAAAGTAAGCATCCGCTAGCACCTACCTATAGAGGGGAGGCATGGAATCCATCTCTCTGAGTCCTCTGCATCAACAATCCTGGTACCCCTTAGTGGAGAGATCTGGCCAGACATTCAGAGTTTGTTTGGAATTTTTAGCAGGAAATAAAGAGCATGTGCTCGTATGAAAACAAATCATTAAATAACAAAAACAACCCAAGCTGCAATCCGCCAGGGGTTTAGGGCACTCAGTGAGGAAACATTTACCAAGTGTAATAAGGGAGTGTAGAGTTCTGTTGGACTTCACTGAAAAAACAGGTATGTTGTTTTGCCAAAAGACTAAGGATACCACATGTTAGTATTATGAACTCCAACTTTGGGCTGTTTTCCCAGAACATAAACTCTTACCTACTCTCTTGTGTCCACCTAGAAGGGTGGGAGGGAGGCACGAGAGGGAGGGGATATGGGGACATATGTGTACATATAGCTGATTCACTTTGTTATACAGCAACAACTAACACAACAATGTAAAGCAATTATACTCCAATAAAGATGTTAAAAAAACAATACATAAAAAAAAGAAAAAAATCATGGTGAAGAATATTTGATTTTTTTAACCAATAAAGAAGTCAATATAAAGTTTTTCATGGAAAACAAATGTAAGAATTGTAAAAATAAATTATTTATAAACTTAAAAAAAAAAAGAAAAGAAACTCTTACCTACTCTTTATCACTCAGTGCTCTAAAGAAGGGACTCGAAGTGAAGATCCAACCATAATAGAAATTTAGTTTCTTCTCCACTCCCCCACTAACACAACCAGTCTCTTTTTCTAGAACTCCTAGCATACATTTGGGTCCATGATTCTTTGCTTATTGATAAAATAAGTAGGTGTCAACAGAAACAATTGTTTGGGAAGTATCAGGAGGTATAGACAACTACTTACAGAGGCCAGTAAAAGTCACAGATAAAGAAATCAATCAGTAAATATTACTAAACACCTTGTTTATACTTCTTTGCTCTTTGATTTTTTTCCAGGGCACATTTCACCATCTAACAAAATTCATTCATTTATTAAGCATACTTTTTCCTGTCTGTCTGCTCTTGTTAGAATATAAACTTCTTTGTGTCTGTATTATGTGATTGTCCTGAGTCTTTGCTCAGTGCCTCGTACCTAGTAAGCATTCAGAACTCATTACTGAATGAAATGCATGAATGAAAGGTGAATGGTACTGGGTTCCTGGAGATCACTTCACATTAACAAAATGGGCTAGGGCCTAATTTACAAATCCAAATTGCAGTTTATGAATTAATGCAACCCCTTCTGAATTAATAGGAAACAGCATAAGATTGTCTAATGTAGGTCCGTTTAGAGAGCAGATCAACATTGGCAGTCAGCATGGTGAGCCAAGAAGAAAACACAATACTCCAATGTCCTTTAAAGCTAGTTTCATCTAACTGGGCTCTGCAAACAGATTTTTTTTTCCACTTTGGGGAAAAAAGACCATTGGAACCTATTTTACTTCATTTGCAAACTAACTCAGTGAAAGTATTATGATCTGTGATTATTGGCATAGCAATTTTAGAATTGAAGAAACAGAGTTACTTTAGGCTCTAGATTTTTAACTTCTTAAGAGCAGTGTCCTAGTTTTTTGGAACTAGCACAGAGAAGGTGCTTTCATATATATATGAAATATTTTTTAAGTGGAACCAAATAACTTGTCCCCAGTTCATAAATGGAAAGGTCAAGATGTGAACTAGGTCCATTCTCTTTCCACGTCCCAGGCTGATGATAATCTTGATTCCTAAAATTTTCTGAGTGTTATCTATGTGCCAGGCACTGTTCTAAATACTTTGTATTTTATAATTCAAGCTCCTGGAGAGAAGGAATTGAAGTCAAAGCTGCCTCCCTCCAGGGCATAGCTTATCTATGGGTTTTCATGTTCCTTAAATTGACTTTTGTGCATAGAAAACACTACACAGGAGTTGTTTCTCGCCTTAACTAATTCATATTCAATTTATTAAAGTTACAGAGTCACAGAAACTAGTTCTTCCTTAGGATTTTAGTTTCATCTAGTAAATTAATGCTTCCTTTATAAATCTAGGAAATTCTAGCAATCCTTTTATTTATTTCTACTAAGGAATGTTGACTTTTTAAATTTTTTGTTTTTTGGAAAATTTTAAATATACACAAAAATTGAATGGATAAAATATTAAATTCACAGGTACTCATCACTCAATTTCAATAATCATCAACTACTGGTCAATTTATTTCATCTATATTTCTACCCACTTCACCCTCTCTTATTATTATGAGCTAATTCTCGTTGTATCATTTTGTCCATAATTATGTTAATATATATGTTAAAAAGGTAAAAATTCATACTCATAAGCACTTAGAATTTGAAATGTATTAAATATTGTAAACTTTATGGGTAAGAAGTCATACTTCATTAGTTTCATTTCTAACCTCTAATTAGTCATAAATTTAGGCATATTTTATCCACCAGTAGGAATGCTCTCATATGAATAATTTGTTCATGTCTGTTATTTATAAACTGCTATTAAAATCGAGTAGGACCTTGTGGGGTTCCTGGGCACAGAAGCCTTTCTGTCCCCTGTTTCTTGTTTGTAGGGAACAGACTCCAGCCTCCATGACCTTCCCTGGGTTCCAAAGGGCAGATTCGAACAGTTGCTAATCAGGGAAGGGAGGAGATGCAGAGACAGGGAGGAGCCACCAAGAAACAATAGCGCCACCTTGGGGCAGAGTCCTGGTTCACCTCAAGTGATACACATAACAATATCTTCTGAGCTCTATATAGAACTAAAAACCCTAATAAATGGAAGATGAAGCAATCCTCACTCCAGAGAGAAGGTCATGGTATGATAGGCTTGAGAACCAGAGAAGCTCATCAGGAGACCACCTGAGGCCAGACTAAAGGAGTGCAAGCACTGCACACACCCTAATCTTATCAGTAACCCCACCCTTGAACCCTTGTTATGAAACTCATCAAATCCTAATGGATGCGGGCACACCATTTTGAGAGGCATGAGTCCACTGTGTCCCCCTTTGCCTGGCAAAGCAATAAAGCTATTCTTTTCTACTTCATGCAGAACTCTGTCTCTGAGATTTGATTCGGCACCGGTGCACAGAAGCCGAGCTTTTGGCATCACTATTAGTATCTGTATTGATTTAGAAACTCTTTCTAAGTTTCGTTAAGGTTTCAGTTTCTTTTGCTCTATAATAAACCATCTAAAACTCAAAATAAAAAGGTAAAAACTCTTTAAAAAACATAAACCCATTTCATTACTATACATAAACAAAATAGCAATAAATTACCAATACCAATTATCCAGTCATTTAGATTTCCAATTGTGTCATAAATATCATCTTCTAAAAAACATTTTGTTTGTCTGAATCAGAATTTAATAAGGTCTATATATTGCCATAGTTTGATAAGTGTGATAAGTTTATTTTAATCTATAAGTTATTTCTCTTTCTCTTTCCTACTAATGGTTTATTTTGAAGAAAATGGGTCATTCGTCTCATAGTCCTTTCTTCACAGTTATGATAAAATTTACATTTCACATAATTACTCAATTGCATTATTTCTCAAAGCAAATACAACAGTGACAAAATAACATTGCAGTAAGCAATATGATTACTTTTAAAAGTTTACATATATTTTTAGGGGGGCAGTTCTTTTTGTCATTAAGGTTTATTCCACTAGGGATAAAAAGTCAAATTACTGTGTTGTACAATCACTTGGAATTCTTTTTCTCCTGTGGATTTGATATAAACTGGATGCACAGTAAAGTTCACCTATTTCATTTTACTTTCTGTTTTATATATTGATTTTTAAAAGTTAAATTTTATTTTAAATTATGTAAATTATTTGCATGATTTGAAAGTCAAATCTATAAAACCAAACCCTCATAGGCACCCTTTTTTTTTTTAAACATCTTTATTGGAGTATAATTGCTTTACAATGTTGTTTTAGTTTCTGCTGTATAAAAAGGGAATCAGCTATACATATACATATATCCCCATATCCCCTCCCTCTTGCGTCTCCCTCCCACCCTCCCTATCCCACCCCTCTAGGTGGTCACAAAGCACCGACCTGAACTCCCTGTGCGATGCAGCTGCTTCCCACTAGCTATCTATTTTACATTTGGTAGTGTACATATGTCAATGCTACTCTCTCACTTTGTCCCAGCTTACCCTTCCCAACCCCTGTGTCCTCAAGTCCATTCTCTGTCTGCGTCTTTATTCCTGTCCTGCCCTTAGATTCATCAAAACCATTTTTTTATTCCATATATATGTGTTAGCATACGATATTTGTTTTTCTCTTTCTGACTTACTTCACTCTGTATGACAGACTCTAGGTTCATCCACCTCACTACAAATAACACAATTTCGTTTCTTTTTATGGCTGAGTAATATTCCATTGTATATATGTGCCATATCTTCTTTATCCATTCATCTGTCAATGGACAATTTGGTTGCTTCCATGTTCTGGCTATTGTAAATGGAGCTGCAGTGAATATTGTGGTACAAGACTCTTTTTGAATTATGGTTTTCTCAGGGTATATGCCCAGTAGTAGGATTGCTGGGTCATATGGTAGTTCTATTTTTAGTTTTTTAAGGAACCTCCATACTGTTCTCCACAGTGGCTGTATCAATTTACATTCCCACCAACAGTCCAAGAGGGTTGGCTTTTCTCCACAACCTCTCCAGCATTTATTGTTTGTAGATTTTTTGCCAATGGCCATTCTGACAAGTGTGAGGTGATACCTAATTATAGTTTTGATTTGCATTTCTCTAATGATTAGTGATGTTGAGCATCCTTTCATGTGTTTGTTGGCAATCTGTATACCTTCTTTGGAGAAATGTCTCTTTAGGTCTTCTGCCCATTTTTGGATTAGGTTGTTTGTTTTGGTGATATTGAACTGCATGAGCAACTTGCATATTTTGGAGATTAATCCTTTGTCACTTGCTTCATTTGCAAATATTTTCTCCCAGTTCTGAGGGTTGTCTTTTCATCTTGTTTGTGGTTTCCTTTGCTGTGCAAAAGCTTTTAAGTTTCATTAGGTCCCATATGTTTATTTTTGCTTTCATTTCCATTTCTCTAGGAGGTGGGTCAAAAAGGATCTTGCTGTAATTTATATCATAGAGTGTTCTGCCTGTGTTTTCCTTTAAGAGTTTTATAGTGTCGGGCCTTACATTTAGGTCTTTAATCCATTTTGAGTTTATTTTTGTGAATGGTGTTAGGGAGTGTTCTAATTTCATTCTTTTACATGTAGCTGTCCAGTTTTCCCAGCACCACTTATTGAAGAGGCTGTCTTTTCTCCATTGTATATTCCTGCCTCCTTTATCAAAGATAAGGTGACCATATGTGCGTGGGTTTACCTCTGGGCTTTCTATTCTGTTCCGCTGATCTATATTTCTGTTTTTGTGCCAGTACCCTACTGTCTTGATTACTGTAGCTTTGTTTGATAGGCTGAAGTCAGGGAGCCTGATTCCTCCAGCTCCATTTTTCTTTCTCAATATTGCATTGGCTATTCAGAGTGTTTTGTGTGTCCACACAAACTGTAAAATTTTTTGTTCTAGTTCTGTGAAAAATGCCATTGGTAGTTTGATGGGGATTGCATTGAATCTGTAGATTGCTTTGTGTAGTAGAGTCATTAGCACAATATTGATTCTTCCATTCCAAGAACACGATATATCTCTCCATCTGTTTGTATCATCTTTAATTTCATTCATCAGTGCCTTATAGATTTTGCATACAGGTCATTTGTCTCCTTGGGTAAATTTACTCCTAAGTATTTTATTATTTTTGTTGCAGTGGTAAATGAGACTGTTTCCTTAATTTCTCTTTCAGATTTTCATCATTAGTGTATAGGAATGCAAGAGATTTCTGTGCATTAATTTTGTATCCTGATACTTTACCAAATTCATTGATTAGCTCTAGTAGTTTTCTGGTAGCATCTTTAGGATTCTCTATGTAT
>NC_041220.1:100299213-100367295 GCF_002837175.3 Physeter macrocephalus
TAAGTCTGGCTAATAGTTTATCAATTTTGTTTATCTTCTCAAAGAACCAGCTTTTAGTTTTATTGATCTTTGCTATCGTTTCCTTCATTTGTTTTTCTTTTTTTTTCTGATCTGATCTCTATGATTTCTTTCCTTCTGCTAACTTTAGGGTTTTTTTGTTCTTTCTTTAATTGTTTTAGGTGTAAGGTTAGGTTGTTTATTTGATATGTTTCTTGTTTCTTGAGGTAGGATTGTATTGCTCTAAACTTCCCTCTTAGAACTGCTTTTGCTGCATCCCATAGGTTTTGGGTTGTGTTTTCATTGTCATTTGTTTCTAGGTATTTTTTGATTTCCTCTTTGATTTCTTCAGTGACCTCTTAGTTATTTTATATTGTTATATTGTTTAGCCTCCACGTGTTTGTATTTTTTACAGTTTTTTGTTCCTGTAACTGATAGCATTGTGGTTGGAAAAAATACTTGATACGATTTCAATTTTCTTAAATTTACCAAGGCTTGATTTGTGACCCAAGATATGATCTATCCTGGAGAATGTTCCATGAGCACTTGAGAAAAATGTGTATTCTGTTGTTTTTGGATGGAATGTCCTATAAATATCAATTAAGTCCATCTGGCCTAATGTGTCATTTAAAGCTTGTATTTCCTTATTTTCATTTTGGATGATGTGTCCATTGGTGAAAGTGGGGTGTTAAAGTCCCCTACTGTGATTGTGTTACTGTCGATTTCCACTGTTATGGCTGTTAGTATTTTTCTTATATATTGAGGTGCCCCTATGTTTGGTGCATAAATATTTACAAATGTTATATCTTCTTCTTGGATTGATCCCTTGATCATTATGTAGTGTCCTTCTTTGTCTCATGTAATAGTCTTTATTTTAAAGTTTGTTTTGTCTGATGTGATTTAATCCATTTACATTTAAGGTAATTATCAATATGTATGTTCCTATTACCATTTTCTTAATTGTTTTATGTTTGTTATTGTAGGTCTTTTCCTTCTCTTGTGTTTCCTGCCTAGAGAAGTTCCTTTATCATTTGTTGTAAAGCTGGTGTGGTGGTGCTGAATTCTCTTAGCTTTTGCTTGTCTGTAAGGGTTTCAATTTCTCTGTTGAATCTGAATGAGATCCTTGCTGGGTAGAGTAATCTTGGTTGTAAGTCTTTCCCTTTCATCACTTTAAATATGTCCTTCTACTCTCTTCTGGCTTGCAGAGTTTCTGATGAAAGATCAGCTGTTAACCTTATGGGGATTCCCTTGTATGTTATTTGTTGTTTTTCCCTTGCTGCTTTTAATATTTTTTCTTTGTATTTAATTTTTGATAGTTTGATTAATATGTGTCTTGGCATGTTTCTCCTTGGGTTTATCCTGTTTGGGACTCTCTGTGCTTGCTGGAATTGATTGACTATTTCTTTCCCTTGTTAGGGAAGTTTTCAACTCTGATCTCTCAAGTATATTTTCAGACACTTTCGTTTTCTCTTCTTTTTCTGGGACCCCTATAATTTGAATGTTGGTGTGCTTAATGTTGTCCCAGAGGTCTCTGAGACTCTCCTCAATTCTTTCCATTCTTTTTTCTTTATTCTGCTCCGTGACAGTTATTTCCACTATTCTATCTTCCAGGTCACTTATCCGTTCTTCTGCCTCAGTTATTCTGCTATTGATTTTTCTAGAGTATTTTTAATTTCATTTATTGTGTTGTTCATCATTATTTGTTTGCTCTTTAGTTCTTCTAGGTCCTTGTTAAACGTTTCTTGTACTTTCTCCATTCTATTTCCAGGATTTTGGATCATCTTTTCTATCATTACTCTGAATTCTTTTTCAGGTGGACTGCCTGTTTCCTCTTTATTTGTTTGGTCTGGTGAGTTTTTACCTTGTTCTTTCATCTGCTGCATATTTCTCTGTCTTCTCATTTTGTTTAAATTACTGTGTTAGGGGTTATCCTTTTCACAGGCTGTAGGTTAGTTTGATTAATATGTGTCTTGGCATGTTTCTCCTTGGGTTTATCCTGTTTGGGACTCTCTGTGCTTGCTGGAATTGATTGACTATTTCTTTCCCTTGTTAGGGAAGTTTTCAACTCTGATCTCTCAAGTATATTTTCAGACACTTTCGTTTTCTCTTCTTTTTCTGGGACCCCTATAATTTGAATGTTGGTGTGCTTAATGTTGTCCCAGAGGTCTCTGAGACTCTCCTCAATTCTTTCCATTCTTTTTTCTTTATTCTGCTCCGTGACAGTTATTTCCACTATTCTATCTTCCAGGTCACTTATCCGTTCTTCTGCCTCAGTTATTCTGCTATTGATTTTTCTAGAGTATTTTTAATTTCATTTATTGTGAGTTTTTACCTTGTTCTTTCATCTGCTGCATATTTCTCTGTCTTCTCATTTTGTTTAAATTACTGTGTTAGGGGTTATCCTTTTCACAGGCTGTAGGTTCGTAGTTCCCATTATTTTTGGTGTCTGCCCCCAGTGGGTGAGGTTGGTTCAGTGGCTTGTGTAGGCTTCCTGGTGGAGGGGACTGGTGCCTGTGTTCTGGTTGGTGAGTCTCGATCTTGTCCTTCTGGTGGGCAGGGCCGCATCCTGTGGTGTGATTTGGGGTATCTGTGAACTTAGTATGAGTTTAGTCAGCCTCTCTGCTAATGGGTGGGGTTGTGTTCCTGTCTTGTTAGTTGTTTGGCATGGGGTGTCCAGTAGTGGAGCTTGCTGGCCATTGGGTGGAGCTGGGTCATAGCGTTGAGACAGAGATCTCTCAGAGAGTTCTCACCAATTGATATGATGTGGGTCCGGGTGGTCTCAGGTGGTCCATAATCCTTGACTCTGCTCTGCCACTTCAGAGGCTCAGGCCCAAAACCTGACCAGAGCACCAAGACCCTGCCAGCCACATGGCTCAGAAGAAATGGAAGAAAAAAAAAAAAGGAACAGATAGAACCCCAAGCCAAATGGTAAAAGCAAAACTAAACAGACAAAATCACACAAAGAAACATACACCCACACACTCAGAAAAAGAGAAATGGAAAATAAATTTTTAAATAAAAAAAATAAATAAAAATGAAGAGAACAACCAAACCAATAAACAAATCCACCAATGATAACAAGCACTAAAAGCTGAACTAAGAGAAACATAAAACCAAAAACAAATCAGATGCAGAAAGTAAACCCCAAGTCTACAGTTGCTCCCAAAGACCACCACCTCAAGTTTGGGAACATTTGTTGTCTATTCCAGTATTCCACAGATGCAAGGTTTATCAAGTTGATTGTGGGATTTAATCTGCTGCTCCTGAGGCTGCACAGAGATATTTCCCATTCTCTTTTTTGTTTGCAGAGCTCCTGGAGTTCAACTTTGGTTTTGGCCCTACTTCTGTTTGTAGGCCACCTTCAGGTGCCTGTTCCTTGCCCAGACAGGAGGGGGTTAAAGCAGTGGCTGATTAAGGCTCCCTTGCTCACTCAGGCCAGGGAGAGGGAGGCGTATGGTAGTCATAATTGGAACGTGGGGCAAGCCTGCAACAGCAGAGGCCAGCACAACATTGCAACAGCCTGAGATGCACCGTGTGTTCTCCCAGGGAAGTTGTTCCTGGATCATGGGACCCAGGCAGTGGCGTGCTCTTCTGGCTCCCCAGGGGAGTGACCTGTGCTTGCACACTGGATTCTTGGTGGCAGCAGCAGCAGCAGCGTTAGCAGTCCATGCCCATCTCTGTGGTCTGAGCAGATAGGCGCAGCTCGCGCCCGTCTCTGGAGCTCACTTAGGCAGTGCTCTACCGTCTGTGGGCACACGAAGCAGGAATCCCCTCTCCTTGTGCACCCCACAACAATGGTCTCCTGCCTCTCCGGCAGGTCCAAACATTTTTCCGGACTCCCTGCCAGCTAGCTGTGGCTCACTAGCCCCCTTCAGGCTGTCTTCACGCAGCCAACCCCAGTCCTCTCCCTGAAGTCTGACCTCTAAAGCCCAAGCCTCAGCTCCCAGACCCCACCTGCCCCATTGGGTGAGCAGACAAGCGTCTCAGGCTGGCGAGTGCTTGTAGGCACCAATCCTCTGTGCGGGAATCTCTCCGCTTTGCCCTCTGAATGCCTGTTGCTGCGCTCTCCTCTGTGGCTCTGAAGGTTCCCCCAGCCCACCCCCCATCCCCGCCAGTGAAGGGGCTTCCTAGTGTGTGGAAACTTTTCCTCCTTCACAGCTCCCTCCCAGAGGTGCAGGTCCTGTCCCTATTCTTTTGTCTCTGTCTTTTCTTTTTTCTTTTGCCCTACCCAGGTACGTGGGGAGTTTCTTGCCTTTTGGGAAGTCTGAGGTCTTCTGCCGGCATTCAATAGGTGTTCTGTAGGAGTTGTTCCACATGTAGATGTATTTTTTTTTTAAGTTTTATTTTTATTTATTTATTTATTTAATTTATTTTATTTGTTTATTATTTTTGGCTGCGTTGGGTCTTCGTTGCTGCGCGGGGGCTTTCTCTATCTGCGTTGAGCAGGGGCTACTCTTCGTTGTGGTGCGCAGGCTTCTCATTGTGGTGGCTTCTCTTGTTGCAGAGCACGGGCTCTGGGCATGCGGGCTTCAGTAGTTGTGGTGCGTGAGCTGCAGAGCGCAGGTTCAGTAGTTGTGGCGCATGGGCTTAGTTGCTCCGTGGCATGTGGGGTCTTCCCGGACCAGGGCTCGAATCCAGGTCCCCTGCAGTGGCAGGCATATTCTTAACCACTGCACCACCAGGGATGCCCTAGATGTATTTTTGATGTATTTGTGGGGAGGAGGGTGATCTCCACATCTTATTCCTCTGCCATCTTGTAAGTCTCCCCTTATTTTGTTTTGTTCAAAGTAGTGCAAACTGTTTTCTGTCACTTGAAACAAGAGAAAGAATCTTAACAGATGAAAACACCACTGTTTCTTCACTCATTGATAAATTCAGAAGCCTGACTTCTCCACAAAGGGTTGAATTTATTTTATGAATGAGGCAATAGGACATTCAGACTTTTAGATGGCAAGATTTAGTGAAGTTCTTTAAGAAAGGGAAAACATTTTCTAGTTCAATGGATGCCCGCACAACATGAAGCAATTTCAATGTGGATGCTCCAGCTTCATTTGGAATACTTCACATATACATCTTGAAACATTCTCCAATGGATTCTCTTGAGACACTGTTAATTCTCTCTCATGTCCTTAAAATCCAAAGCCTAGGATGCAATGCACACAAGTCCAGAGGATTTTCCTCGACTCCCCCACCTCCTGGGCCACATTTTCCTTCCAGAGGGAGCAGGACCGGTGTGGCAATTTAAAAGCCATTACACTGGAGTCGCCTCCAAATCTTCATGCCTCCACCCATTTTCTTTTAATTTTATGGTTTCTCCATCCATCATTTGATTTTTATTAATATAAGGAGATATATATATCTCTTCATACTCTCTTTACTCAGAAATAGAACACTATTCACACGTTGCTTACCTTGCTTTTATCACATAATATACCCTTGGAATCACTCTGTAATAGTATATAGATTATTCCTTATTAGTCTATAAAGCTGCATATTACTGCCTTGTATGAATATATCAAAATTTATTTGACCAATTCCCTGTTGATGGACATTTGGGTCTTTTTTCCTGTTTTTACTATTATAATTAATTCTGCAATAAATAACCTTGAAATTACATTCTTGTCTTTCCTTCCTTTCTTTATTTTGCCAGTGTACCTTTGGGGTGCATTCCTAGAAATGGGATTGTTAAGTCAAAGTTTAAATGCACATATAATTTTGTTAGATATTGCCAAATTTCCTTCTATAAGATTACCATTTTGCATTTTCATAAGCAATATATGAAATTGCCTATTCACCTAAAAAGCCTTGTCTACAGGGTTTTTACCAAACTCAGAATAAAGTTTGGATTTGCTGCCTAATAGTTAAGAAAAGACATCTCAATAAATCTGAAGCAGGTTTCTTTTATTATGAGTGAAAGTAAGCAAACATTCATATGATTGAGTCATTTAAATTTATTTTTCTGTGAACGTACTTCTCAGAAAACTCTTTGAATAATTTCTTGAAGGCAGGAAAGCAGAGTCTGAGTAAAAAGAGAGAGGCACAGTAAACTTTGTGGTAAGGAACCTATTAAGCACACACACACAGACAAACACACACACACACACTTTGTGGTGTTGAACCTATTCAGCACACACACACACACAAACACACACACACACACACACACACACACACACACACACACACACACAGACTTGAGAAAAGGCAAGGAAGAAAATATTGGAGATGTTGAAGGGTTTCTGATAAACAAAACCTATCTCTCTTACATCACTTTTTGACAACTTGAAAAATAGGCTAAAATATAAAGATGGAGGCTACAGTAGGCAGAAAAAATAAATAAATAAATTTTTAAATTTTAAAAAATTTAATTTAAAAATTATTTTTTAAAAATTTATTCTGTGAATCATTTGTTTATTCTTTAGTTTGCTTTCTATAAAATTACAGGTATTTTTTAAAAATTAGAAGCTCTTTATGTGTTAGCAATATTTACAAATATTTATTTGTTGTTATATAAAGAGCTTATCTTTTCCCAATTTGACTTTTTTCCCTTTGCTTTTGGTATCTTTTTCCATGCAAAGGTTTTTTTGTTTTTGTTTTCTTTTTCATAATTTAGTATTTCCTTATAGTTCTTTTGGATAATAAGAAAATTTTTTTCTAATGCTAAGTTATAGTGGAATTCACTCATGTTTTTATCTAATACTTGTGTTTTAATTTTTTCACACTTAAATGTCTTATGCATTTGGAATCTATCCTGGTGTATGGTGGAAGAGATAGATACATTTTTATCTTTTTCTTGTGACTATCCAACTATCCCAATGTTACTTACCAAAAAGTCGATTTTTTCTCCACTGATTTGAGAAGACATCTTTATCATATACTAAATTTGCAGTTGTAATTGTGTTTATTTCTTTGTTTGCTCTTTCATTTCATTGGTTTGCATGTGTATTTCATGCCAATACATCATTTTAGATATACAAACGCTTGGTATTATGTTTCAATATCTAATAGGGTAGCAACGCTCTAGTTCCTCTAATCCAGGATTTTTCTGGCTATTCTTGCTTGTTTATACTTCCAAATGGATTTTGTAATCCACTTGTCTAGCTTGAGAAAAAAACATCAGCTGATATTTCTATTGGGATTGTATTACCTTTGTAAGTTGAGTCTTGCACGAGTTTTATTTAAAATATTAATGAATATTACTTGTATTAAATTATGTTAATATTCTATTTTATTATGTAATTAATGTAAAAATTGCATATACAACCTTAGCAACAAAGTCAGAGACTTTTCCACTCAAGTCAGGAATAAGAAGGGTGAAATTCATTGCTATGTAACATTTTGTTGGAAGTATTAGTCATTGCAAATGTTACACAGCAATGAATTTCATGATCATCTTTGTATGAAGATAATGGATATCACTCTATGACTAATTTTTGTGAAAAGTCTCTGGCTTTGTTATTAAGGTTATATATGTAATTTTTATACATGACAAGGAAATATCCAACAATTCTCATTATATATATATTTTTTTACATAAGTGTGTAAAATCTGTACATGGATTTTGGTAATATTCTTTCTGCATCTCTGGGAATAATCACGATTTTTCTCTTAGGTGTATTAATTTGATGAATTATATAAAGACAACTCTTAATATTGAATCACTTTTATATTTGTCAAAAAATGGACACATGCTATTAATGTATGTTTTTTAGTGGGCTGTTTGCTAATATTTTATTGAATATTTTTAGTGTGAATAGTTCTTAGTTTTCTTTTTTGGTGCAATTTTATGAACTTTCAGTATCAATGTCATATTCACTTTATAAGATGTATTTAGGACTTTTTCTTTTTTATTCATATTTAATTCCTAGTGTCACTGGGATTGAAAAATACATTTTCATTGAGAAGCACTTTTACCATTCCACTTAACTAAGGTTGCCTATCCATTAAGGGAGACAGATAACATCCCAGTTAACTGTATAAGAGGCTTTGGCTGTGAATGAGGCTTAAAGCTTCAGACAGCTATATGTCACACTCTCAGAGCTAATTTTTCTCATTTCAGGATAGACAGAGTAAGTGCTCAAAACTGTTAGGTATTGAGATAAGATGACCAAAGGAACAGGAGCCTAATGAAAATCATGAATCTGAAATCAAAATCAGTACACATTGTCTTTCAACAGGATGAAATATTTGAAACTGGGACTATTTTGGAAACTCCTGGGTGTATAGCTATGGCTTTTAGAGACCCTCTAATGTTTAATTGACTTTAACATTTGCTGTATAAGAAGAGAAGAAAAAAAATAAATGGACTAACACTGAGAGCATTTACTAAACATGAAGCTCTGTGCTAAGGGCTTTTCTTACTGGATATTATTGAATTCAAACCAAGAACCCATGGGGGTATTTATTACTTATTATAGCTATTTTCAGGTGAAGAAACTAAGACTTAGAGTAGCTAAGAAACTTTAAAAAAATATAATTTATAATTTTAGGACGTGACAGAGAAAGAATTGAAAGAAAACTGAACATTTGTTTATAGAGCCTAATTTTAACTAAATAAGGGATTTTTTTCATTTCTGAGATTAGTGGGATAGTCTATATTAGTAGCAGAAAATTTAGAAAACAAAAATAAGAAAAAAAGAAGTGAAAGTAATCTGAAATGCCACCATTTAAGAAAATAAACTTGGGGTATATTCTTCCATAACATTTTCTGTGCAAATTCATTCATATAAATATGCATATATAAATATGTACATAAAATACACATATATACTTTTTAGCAAAAGTGGGGACATTATACACATAGCATCTTCTTAGCTTTTTTTTTTTAACTTAACAATACATGGAGAATTTTAAAGTTTTCGAGATTCTGTTTTTAAAATTTTAATAACAGAATTTTTCTTCTGGCTCAGATGTGATTGTGTGGACCCTGATGGCTGGCCTCGATTCCTCTGCCATTGCTTCTGAAGGACTTATTTTGTACATATTTTATAAGTAAGAGCAAAAGGGTTGAGGAAGGACGGCTAAAGCAGTACCTGGCAAATGTAGGTAGTCAACAAATGTTTACTTATTGAATTTAAAAATGCATGATGAATTACATTTCTTAAAAATGTGAATGCAGTCATTCCATCCTTTTTAGCAAGTTATGAGGGATGCAAGTTCCTGGGATGGGGCCACTGCTGAGAAACAATTGTATTTATATTACTGTTTCAATACTACTGGCTCCACTATTGAAAGTGAAAAGATAAAGGAGTTCAATAGTCCTTGTGAAAAGAAATACATTTTCATGCCCTTTTTGTGTTTTTCTGCATCTCCAATCCTACTCAGCTAACAATCTAATGGTAGCAAAGCAGGCAACAGCCATAAACTGGCAAGTTCAGAACAGAAAAATACAGAGATGAGCAATTAACATAAAAAGTACTTAATCTCAGTTGTATTCAAAGAAATGTCAATATCATAAATACGTAAGTATGAAATTATTGTCATGTGCTGTATAAATTTTGGTAGGTACTGACAAATTGATCTTCAAAAGGCAGTACACGCTTATACTCTTTCCCATGATAACAGTGGCCGCTTCTCCACATCCACAACAGATTTCGACCTTTTTTGTTTTATTAATCTGATAGGAAAAAAATTCTATACTGATTTCATTTTCTTGATTATAAGTGAAGTTAAATGCCTCTCCCCATTGTTACTGGCCATCTGTACCATGTGAATTGTTTGTGAATGTCTAATGTCTATACTGTTTTCCTTTTCTTATTGATTTGTAAAATTTAAAAATTAAGGTTATTTATTTTGAAAATATTTTCATCAAATGTTTCACTTATTGTTTACCTTGGTTTACTGTGCCATGCAAACTTTTAACGTTTTAGTGCCAGATTTGCCAATCCCTTCTGTATTGGCTTCTGAGTCTTACGTTTGACTTTGGAATATCTTTTTCCATTGAGATGTTTTTTTCCCTATTGCAATGTTATAAGAATATTTGCCTTTAAATATCATCTCTATATTTCTTTACATGCAGCTCTTTACTCTATCTGGAATTTACCTTTGCATGTGGGGTGAACTCAGGATCTCTAGCAAATTGTCATCTCGATGCGGTAATATGCAGTGGCAAAAAACACCACAATTGATTAATTCTTTGCCGTGTGTGGATGCTGGCTGGGAGAGTGGCGGATCAATTCATTAATAAATACATGTTTAAGTAAAAATACTGTTTAAGTTGCAAAAGAAGTAAACACAAAGATGAACAAGAAAATATCAAGTAGCAATGAGTACCATGAAGAGCTTTAGAAACTATGGCCATGTGATGAAGAAAGAAAGCCTCTGTAGACTGGGTAACTAACTGGTTAGGGAAGACTTCTCTGAAGATGTTCTGTCTAAGCTGAGATCTGAAGGATGAGCAGAAGCTAGTCTTAAAGAATCTGAGGAAGAGACTCCCAGAGAGTAAAAAGCAAGTAGCACAAAGATTCTAAGTGCGGTCCTAGTTTGGAATATTTGAAGTCAGAATGAAGGTGGAAGTATTGAGAGGACAAAAGAGTGGTCATTGAGGGGAACAAGGTCCAGATAGTGCTTAGCCTCGCAGAGCCTGGTAAATAGCTGCGTTTTATTCTAAGTGATGGGGAGACTAGAGATTTTTTTTTTTTTTTTGCGGTACGCGTACCTCTCACTGTTGTGGCCTCTCGCGTCACGGAGCACAGGCTCCGGACGCGCAGGCTCAGCGGCCGCGGCTCCGGACGCGCAGGCTCAGTGGCCGTGGCTCCGGACGCGCAGGCTCAGCGGCCATGGCTCACGGGCCTAGCCACTCCGCGGCAGGTGGGAGCTTCTCGGACCGGGGCACGAACCCGTGTCCCCTGCATCGGCAGGCTGACTCTCAACCACTGCGCCACCAGGGAAGCCCCTAAAGATTTTAAACAAGGGCACCATGTGGTATGAGTTACAATTTACAGTTGTGTACCTGCCATCCCTGAAGCTGCCAGTAGATGGAGGTAGGCAGAGCTGGGGCAGTCATACCACAAGCTGCCCAGTTCACATCCTTTCCCATGAAAAATCACCTTCAATTAAAATGTGAACTGCTTACAGAGGAGCAAATATGCAGAAGGAGAACAGACTGCATCCAGTTAAAAAAGGAGGCCAGAAATGTCTAATATTAAAAAGGTGGGTCTTAAATGGATTTTTATAGATAACTTTTGGAGATTATTTCCAGTAGCAACTGAAAAAAGCTGTCTCCTCAGGACTGGGTGGCCATGCAACCCTCACAAGGTGGCAGGATCTCTGCAGGCAGGGGCTTCTGGTGACTTCTCCAAGAGTCTGGCCCATAGCGCAGCAAGTTTGGGCTTTTGGTGTTTTACAGCGCTCCCAAGGCAATGGAATGAGAGAGGCTGACTGACTTCAGCCACCTCAGGAGACCCTGGCATCTAAGGGGAGCCACATACCAGATTACAGTCAGAACCCGGTCTGCCAGGCAGGCTTTCCTTAGCACATCCTTCCCTTAATGAAACAAAACTGGAAATCAAGTCTTTGCCAGCCACATGCTGTGAGCAGAGCATGAGCGTTGGGTTGGCCAAAAAGGGCGGTGAGTGAAGAAAATAGAAAAAGTTTCATGTGGCTCTGTGTCAGGCTCTGATTTTCATAGCTGAGATTGCTGCCAGGTCAATGTGACTTTGGGGGGGCCTTCTCTGCTGACAGTTCTTGAGAAGGCACAACCGGTGTTTGCCTTAGTGACTCTCTTGACTGCAAGTGGCACTTACTGTGCTGCTTAAGAGAGCAGGTGTTGGAAGGACAGCAGTGAATTCCAGCTGTGGCTCTGCCACCCATTCACTCTATGATCTTGAGCAAGTGACTCAACCTAACTGAGTCTTACATCCCTCATCTCTAAAAGGGGACGATGGGGTAATGTGTCTGCTTCCTAAGATTGTTGTTGGACTGGATGAAAAGACACATGCCGTGATTGACACAGCACCAGCACATGACAAACACTGTTGAATGCGAGCTTGCATTCTGCGGTTAATTTCCGTTTTTGATCCACAGAGTCTTACCTTACATATATTCAACGGATCTGTTGGATTGTGTTTGTGTATTTTCATTATTTAATTCTAAATGGGCCATCTTATTCCAGATATAGGGGTGGGTGAGTCACTTCCTGTTTACTACATACTGACCATAACCACCTGCAGGGCCATTATCCCCTCCCCCGCCCCCCTTGAGTGGCTATTTAGCTCCCCAAGGAGGACCCCCCCAGGCCACTACCACCACCACCTTTGCAAACCCTTTGATCTTGGGTAATTATTCAACTTGACCATTACCTTAAGCAGGATCTTATAAATAGCAAAAGTTTATGGCTCCAATCTCCTTATAAGAACCATGTTGGAAAGAATAATGTGTAATCAAATTAGGTTCCAGTAGACAACGAGCTTATTTTTATAACTACTGAAACTGATGCATCAAAATTCCCATAGAACAAAATAATTGGGATTCTGTCTTAGGTTTTAACATAGCAGAAGCTGAAACAAAGGAGCCGGTATCAAGACCTTAACGGAAAAAGAGAAATGTCTTCAAGATTTTAAGCTCAGAAGAATATATTTCTATCAAGGGAATGTGATCTAAGATCTGGGTCACTGACCACATTGACTGTTGAATTTTGACACAATGGGGAACTCTAAGACAGCACTGTTGCCGTTTACGGGGAGACTAAAAGGGATGCCAAAATTTTTAAATAGTCTTAGGAAATACACTGCTGTAATAAATACACCAAAGGCAAAATTAAAATAACTCAATGACTGGGAGAGAAGAAGTAACCCATACCCATCCCGGAAGTGGAAAATTAAGTGACAGTCCACAGTTTCTTTTACATTTCTGTTAAACATTTCTTGCAATAAGTGGGTGTATAGCTGATACATGACCAGTAGACCAGGAGGAGACTGCATTTAAAGCACTTTAGTCAATATTCTAGCCATTTCCTTGCATGCTGAAATGTATTTTACATATTCAAGTAGAAGCTTCAAAGTTAATCAATAGACTGTGTACCAGTATTGTGAGGTAATTATAATTAGACTTGCAAATACCCCAACTATGCTGCCCTCTGGCCGCTCCACCAAGTGACTGTAGTGAGCAAGAGGCAAATGACAAGGGAATCTACTTATATCAAGAACACATAGGACAACATTATTAGTCAAGGTTCTTCAGAGTACCAATGAGAGATAGAGATAGAGATAGAGATAGAGATATGTGGCTATAGATAGAGATAAAGATAGAGCTATAGATCCCTCTCAGGGAGGAAGAGATGGTGTTGCAGATGTAGTCCAAGAACAGCAGTCTGCTGGAGAATTGTCTCTTACTTGGGGGAGGCCAATCTTTTGTTCTATTGAAGCCTTCAACTGATTGGATGGGGCCCACCCACATTATGGAGGGCAAGCTGCCTTACTCAGAAGTCCACCAACTTAAACGTTAATCTCAACCAAAAACACCCTTACAGAAACAGAGAATAATGTTTGATCAAATATCTGGGTATCCTGTGGCGTAGGCAAGTTGAAACATAAAATTAACCATCACAACAATCTACTTGTAGAGAACAGCCTTGAGTAAGAACACAGGCAGCCCAATCTTCTCCACAGACTTCAGCACTGATGCCAATTTAGACAGCTCAGCTCAGGCACCATGATGAATTCATCAAAGAAAGATGCTTTTGTATCTACTAAATTTAGGGTTGTGGCTAAGGAGGAGAGCCAGAGCAAATGTTCCTTTAGTCTGCAGCAGACGTGCCTGAGTCAGCTTACTCAAAAGCGTACAAATTATTTGACATCTGGGAATGTATTTCTTCAACTGCAAAAGAAATGTGTCAGAATATAGGACCTGTTCTTCATCTATGGGTTTTTAGCAAGATCAATTAGGGCTCATCATACCTCTGAGAGAGCATTTTAGAAGGATATTCAACTACCTTTAATGAGAAGGAGGTTGATAATGATCGCATTCAGTTCAACAATTGTGGGCATCAGTTGCCTTTACAGATAGGAGACCCCCAAATAACTTGGAGTGAATTTCTGATGGTGAGAATAGCTTATCTGAGAGCATAGGAACACGGAAGTACAGTTTGCAGCAGAAGATACAGTTTGAGGACTCTACAGAGTAGGGTCTCTAACATGGATGAGGCAAAAAAATCCGCTAGACACTGGAAGGTAATGGTTCAAATTCTATTAGTGTGTGTGTGTGTGTGTGTGTGTATATATATATGTGTGTGTGTGTGTGTGTGTGTATAATTTTTAGTATATATATAATTTTGAAAAAAATTACACTTACAGAGAAGTTGCAAAAATAGTACAGAGAGTTCTCATATACCCTTCACTTAGCTTCACCTAATGTTTACATCTTACATAATCATATTGCAGTGATCTAAACCGGGAAATTACACTGATAAAATACCATCAACTATTTTACAGACCTAATCTGAATTTTGCCAGTTTCCCTACTAATATATTTTTTTTCTGGTCTTGGATCCAAGTAAGGATCCCACATTAATTTAGTTGTTATATTTCCTTCGTCTCCAACCTGTAATGGTTCCCAGTCTTTGTTTTTCATCTTTGAAGACTAGTGGTCACATTTTGTAGAATGTCTCTGAGTTTGCGTTTGTCTGATGTCTTCTCATGGTTTGTCTGCGGTCATACTTTTTTTGGCAAAAACTTCACAGGAGTGATGTATCCTTTCCAGTATATCGTATCAAGTGGTACATGATGTCAATGTGTCTTATTACTGTTAATGTTAACTTTGATCCCTTGGTTAAGATGGCACTTGCTAGGTCCATTGTAAAGTTACTATTTTTTCTCCAGCAATTAAAAAGTTTATGGCGGAGAGAGATTTTGAGACTATACATATGGCCTGTTCGCATCCCACATTTACCACTAAGTTTATCTTCTACCACTGGCCCCTTCCTGCAATGATATTTGCTGTGGTATCTGCCTAATGGTAATTTTCTAATTTTATCCAAAAATAGGAAAGAAGTTTAGCTTTAGTAATATTTCATTGGATTTACAGTGTTGCCTTCATTGGAACTGAAAATCAACATAGATATATAAGGTTTAAAAATAACAAAACTGATCTGCCCAACTTCAAATTTGACATTATCAAGAATGCTATTTAAAATATGAATTTGTATATCCATTATCAATAACCATAAATATCTTCCCAAATACATATTGCATGATGTGTGTTTTTCCAAAGTAATTTTTCAGTCCTGACAGCTATGATAATCAAGTCTTGAAATAAATTGAATTTAGAACCTGGTTTTCAAATACTATGTGTTAAACTATGATTCATCAGGGAGGGAGATGCAAGAGGGAGGAGATATGGGATATATGTATATGTATAGCTAATTCACTTTGTTATAAAGCAGAAACTAACACACCATTGTAAAGCAATTATACTCCAATAAAGATGTTAAAAAAAAACAACTATGATTCATCAAAATAGTAAAGAATGATCAAACCCATTATTATCACTAAATGTTTATCTATAATAATTTTAGAAAAATTTCTCCAAAATTATATTATTAAGAAATTAACAAAATAACATTGTTTTATCTTTAATCCTTTTAAACTCCTATTTTGGGAATAGTTACTGTTTGGGTATAAATTAAGCACATAAAATACTTTTTTTTGTAGGCACTGATGCAATTTGTTTTCCTGATAAGGACGTATAAGCAAAAGATTTTGGAGTTCACTCTTTTTGAATAAGTAGAATTTCAAAAATGTTTCCAAAATTTGCCATTTTTTCCTTTGAAAAACAAAACCTATATTATTCATTCTCACTATCATTTACTAAAACAAAGAAGGTTTCAATACCAAAGGGATAGGGAGACATAATCTTAGAATAAAGAACAATATTTTTTTATTAATTTTTATTGGAGCGTAGTTGCTTTACAATGTTATGTTAGTTTCTACTGTACAGCAAAGTGAATCAGCTAAACATGTGTCATGTATCCCTTCTTTAAGAACAGTACTGTGAATGGAATACATTTTGCTTTACTTAAAACCTATGTTATTATCTTCTTATCTTACTGTTCACTGGGCAACTTTCTATAATATCCCAATATTATAAGTTGAATTGCATCCCCCCCCAAAAAAAGATAGTTGAAGTCCTGACCCCCAGTACCTCAGAAAGTGAACTTGGAAATATATGATTGCAGATGTAATTAGCTAAATTAAGATGAGGTTGTACTAGATTAAGGTGGGCACCCAAGATGAGGGCCACAAGAGGAGACAGAGGAGAGGCTCAGGGAACAAAGTTGATTATAAACTCTCGGGTTCTGGAGCCAGGGGGCAGGACATGCCATGCAGGGCACATGGAAAGACACCAAGGTGGTCAGGAGCAGACGACAGGAGGGGCTGAGAGCTCAGGTCACGGCCTTTCTTGAGATTTCTGAGGGAAAGACAAGGCAGGGCAGGGTAAGCAGTTTAGGGTTGGTGGGTTCGAGTGGTTCTGGGGGGCTCTAAGCTATAGGGGTGGTCCCTAGTTGCCTGGTACCTGGCCCTGGGATGATCCAGGCAGAGGAATCTTGCTTCCCGGGGTTGTACTGGCCAGACAGAGGAGGTAGGGCTCTGGATAGGATACTGTGCATATCAAAGTCATACTCCAGGCTGAGTCCTTTGCTATCTCTAAAAACTGGCTAGCCCAGGGAGAGGCAGTCTCTCCCTAGCCTGAAATGTTTCTTAAGGTCAAACATCATAATATAAAATATACATACATATAAATAATTAATACACATAAATATTATAATATTACTAGGAAATAAATCTACATAAATAATACTGTACTGTATCTATATATATATCTACACACACACACACACACACACACACACACACACACACACATACTACACATCCCTAGGAAACCAGTGTATCCAAATTCAATAATTAGCAATGTTTTGGGGAAGCTGGGTTAATACTATGTTGTGGAAATTCCATATTGAGTTTATATTTCTTTGACCCTTGGAATACTTCTGAGCAGAGATGTAGCAAGTCAGTATTGAGCTTTAGTAAAATTATTCTGGCAGTGGAGTATAGAATAGATTCGTAAACAAAGTGTCTAGAAGTGGAGAGAATGGCCAGAAGATGATGGCAAGGATTTTCCTAACAGATATCAAGAACCCAGCCATGAAGGCGGTCTCTGAGAAGGAAAACATGGTCCTAAAATTAGAGAGGTTGTGGAGATTTTTTTTTAATTAAAAATGATTTTGTGCTCATAATTGTCAGAATGTTTATCAAATAGGAAAGGAATGTTTCATATTATGCAAAAAGCTTAAAATTGGGTCTGCCTTTAGAATGTAGAATCCCATTCATGGGACTCTCTCCCACAGTGGTCATGGAAATGTGCCTCTTAGCCTCTCAGCTCTCTGAATGCCAGGAACAGAACTGATTGGCAGCCCCAGCTGCAGTGCTCTGAAATCCACCATTGCTGCCCAGCTGAGGCCACAGTTGCCATGAGCTGCTCCAGCCAATGGCTGAACGCAGCAAAGATACTTAGGCAGGATGCTCCCACAAGGAGATGCAGGACTTCTCTGCTGGGCAACTTTGGCTTGACTAAGTCCCATTGAACTTCTGGAATTTTCTTAGAACTGCACTTCAGACTAAGACTCTTCCACTCAACTTTCCTCCCTTCCTCTCTCCTCTGCAGGGGTTAGACCTGCATCTTGATGGTGCAGCTCTTCCCACCTCCTCCCAGCTCTCTCCTCATTTTCCCCTAGTAAACCTCCTGCATTTCTAATCCGGTCTTGTGTCTGCATCTCAGAGGATCTGTACTAAAGGAAACAATAAGAAATAAGGCTAAAGATTTACAATGAATATTCATCTCAGTATTATTCAAAAAGAGCAAAAAATTAGAAATGTCCTAAAAATCCAATAATATGGAAATGTTTCAATCATGATACCCCCATAAACTAGAATATTATAGTTATTTAAAACTATGTTTTTAATATTAATGATAAAAGAAAATGGTCATATATAAGTGAAAAAGATGTAAACTTTCATATATAATCTTATGGCAATCATATATAAATATAATCTATGTATGCATAAACAATGCCTAGGAAAAAATATATCAAAGTGCTAGTGATTATTTCTCTGGGTAGTAGAATTACTGGTTTTCAATTTCCTCTTTATTGTCTTTTAATTTTCTTAATATTTAAAATGTTCTATATAAAATAGGTAAGCAACAAGGACCTACTATATAGAACAGGGAGCTATATTCAATACCTTGTAATAATCTGTAAAGGAAAAAAATCTGAAAAAGAATGTATGTATTCTGTATGTACATATAACTGAATCACTTTGCTGTACACCTGAAACTAACACAATATAGTAAATCAACTATACTTCAAAACAAAAACAGAGTATAATACAGAGAAGAATATACAGCCTTTTAAGTAAAAACAAAAAAAGTTCTATAATGATCATGACTAGAAATATAATTGGAAAACTACTAAACAACTTTAAAAAAAGATTGATCCTTCAGTCTTATTTAAATATATTACATATAATATAAGATATATCTATGAGATTTTTGCCTACATTTTCAGGTGATGTCTCACTTGATTCCTTTTTGCAACTCTTGATCCATTTCCAACTCTTTCAGGGAAAGGGAGCTGGCATTTCACTAGAAGAAACTAGTCAGTAGGAGTGTGGTATGATGGTCCCAATATGAAATGACCCACAGAGTTGCACTCACTGTTATGGGAAAACTTTCTAGTTCCCAGGGATTGGAATGAATTACTCTACTCCCAGTTCTCTCAGCTGTTATCCTGACCATGTAGCAGTTCTCATTGTGAATCACACAGACTGTCTTGAAAGTTCCTGAGGGCATTCGTTTTGTGTCCCTCTCAATACTTAGTGCTCAACTCTAACCATAGCAGGGATCTCACTATAGCTTGGATCATTGAATTGAATCATCTATCAACAAAAAGGCATCCAAATTTTTTTTAATCAATGGAACCAAAAAATAGTATATAATTTAAAATAATATTATTTTCATACCATTTCTGTTATTTCATGCCAGAAACTGTATGTGAATAATCTTGTCTCCTTTGACTTCCTTATTTTTTGTTTGTTTGTTTTGTTTTGCTTTGCTTTCATCATTCTTCAGGCATTTGGAGTTTCTAATTGCACAATGCTGATTTTTCTCTTCTCTGCCTTTACACGTGTCCTTCTCTCAGGCTTGAGTGTTATACAACTTTCAGCTTCCATTGGATGATGGAGCGCTGCTATGCATGCCCAACTTCATGGCATGGTGAATTAAATGACACCCAGTTGATGACTGGCGGCCTTGATCACATGGTAACTTGGTGGCCATGGCTAAGCATTCAGTTTCTACTAAGGCCCAGTAACAGGCCAAGAGCTGTTCCTCAAAAGCAAAAGAATTATTCACAAAGGATGGCAGGGCTTTGCTCCCAAATCCTAAGGGCTTGTGCTCCAATTCACCCATTGAGGCCTGCCAAGTGCTCCAAACTACATCCCTATCTGCAGCTGACCCTTCAAGCACCATTAGCTCTGCTGGATCATATGGTCCAAGTGGCAGAGCAGATTGAATGGTAGCCTGGACCTGTTGCAGAGCCTTCTTTGGTTCCGGGTCTCACTCAGAACTAGCAGCTTTTTGAGTCACTTGGTACATGGACCAGAATAACACATTCAAATGAGGAATATGTTGGCTCCAAAATCCAAAGTCCCCACTAGGCACTGTCTCTTTTTGGTTGTAGCAGATGCAACAACTCTGTCTTCACCTTGGGAGGGATACCTCCACATGCCCCATCTCACTGGGACCCTAGAAATCTCACTGAGATAGAAGACCCATGAATTTGTATTGCATTTATATCCTACCATCTCACATGCGAACATATTAACAATAAGTTTAGAGGAGTTGCTACACCTTGTTCACTGGAATCAATCATGATAATGTCACCAATGTAATGGACATGGGTAATATCTTGTAGGGGAAGGTGATGAAAATCCCTGTGAACTGAATTATGGCATAGGGCTGGAGAGTTTATATACTCCTATGGTAGGACAGTGAAGGTGCATTGCTGGCCTTCCCAACTGAAAGTAAACTGGTTCTGGTGGCCTTTATTGACAGGTATACAGAAAAAAACATTTGCCAGATCAATAGTGCAAACCAGACACCAGGGGATGTGTTAATTTGCCCAAGCAATGAAACTACATCTGGTACAACAGCTGCAATTGGCGTCACCACTCGATTAATCTTAACAATAATCCACTGTTATTCTCCAAGATGCATCTGTCTTCTGCACAGGCCATATAAGCAAGTTAAATGGGGAAGTGGTGGGAACCACAGCTCCTGCATCTTTCGGGTCCTTGATGGTGGCACTAATCTCTGCAATCCCTCCTGAGACTGTGGTATTTCTTTTGTTTTTACTATTTTCCTAGGTGAAGGCTGTTCTAGTGATTTCCACTTGGTCTTTTCCATCATAAAAGCCCTCCGTCCATAGGACAGGAAAACAATGTGGGAATTTTGCAGGTAGCTAAGTCTATTCCAATTATGCATTCCAAAACTGAGGAAATAACCACAATATGGGTCCGAGGACCCACTGGCTCCACTGTGAGATGGACCTGAGTTAAAATTTCATTGATCACGTGACCTCCATAAGCCCCTACTCTGACTGGTAGACCCCAGTGATGTTTTGGGTTTCTTGAAATCAGTGTCAGTTCAGTAGTCCCTGAAAGGTTTATATTATTTCTTTTTCCCCATTGCACAGTCACCATGATAAAAAGTCATAGATCCCTTTGGGGAAGGCTGGGGGAAAGATTAGCAGTATAAATTATGACAGTGTACTGGGATCCTTCCTCAAAGGGACCCCGTCTCCCCTTCATTCATAGGGTTCTGGGTCTATAAACTGGCTCAAGTCTGGGAATTGATAAATGGGCCATGACTCTTTGTTTTTAAGATTCAAGTGTTACTTTTGTTCACTTAACCTTGAACTTTTCTGTTTATTCAGGTGAAGTAAGAATTTAGTAGGTTTCCTATCTGTTTCACTTCTAGGAATGCCCTGATCAACTAGCGAACGCCACAGGTCTGGGTGAGTTAAACTCTTCTGATTGCTGCTTTGACTCCTCTGCCCATTAGGATAACCAGATCCACCTCATCTTTGGCATTTGAGTGCTTCCATTTGGCCCCTAACATCCTGGGGTCTAGTTACTTCCAATGCATTTAGATTTCCCAATTCAGTGACTGTGATTCCCACTGCGAGGTCTGGTCTACATAGAAGAGCAATCACAGAGCTATTCAGGGATGCTAGGGCCCCCCTCAAAAATTTATTTCTCACAGTAATTGTGAACTGTGTCTCTTCTGGACACTCCCAGGGTGAGTGGGTAGGTCTTAAGTGACAAATCCACTCTAACATGCCAATCTCCCTAAGCCTTTGTATCTCTTCCTCTACATTAAACCAAGGAAGGTCCAGCATTTCTAATTTGCCCACCATGGGCCACATTTTCCATGTCCATGTTTCAGTCAACCAACCAGCCAAGCTCGTAGAGCCCTTTCTAACTCCCTAGAGTTAATGAGCCACAACATTAAGTGCAGAATCTCAGCTTAGTGAGCCCATATCAATAAGTTTGGCCTGATCTAACTTTATGATCCTTCCACCATTACCCCACACCTTTAATGTTCATCCCCACCCTTATCTCTCAGCTTTGTGTCTGTATAAGTTAGAAAACCCAAGTAGTTCTTTCACAGTTTAGTGCACCTCCTCATGGGTCATGCTTTGGGCCTCACCTTGAGAGGCCTGCTGGCACTTGAGTCCAGTTAGGGGTCTAGACACATAGAGTGGTGGGGGTGGATCCTGAGGAGAATCAGCATTGTCTTGAAAAACAACTGCCTCAGGGCTGTTCACTACTGTTTCCCCAGACAAGGTAGGGTTAACCCCCTCAGCCAGAGATGGAGAAGCAGCCCCCACTGGGGGTGAATAAACCTCTTTCATTGGTAAAGAAGACTCATTCGAATTTAGGGGCTCAATGTTCCCACTTTCATCAGGGTCTTCCCACACATTCCCATTCCAACATTCAGGATTCCATTCCTTCCCAATCAGTGTCCTTTAATCACTTTAACAGGAAACAGTCTACAAGATTGAACCTCACCTCAGGTTGTAATTCTCTGGTCACAGGATGAGATTCTGGGTTTGGTTTTCAACAATCTCAGCCCTGCAACTACAGGAGATAAACCTCTCCTTCATGACACACAAAGAAGATTTCAGGTCATTTACATGGCACTTGAGCTGAGCTGAGAATCTGAAGCCCTGAGCTCATCCTTTTCTTTCTTCACTTTGTCCAGTAACATTGGGAGCAACCAGCCAATCTCATTCTATTTGTTAGTTTGAAAAAATTTTTTAAAAGGATAATGTAAATAATCACCCAGATCCTTACTTCTTATAAGTGGGTAGTTAGGAGCATCCAAAGTGATGTTGCCAGATCCCTATTGCCAGATCATGCCATGGACCATCATTGCTCTCTTAACTACTGGAAATAGACTCATTAATATATTTAAGTATAACAACTCTATTGCCAGTAGTTAAGATAGCTGGAGGAATCACACTCCCTAACTTCAGACTATACTACAAAGTTACAGTAAACAAAACAGTATGGTACTGGTACAAAAACAGACACATAGATCAATGGAACAGGATAGAAAGCCCAGAAATAAACCTATGCACTTATGGTCAATCAATCTATGACAAAGGAGGCAAGAATATACAATGTAGAAAAGACAGTCTTTTCAATAAGTGGTGCTGGGAAAACTGGACAGCTATGCAGCCAAAAAGAAATAAAATAAACAAATAATAATTAAATATTTTAAAAAAAAAGAGAATCCGCCTGCCAATGCAGGGGACATGGGTTCGAGCCCTGGTCCAGGAAGAACCCACACGCCGCGGAGCAACTAAGCCCACGAGCCACGACTACTGAGCCTGCACGCCACAACTACTGAAGCCTGTGCGCCTAGAGCCCGTGCTCCACAACAAGAGAAGCCACCGCAATAAGCCCATGCACCACAACGAAGAGTAGCCCCCGCTCGCTGCAAGTAGAGCAAGCCCGCACGCAGCAACAAAGACCCGACGCAGCCAAAAATAAATTATTCATTAAAAAAACAACAAAAAAAAAACAAGAATGAGTTACTACTACACACCTATTAGAATGGCCACAACCCAGAGCACTGACAATGCCAAATACTGGCAAAAATGTGGAGCAACGGGAACTATCATTCACTGGTGATGGGAATGCAAAATGGTCCATCCCCTTTGAAAGTTAGCTTGTCAATTTCTTACAAAGTTAAACATACTCTTACCATATGAGCCAGCAATCAAACTTTTTGGTATTTACCCAAATGAGCTGGGTAAAAGCAAAACACACAAAAACCTGCACAGGGATATTTATAGCAGCTTTATGCATGATTGCCAAAACTTAGATGTCCAAGTTGTCCTTCAGTAGGTGAATGGATAAATAAACTGTGGTATCTCCAGACAATGGAATATTATTCAGCACTTAAAAGAAATGAGCTATGAAGCCATGCAAAGACATGGAAGAACCTTAAATGCATAATACTAAGTGAAAGGCGCCAATCTATAAAGGCTATGTACTGTATGATTCCAACTATATGACACTCTGGAAAACTGTGGAGACAGTAGAAGATCAGTGGTTGCCAGAGGTTGGAAGGAGGGAAGGATGAACAGGTGGAGCACAGAGGAACTATTCCGTATGATACATGTGGATATATATTATTACACATTTGTCCCAATCCATGCAATGTATGACACTGAGAGTGAACCTTAATGTCAACTGTGGACTTTGGGTAATAATGACATGTCAATGTAGGTTCATGGACAGTAACAGATGTCCCTCTCTGGTGGAGGATGTTGATAGTGGAGGAGGCTGCACCTGCATGTGGGGAGGGGGTATATTGGATCTATACTTTCCACTCAATTTTACTGTAAACCTAAAACTGCTCTAAAAAAATAAAGTTTATTTTAAAAACTAACAATCAAACAAAAGCAAATTAAAGACTGTTTTTCAGACATACACAAACAAAATGTATACATGCACACCAGGCTGGAAAACAAAAAGCCTCTAAGGGTCAGGCATTTGATTTTAACAAGGCTTCATTAGCAAACTAAAAATTGTGTTTCAAAAGTATTTGCCTGTAGATCGGAGATTGCCTCTCATTTCATATTGTCTCCTTTATTCCCCCTGCCCCCAAGACTCCATTAGGCCAAAATTATAGCAAAAATCATCATTTATGGAGACTTGTACTTGTTCTGTTTCCAATACTCAAAGAGCTTAAATTCCAATCCTCCTGTTAGTGGCAAAAACAAGGGAGTGTCACACACACACACACACACACACACACACACACTTGTTTTTGCAGCTTTCCCTGATCCAGATGATCTCTTTAGTGTATATTACAAGCCTACAACATTTTATTGTTTTGTGTCCTTTCATGAGATGGTCAGTCAGTTGAAGCCACAAGAGGAGACAGAGGAGAGGCTCAGGGAACAAAGTTGATTATAAACTCTCAGGTTCTGGAGCCAGGGGGCAGGACATGCCATGCAGGGCACATGGAAAGACACCAAGGTGGTCAGGAGCAGACGACAGGAGGGGCTGAGAGCTCAGGTCACGGCCTTTCTTGGAATTTCTGAGGGAAAGACAAGGCAGGGCAGGGTAAGCAGTTTAGGGTTGGTGGGTTCGAGTGGTTCTGGGGGGCTCTAAGCTATAGGGGTGGTCCCTAGTTGCCTGGTACCTGGCCCTGGGATGATCCAGGCAGAGGAATCTTGCTTCCCGGGGTTGTACTGGCCAGACAGAGGAGGTAGGGCTCTGGATAGGATACTGTGCATATCAAAGTCATACTCCAGGCTGAGTCCTTTGCTATCTCTAAAAACTGGCTAGCCCAGGGAGAGGCAGTCTCTCCCTAGCCTGAAATGTTTCTTAAGGTCAAACATCATAATATAAAATATACATACATATAAATAATTAATACACATAAATATTATAATATTACTAGGAAATAAATCTACATAAATAATACTGTACTGTATCTATATATATATCTACACACACACACACACACACACACACACACACACACACACATACTACACATCCCTAGGAAACCAGTGTATCCAAATTCAATAATTAGCAATGTTTTGGGGAAGCTGGGTTAATACTATGTTGTGGAAATTCCATATTGAGTTTATATTTCTTTGACCCTTGGAATACTTCTGAGCAGAGATGTAGCAAGTCAGTATTGAGCTTTAGTAAAATTATTCTGGCAGTGGAGTATAGAATAGATTCGTAAACAAAGTGTCTAGAAGTGGAGAGAATGGCCAGAAGATGATGGCAAGGATTTTCCTAACAGATATCAAGAACCCAGCCATGAAGGCGGTCTCTGAGAAGGAAAACATGGTCCTAAAATTAGAGAGGTTGTGGAGATTTTTTTTTAATTAAAAATGATTTTGTGCTCATAATTGTCAGAATGTTTATCAAATAGGAAAGGAATGTTTCATATTATGCAAAAAGCTTAAAATTGGGTCTGCCTTTAGAATGTAGAATCCCATTCATGGGACTCTCTCCCACAGTGGTCATGGAAATGTGCCTCTTAGCCTCTCAGCTCTCTGAATGCCAGGAACAGAACTGATTGGCAGCCCCAGCTGCAGTGCTCTGAAATCCACCATTGCTGCCCAGCTGAGGCCACAGTTGCCATGAGCTGCTCCAGCCAATGGCTGAACGCAGCAAAGATACTTAGGCAGGATGCTCCCACAAGGAGATGCAGGACTTCTCTGCTGGGCAACTTTGGCTTGACTAAGTCCCATTGAACTTCTGGAATTTTCTTAGAACTGCACTTCAGACTAAGACTCTTCCACTCAACTTTCCTCCCTTCCTCTCTCCTCTGCAGGGGTTAGACCTGCATCTTGATGGTGCAGCTCTTCCCACCTCCTCCCAGCTCTCTCCTCATTTTCCCCTAGTAAACCTCCTGCATTTCTAATCCGGTCTTGTGTCTGCATCTCAGAGGATCTGTACTAAAGGAAACAATAAGAAATAAGGCTAAAGATTTACAATGAATATTCATCTCAGTATTATTCAAAAAGAGCAAAAAATTAGAAATGTCCTAAAAATCCAATAATATGGAAATGTTTCAATCATGATACCCCCATAAACTAGAATATTATAGTTATTTAAAACTATGTTTTTAATATTAATGATAAAAGAAAATGGTCATATATAAGTGAAAAAGATGTAAACTTTCATATATAATCTTATGGCAATCATATATAAATATAATCTATGTATGCATAAACAATGCCTAGGAAAAAATATATCAAAGTGCTAGTGATTATTTCTCTGGGTAGTAGAATTACTGGTTTTCAATTTCCTCTTTATTGTCTTTTAATTTTCTTAATATTTAAAATGTTCTATATAAAATAGGTAAGCAACAAGGACCTACTATATAGAACAGGGAGCTATATTCAATACCTTGTAATAATCTGTAAAGGAAAAAAATCTGAAAAAGAATGTATGTATTCTGTATGTACATATAACTGAATCACTTTGCTGTACACCTGAAACTAACACAATATAGTAAATCAACTATACTTCAAAACAAAAACAG
Source organism: Physeter macrocephalus (assembly GCF_002837175.3). Taxonomy (NCBI): domain Eukaryota; kingdom Metazoa; phylum Chordata; class Mammalia; order Artiodactyla; family Physeteridae; genus Physeter; species Physeter macrocephalus. The sequence continues at coordinate 100,325,854 of NC_041220.1, forward strand.
AGTATAATACAGAGAAGAATATACAGCCTTTTAAGTAAAAACAAAAAAAGTTCTATAATGATCATGACTAGAAATATAATTGGAAAACTACTAAACAACTTTAAAAAAAGATTGATCCTTCAGTCTTATTTAAATATATTACATATAATATAAGATATATCTATGAGATTTTTGCCTACATTTTCAGGTGATGTCTCACTTGATTCCTTTTTGCAACTCTTGATCCATTTCCAACTCTTTCAGGGAAAGGGAGCTGGCATTTCACTAGAAGAAACTAGTCAGTAGGAGTGTGGTATGATGGTCCCAATATGAAATGACCCACAGAGTTGCACTCACTGTTATGGGAAAACTTTCTAGTTCCCAGGGATTGGAATGAATTACTCTACTCCCAGTTCTCTCAGCTGTTATCCTGACCATGTAGCAGTTCTCATTGTGAATCACACAGACTGTCTTGAAAGTTCCTGAGGGCATTCGTTTTGTGTCCCTCTCAATACTTAGTGCTCAACTCTAACCATAGCAGGGATCTCACTATAGCTTGGATCATTGAATTGAATCATCTATCAACAAAAAGGCATCCAAATTTTTTTTAATCAATGGAACCAAAAAATAGTATATAATTTAAAATAATATTATTTTCATACCATTTCTGTTATTTCATGCCAGAAACTGTATGTGAATAATCTTGTCTCCTTTGACTTCCTTATTTTTTGTTTGTTTGTTTTGTTTTGCTTTGCTTTCATCATTCTTCAGGCATTTGGAGTTTCTAATTGCACAATGCTGATTTTTCTCTTCTCTGCCTTTACACGTGTCCTTCTCTCAGGCTTGAGTGTTATACAACTTTCAGCTTCCATTGGATGATGGAGCGCTGCTATGCATGCCCAACTTCATGGCATGGTGAATTAAATGACACCCAGTTGATGACTGGCGGCCTTGATCACATGGTAACTTGGTGGCCATGGCTAAGCATTCAGTTTCTACTAAGGCCCAGTAACAGGCCAAGAGCTGTTCCTCAAAAGCAAAAGAATTATTCACAAAGGATGGCAGGGCTTTGCTCCCAAATCCTAAGGGCTTGTGCTCCAATTCACCCATTGAGGCCTGCCAAGTGCTCCAAACTACATCCCTATCTGCAGCTGACCCTTCAAGCACCATTAGCTCTGCTGGATCATATGGTCCAAGTGGCAGAGCAGATTGAATGGTAGCCTGGACCTGTTGCAGAGCCTTCTTTGGTTCCGGGTCTCACTCAGAACTAGCAGCTTTTTGAGTCACTTGGTACATGGACCAGAATAACACATTCAAATGAGGAATATGTTGGCTCCAAAATCCAAAGTCCCCACTAGGCACTGTCTCTTTTTGGTTGTAGCAGATGCAACAACTCTGTCTTCACCTTGGGAGGGATACCTCCACATGCCCCATCTCACTGGGACCCTAGAAATCTCACTGAGATAGAAGACCCATGAATTTGTATTGCATTTATATCCTACCATCTCACATGCGAACATATTAACAATAAGTTTAGAGGAGTTGCTACACCTTGTTCACTGGAATCAATCATGATAATGTCACCAATGTAATGGACATGGGTAATATCTTGTAGGGGAAGATGATGAAAATCCCTGTGAACTGAATTATGGCATAGGGCTGGAGAGTTTATATACTCCTATGGTAGGACAGTGAAGGTGCATTGCTGGCCTTCCCAACTGAAAGTAAACTGGTTCTGGTGGCCTTTATTGACAGGTATACAGAAAAAAACATTTGCCAGATCAATAGTGCAAACCAGACACCAGGGGATGTGTTAATTTGCCCAAGCAATGAAACTACATCTGGTACAACAGCTGCAATTGGCGTCACCACTCGATTAATCTTAACAATAATCCACTGTTATTCTCCAAGATGCATCTGTCTTCTGCACAGGCCATATAAGCAAGTTAAATGGGGAAGTGGTGGGAACCACAGCTCCTGCATCTTTCGGGTCCTTGATGGTGGCACTAATCTCTGCAATCCCTCCTGAGACTGTGGTATTTCTTTTGTTTTTACTATTTTCCTAGGTGAAGGCTGTTCTAGTGATTTCCACTTGGTCTTTTCCATCATAAAAGCCCTCCGTCCATAGGACAGGAAAACAATGTGGGAATTTTGCAGGTAGCTAAGTCTATTCCAATTATGCATTCCAAAACTGAGGAAATAACCACAATATGGGTCCGAGGACCCACTGGCTCCACTGTGAGATGGACCTGAGTTAAAATTTCATTGATCACGTGACCTCCATAAGCCCCTACTCTGACTGGTAGACCCCAGTGATGTTTTGGGTTTCTTGAAATCAGTGTCAGTTCAGTAGTCCCTGAAAGGTTTATATTATTTCTTTTTCCCCATTGCACAGTCACCATGATAAAAAGTCATAGATCCCTTTGGGGAAGGCTGGGGGAAAGATTAGCAGTATAAATTATGACAGTGTACTGGGATCCTTCCTCAAAGGGACCCCGTCTCCCCTTCATTCATAGGGTTCTGGGTCTATAAACTGGCTCAAGTCTGGGAATTGATAAATGGGCCATGACTCTTTGTTTTTAAGATTCAAGTGTTACTTTTGTTCACTTAACCTTGAACTTTTCTGTTTATTCAGGTGAAGTAAGAATTTAGTAGGTTTCCTATCTGTTTCACTTCTAGGAATGCCCTGATCAACTAGCGAACGCCACAGGTCTGGGTGAGTTAAACTCTTCTGATTGCTGCTTTGACTCCTCTGCCCATTAGGATAACCAGATCCACCTCATCTTTGGCATTTGAGTGCTTCCATTTGGCCCCTAACATCCTGGGGTCTAGTTACTTCCAATGCATTTAGATTTCCCAATTCAGTGACTGTGATTCCCACTGCGAGGTCTGGTCTACATAGAAGAGCAATCACAGAGCTATTCAGGGATGCTAGGGCCCCCCTCAAAAATTTATTTCTCACAGTAATTGTGAACTGTGTCTCTTCTGGACACTCCCAGGGTGTGTGGGTAGGTCTTATGTGACAAATCCACTCTAACATGCCAATCTCCCTAAGCCTTTGTATCTCTTCCTCTACATTAAACCAAGGAAGGTCCAGCATTTCTAATTTGCCCACCATGGGCCACATTTTCCATGTCCATGTTTCAGTCAACCAACCAGCCAAGCTCGTAGAGCCCTTTCTAACTCCCTAGAGTTAATGAGCCACAACATTAAGTGCAGAATCTCAGCTTAGTGAGCCCATATCAATAAGTTTGGCCTGATCTAACTTTATGATCCTTCCACCATTACCCCACACCTTTAATGTTCATCCCCACCCTTATCTCTCAGCTTTGTGTCTGTATAAGTTAGAAAACCCAAGTAGTTCTTTCACAGTTTAGTGCACCTCCTCATGGGTCATGCTTTGGGCCTCACCTTGAGAGGCCTGCTGGCACTTGAGTCCAGTTAGGGGTCTAGACACATAGAGTGGTGGGGGTGGATCCTGAGGAGAATCAGCATTGTCTTGAAAAACAACTGCCTCAGGGCTGTTCACTACTGTTTCCCCAGACAAGGTAGGGTTAACCCCCTCAGCCAGAGATGGAGAAGCAGCCCCCACTGGGGGTGAATAAACCTCTTTCATTGGTAAAGAAGACTCATTCGAATTTAGGGGCTCAATGTTCCCACTTTCATCAGGGTCTTCCCACACATTCCCATTCCAACATTCAGGATTCCATTCCTTCCCAATCAGTGTCCTTTAATCACTTTAACAGGAAACAGTCTACAAGATTGAACCTCACCTCAGGTTGTAATTCTCTGGTCACAGGATGAGATTCTGGGTTTGGTTTTCAACAATCTCAGCCCTGCAACTACAGGAGATAAACCTCTCCTTCATGACACACAAAGAAGATTTCAGGTCATTTACATGGCACTTGAGCTGAGCTGAGAATCTGAAGCCCTGAGCTCATCCTTTTCTTTCTTCACTTTGTCCAGTAACATTGGGAGCAACCAGCCAATCTCATTCTATTTGTTAGTTTGAAAAAATTTTTTAAAAGGATAATGTAAATAATCACCCAGATCCTTACTTCTTATAAGTGGGTAGTTAGGAGCATCCAAAGTGATGTTGCCAGATCCCTATTGCCAGATCATGCCATGGACCATCATTGCTCTCTTAACTACTGGAAATAGACTCATTAATATATTTAAGTATAACAACTCTATTGCCAGTAGTTAAGATAGCTGGAGGAATCACACTCCCTAACTTCAGACTATACTACAAAGTTACAGTAAACAAAACAGTATGGTACTGGTACAAAAACAGACACATAGATCAATGGAACAGGATAGAAAGCCCAGAAATAAACCTATGCACTTATGGTCAATCAATCTATGACAAAGGAGGCAAGAATATACAATGTAGAAAAGACAGTCTTTTCAATAAGTGGTGCTGGGAAAACTGGACAGCTACATGTAAAAGAATGAAATTAGAACATTCGCTAACACCATATACAAAAATAAACTCAAAGTGGATTGAAGACCTAAATGTAAGACCGAATACTATAAAACTCATAGAGGAAAACATAGAACACCCTTTGACATAAATTGCAGCAATATTTTTTTGGATCCTTCTAGAGTAATGGATTCAAAAACAAAAATAAACAAATGGGATGTAATTAAACTTAAAAGCTTTTGCACAGCCAAGGAAAACATAAACAAAACAAAAAGACAACCTACAGAATGGGAGAAAATGTTTGCAAGTAATGTGACCTACAAGGGATTAATTTCCAAAATATACAAACAGCTCATACAGCTCAATAGCAAAAAAACAAAACAAAACAAAAAACACAACCCAATCAAAAAATGGGCAGAAGACCTAAATAGACATTTCTCCAAAGAAAACATACAGATGATCAACAGGCACGTGAAAAAATGCTCAGCATCACTAATATTGGAGAAATGCAAATCAAAAGTACAATAAGTTATCACCTCACACTGGTCAGAATGGCCATCATCAAAAAGTCTACAAATAATAAATGCTGGAGAGGGTGTTGAGGAAAGGGAACCCTCCTGCACTGTTGGTGGGAATGTAAATTGATGCAGCCATTGTGGAGAACAGTATGGAGGTTCTTTAAAAAACTAAAATAGAGTTACCATATGATCCAGCAATCCCACTCCTGGGCATACATCCAGAGAAAACTCTAACTCGTAAAGATACATACACCCCCAATGTTCTTTGCCACACTATTTAGGATAGTCAAGACATGAAGCAACCTAAATGTCCATCAACAGATGAATAGATAAAGAGGATGTGATATATATATATCATATAATATATATGGTATATATATCATATAATATATATGGTATATATATCATATAATATATATGGTATATATATGATGGAATATTACTCAGCCATAAAAAATAAATAAATAATATATGATGGAATATTACTCAGCCATAAAAAAGAATGAAATAATGCCATTTGCAGCAACATGGATGGACCCAGAGATTATCATACCAAGCAAAGTAAGTCAGACAAAGACAAATACGATATGATATCACTTATATGTGAAATCTAAAAAACTGATACAAATGAACTTATTTACAAAACAGAAATAGACTCACAGACATAGAAAGCAAACTTATAGTTACCAAAGGGGGAGAGAGTAGAGGGATAAATTAAGAGTTTGGAATTAAAATATACACAATATATAAAATATTACTATATATAAAATATATAACAAACGGGGACCTACTGTATAGCACAGGAACTATACTATAATATACTACAGTATCTTATAATAACCTATAATAGAAAAGAATCTGAAAAAGGATAGATATATATGTATAACTAAACCACTTTATTGTACCCCTGAAACACTGTAAATCAACTATAGTTCAATAAAAAACAGAAATCAAAAAATATGTATATTTAAATCTAATCAGAGAGCAGATTCCAGAAACTACAGAACCAATTCAGAAAACATCCTTACACCTCCATTTCTCTAGAACCTCTCTCAATACAAAAACATGTATTAGTCAGTGTTCTTCAGAGAAACAGAACTAATGGAAGGTATACCTCTCTATCTCTATCTAAAGAGATTATTATAAGAAATTGGCTCACATGATTATGAGGCTGACAAGTCCCAAGATCTTCAGGGTGAGTCGGCAAGCTGGAGACTCAGGAGAGTCAATGTTTTAGTTCCAGTCTGAAGACTGGCAGGCTTGAGACCTAGGAAGAGCCAATTCAGTTCCAAAGTGAAGGCAGGAAAAATTCTCCCTTACTGTGGGAAGGTCAGCATTTCCCCCCCTCCCAGGCCTTCAACTGATTGGATGAGGGCCGCGCACATTAGAGAGGGCAATCTGCTTCACTCAATCTACCAGTTCAAATGTTAATCTCATCCAGATATACCTTTACCTACACACCCAAAATAATATTTGACCAACTATCTGGGCACCTCCTGGTCCAGTTAAGTTGACACATAAAATTAACCATCCCACTCTCCAATGCTTAACTAATACCTGATTCATTGTGGTGCCAACAAATGTTTGTTCGATTGACCTTAGCATACACGTCATTGTGTATATGAAAGATTGATTCATTTTGAAATTAGGTTGTAACTGATAATACATCTCACAATATATCATATGTTTTGAAATGTTCACTACATACCAATCAACAGTCATTGCATCCAGACCTAGTTTGTCATGATGTGTTAAGTACAAGATGCTGTGTGGGTGCTAGTTTCTATGCAGAAGGCTCAGGGCCTCTTAGTCTTGTTAATGAGTCAAAGAAAAAGTTGAAGTATAGATTGGGGAGTTGAGGAAAGCCCTCTAAGGAAATGACATTTACATCCAGACCTGAAGGGTGAATGCCAGATAGTCATTGTTCTGTTTTCTTATGATTGTGGGAAATGAGAAAAGAATCAGGGATTTGTCAGCCACAGTCCTGTACAGTGGATGCTCTGTTACCAGCATCCAGTGGGGGTGGCAGATGCAGGGCTGACACAGAGGTTACCTGCTGGGTCCTTCTGCAGAGTGTATGCAATGGAGAAAATCAGGTGCATTTCACATTTTCCTTCATACTTTGAAGTATTGTGTGAATTTCCTTCACAAGTATGTATCATACTTACCTACATAACAACTAAGGCAAAATTAGAAACTGCCGGTGGGACTATATCCATCTAATTCATTTATAGAGCAATTTGGTAACATGTAATTAAAGATTTATAAAGTACATACCCTTTGCCTTAAGATAATTTTACTTTTAGCATTTTGTTGTGGATAAATGTGGGTGTACAAAAACATCTGCCATCACCACACCCACAAAAAGGTGTGACGTGATAAACGTGTTATTTAACTTGACTGTGGGAATCATTTCACAATGTATACACACGTCAAATCATCACATTTTACTCCTTATTATTTGTCAATTATATCTCAATAAAGCTGGGGGAAAAAGATGAGACTATTTGTGCAAGGATTGTTGTATTAGAGAAAAATGAGGAATAATGCAAATATCAACTCTAGGGAGACAGTGCGATCAGTTAAAGACCATTCACTTAAGGAAATCCTCCCCAGCCCTCAGAAAAGATGTGTAGAAAACTAGATAACAGCAATTCGCTTGGGAAACAAAGCAGATAAGAGCAAAAACTGGGCTGATAAAAGCAGTGGTAAATGATAAGTCCCTAGCACACTGCAGAGATACCAAGTGCCGCTTTCAGGAGCCCAGTTGCTTCCCCAAGTTACCTCGGCTATTAAATACTTCAAAGGCTATGGCAAATGACAGGGGGAGACCTGGCCGGTGCTGGAAAATGTACCATTATGTACTGTTACTTTCCAAAATAAATTGTTTGATCTTGGATTAGGGTAGGGCTTTTATGAAAGAAAAACACAGTCACACTTCAGATGTCAGTCCTAATAATAGAGGGACTCAGAAGTCAATTCCAAGCAAGTTCGGGCATCAGGGGGTTCTTTTGTTTGAGAATGATTCTCTGGGTCCAAGTTGCAGGTAGAAGTTTGTCCTTGGCAGGCTTTGGGGCACTGGGCAGCCAGGCTGTCTTCTGGGTGTTGGCAGCCAACCTGCAAGTCTCTCTGTGAAGCCCAAGGGAGAGAGGAGGAGGCAGGAGGTCTGTGGCTGAGATCTGGAGGAGCAAAGGGAGTTCTGGCAGATTGGGGGGTGGAGGGAGGGATATGGTCGGGGAGCTAGGGAGGCAGCACTAAAAGCAAGGTCTGGGAAAACAGAGGACAAACTTGATATAATGGATAATAATTCCTAATATGTTAGGAAAGAGTCTGTGTAACAGAGAATTCGCTAGCATGGACTGTCATTCATGAACTTGTGAAATATTTGTCACCCACTTTATTTGATGCAAGCACAGTTTAGAGGTGTGGCACAGTGTGTGTGTGTGTGTGTGTGCGTGTGTGTGTGTGTGTGTGTGTGTGTGTGAGAGAGAGAGAGAGAGAGAGAGAGAGAGAGAGAGAGATTTGGGAGGATATCATGTAAAATACAAAACTTGACTTCAGGGATCTTATCCATCATTTAAAAAGGAGGACCACATTCTGTGTATGGCACCTCCATCACGCCTAGAGGGAAAGGTGTCCAACTCATCAGGGACATTGTGAAAAATATAATTTTATATAAAGCACCAGACTCTACATTTGCATGGCAGTTAGTAGGCAATTGGTAAATGATGCTATTGTTGTTATTATAATAACACTTATTAGTACAGGAAGAGACACACGCAAGGTCTCCTGGCCTCTACTTCTTTTTCTTTTTTTTTAACATCTTTATTGGAGTTTAATTGCTTTACAATGGTGTGTTAGTTTCTGCTTTATTTTTTTTTTTTAACATCTTTATTGGAGTATAACTGTTTTACAATAGTGTGTTAGTTTCTCCTTTATAACAAAGTGAATCAGTTATACATATACATATGTTCCCATATCTCTTTCCTCTTGCGTCTCCCTCCCTCCCACCCTCCCTATCCCACCCCTGTAGGTCGTCACAAACCACCTAGCTGATCTCCCTGTGCTATGAGGCAGCTTCCCACTAGCTATCCACCCTACGTTTGGTAGTGTATATATGTCCATGCCACTCTCTCACTTCGCTATGCGGCAGCTTCCCACTAGCTATCTAATTTACATTTGGTAGTGCATATATGTCCCTGCCACTCTCTCACTTCGTCACAGCTTACCCTTCCCCCTCCCCATGTCCTCAAGTCCATGCTCTAGTAGGTCTGTGTTTTATTCCTGTCCTACCACTAATCTCTTCATGACATTTTTTTTTCTTAGATTCCATATATATGTGTTAGCATACGGTATTTGTTTTTCTCCTTCTGACTTACTTCACTCTGTATGACAGACTCCAGGTCTATCCACCTCATTACAAATAACTCAGTTTCATTTCTTTTTATGGCTGAGTAATATTCTATTGTATATATGTGCCACATCTTCTTTATCCATTCATCTGTTGATGGACACTTAGGTTGCTTCCATGTCCTGGCTATTGTAAATAGAGCTGCAATGAACATTTTGGTACATGACTCTTTTTGAATTATGGTTTTCTCAGGGTATATGCCCAGGAGTGGGATTGCTGGGTCGTATGGTAGTTCTATTTGTAATTTTTTAAGGAAACTCCTTACTGTTCTCCATAGTTTGGCCTCTACTTCTAACCCATTGTATTGAGCTAAGCTGGACTCTTCGTGGTTGGATCTGGAAGGCTGGGCACACCGGGTCCATTTCCCTTCTCTGTTAGAGTGTGAGGGCTGCTGTAACAAAGCACCACAAACTGAGTGGCTTAACCACAGAAATGTATTCTCTCAAGGTTCTAGAGGCTCTAAGTCTGAGATCAAGGTACAGGCAGGGCCATGCTCCCTCTGAAGGCTCTAGCCAAGAATCCTTCCTTGCCTCTTTCCAGCTTCTGGTGGTTTCTGGCTGTCCTTGGTGTTCCTCGTCTTGTAGCAGCATTACTTCAGTTTCTCTCTCTGTCTGTGTTTGTGTCTCTGTGTCTCTCCTGATAAGGATACCCGTCATTGGATTTAGGCCCACCCTAATCCAATAAGACCTCATTTTAACTTGACTGCATCCGTCTGTTTACAATAACATCATAGTCACAGGTACCGAGAGTTAGGACCTGAACATATATTTTGCAGGGACACAGTTCAACCCACCACACCCACCTTCTGGAATGGGACACTGTGGTTTCATCTGGTCTCTGGATTTAACAGGGCCAACTCTGACCCAGGCTGGAAAGGTGGACATGTGACCCAAGACTGGCCACCCTCTTGGCCATATTGATTAGTGTAGCTGTGTGCATTTATGTCCAAACCAGGCAATGAAATTCAATGCCAGCATTTTTTTGAAACTCCTGCAGAGGAAACCTCTCTTTCTGCTGGACTAAGTTGGGCAGATATAAACCCAGCTCTGCCTGTGGTCACCACACGGACAAGCCTGCCTGGGAATAAGGAAAGCCTATAGGGGCAGCAACAGGGTCCAAGTCCTGATGATGTCATTTGGGCCCCTGGATCCTGCTGTACCTGAATTCAGATACTTCTGATTTTTCCAATGACATAAGCCAATAGATGTACTTCTTTTCTTTTTTGATTATGACATTTGTAATAGTAAGTTTTTCTTGTACTTGCAATTAAAAGTCCCAAATGATACATTGTGTTCATCTTCACATTTATGTTTTTCTGTTTTTGTGGCAAAGTTTGTTGCATGTCTGTGCCACTAGAAAAGGCTTGTTCTCTGCTTTCAAACAGCTCACAACCTAGTGTGCAGATGGACAAGGGGCTGTGGACGATATTGGTTGAGAGCCTCAACAGAGAGGACCAAAATGCCTGGGTTCAGTTCCCATCTCACCCATCACCCATCACCACCTGGGTTACCTTGGACAAGTTACTTAGCCTCTCTCTGTCTATGCTTCCTCATCTATAAAATAAGAATAACAATAGTCCTTATATTATGAGATTGTTGCAAGGATTAAGTGAATTAATATATAAAAAGTACATGGAACAATGCCTGATGCTTTTTAACAGCTCTGTAAGGGTTAGTTATTGTTATTGAGTAGAAAGTATTCTTCCTAAATTCCCATAATGACCCTATGAAATTAGTACTATTATTTCTACTTTACAAATAAAGAAACTAAAGCTAACTTCGGTGATTCAATAATTATGTGAAATCTAGTTCACACAATGAGGAAGTGACGAAACTGAATCCAGAGTGCAATGTCTTTGACATTTGGCCACATGGCCAGGCATGGGTCAGAAGTAGATTACAAAACTCTAAACAGCAGCTCTGAGATCTTTTGGATATTGAACAATTCATGATGACAAAGGGCTTTATAGGGTAATGACTTCTGAAAATGGAGTTTCTTAAGTTATCACGTTTGACCATTTTTGTTGGGCCAGGATCTAGCATAGTACCTGAATTGTACTAAATCACCAATAGATGCTTTCTGAGTGAGTAAATGAATGAATGAATAATAGCTTTTATCCATCCGTATACATTAGCTTTTTATCTATATATTATGGATAGACTGGCCTAGAATTAGAGGAGGTAAATTGCTAGGACAACTCTTGGGATTCATTCTGATAAGTTTTTATCCATTTATTTTACAGAAATATACTGAGCACCCTCATGTACCAGGCTGCATGTTAAATTCTGAGTGTACATGGGTGGATAAAACCAACACATCATCAGCACTCGTGGAATTTACAATCTCATGGTGGACACAAGCAATAGCAAAGTAAATAGCAAATACAGACATGATTGCAAATAATGACCAGAGCCCTACCCAAAGGAATTCAATGATAGAAAGTGATGGCGCATGCATAGGGAATTTAGATATTTGGTCATGAATGGCTCTCTCTGAAGAGGTAACATCTTGAGCTGAGACTGAAGGCTAAGGAGTAGCCATGCCAGGGGCAAAGAGAGGAGGGTTCTAGAATCTAGAGGAAAGCATTTAGTGTGTCCTGAGAATGAAGGGGGTGGAGTGTCCTGGGAGGAAAGAGAGGCACAGATGTGATTGGAGTGGCTAGAAGGGGGCCAGATCACACAGAGTCTGGGGGACGAGGGTCCCACACATGGTGGACACTCGGTGGACACCTGTGGAATGATGAAATGAATGTTGGATGCTCCATGCTGTGGGGTTGGATTTTACTGTTGCTCCTTAAGAAATGAGCTGTTCTCAGCGGCTATGGCCTTCTTAGTCATTACAATGACTTATTAGATTTGGTTTAGTCAAGAGGACAGTAGAGAATGACAGGAAACACCACAAAAAAAGTAAATCCAAGACGTCTCCAGAATTGCAGGCTGGAGACAGAGTTCCAAGCTCTTCAGGATAATCAGCAATGTTCTCCTCAGCCACGGACTAACTCCATTTGTAAATTTGAAATACCTGAACCACAACAACTAGTACGGATGAGAAGATGGCCTTTGGGAATTCCACAAAGTCATCAGTCATGTTTATTCCAGGTAATAGCCAAGAGCAATGAAAGAAGTCTTTCCGCCTCTGTTCTGGGCCTTGTTGTATCTTGTCCAGAGAGAAGTTACTGAGTAACCGTGTGTTAGGGATTCCTTGGGCTGAAACCAGCCTCCCAGAGCATCCTTCAGTTCTTGGGTCTGTCTGAGTCAAATCCACCCACCTCGTATCCACACATCCTCTTGCTCAAACCAAGCACTTATCTTGTCATTTACTGGCTCCTCAGGGCCCATGCAATAAACTGCAAATTCCTTAAAATGGTACGTAAGACCTTCTAAAATTGGGCTTCAACATCTTTTTACTGTCTCTACTTTCTCAAAGTTTCTTGATTTTGCTTGATGTCAAACATGTTCATTTCTGTAGTGTCCCTGCTGCTTGGCATGACCTTCCACAGACTCTCATCTTTATCTCTCTGACAGACCCTTTGAGGATAAACACAGATGCCAACTCCTCTGTGAAGCTTTCTTTGACTTAACTAGTTTGAACAGATCCCTCCTTCCTTGAAGGCTCTTTGTAAATTAACATTTCATTTATAAAGTTTGAAGGTGCCTACCATAGGATGCCTTAGATTTTTTCTGCCTTGTCTCTACTGTTAATGCCTACTCCCTATCTGAGCCTGTCCTCCACACTTCACAGTGTCATTTTTCATTTATTTCTGAGATTGGGTAGTCCCTGTTTGTTTTTCTAATAATAACAGTTAACAACTATGAACATTTACTAAATGCCAAGTACTGTTCTAGTCGATTTACATGTATTAACTTATTTAATTCTCATAAAGGCCATAAGATTGTTATTAGCCCATTTTACGGGTTAGAAAACTGAGGCACAGAGAAATTAAGTGTCCAGGATCACACAGCTTAATGCAGGATTCAAGATTCAAGACAAGTCAGTGAAGTTCCAAAGCCCATCCTCTAAAATAATATTCATGTCTTTTTAAATCTTTATCCCCCTATCACATCTCAGCCGTATCTTGCACGCATATGTTAGCTAAATGTTTATGGGATGAAGAGGCAGAAAGAAAAATAAAAGACGCAGAAATAGGTAAGAAAAGGCAGAGAGGGACAACCAAAGAATGGTAAGAAAACTAGCTTTCTAAAGCAAACGCAGTTTCGTAGAAGGAACTGGAGACGGTGCAATCAGATAGATTAAGGAAAGGGACAGTGACTTCCATACCTAGGTAGATGAGGCAGGTAAATGGAAATTAGGGACCTTGGCTGGTGAAGGCCATGGAGTGATGGAAACCATGGTGGATGGACAAGCACTAATAGGTCCCACTGCACATTGCCACGCAGGCAAGGATGGGGCCAAGGGTTGCCAGAGCTTAGGATTTTTCAAGAGAAGATGAAAATCTGGATTTTATGTGAAATTCTTTATTTTTGTAAACTGTTGTCAAGTAGTTCAAATTAAAGGAAAAATAAGCACTCTATGGGTTAAACCTAGGGTGAATATATCAAGATGAAGCCCCAAGCTCAAAGGTCGGGCCAGATTTTAGAGCATCCTGAATGTCTGTGAGAGGACTTTTGGGGCTTATTCAATACTCAACATGCAAAATTATAGTTAAACTAGCATGGTTCAATTTTGGGGGTAATAGAACTGTTGCATTGGGGTTAGTTATTGCATTGGTTGTTCATTCTTTTACAGTATACAAACATTACTTCTTGAATTTCTTTATGGTTTCCTAAAGGAGTTGATTTGCAGGCTTCAAATGAGGACATTTCTTTCACTTCTCAGGCTCAGCCCTGGGCCAGAATAAGATGAGTCATAGCTGGTCCCTCAGTGGGGGGGGGGGGATAAATAAGGAGGTTGGGATTAACATATACACATGTATATGTATACACATATACATATATACCTACTGTATAGCACAGGGAGCTCTACTCTGTAATAACCTATATGGGAAAAGAATCTGAAAAAGAAGAGATACATGTATATGTATAACTAAATCACTTTGCTGTACACCTGAAACTAACACAACATTGTAAGTCAAATATACTCCAATATAAAATAAAATAATTTAAAAAAATTTAAAAAAAAGAATAAGAAAATCCAGAAAAAAAAAAAGAAGCAGGGAAGTGACAAAACCAACCAGGTAACCTGATAATGCAAAGGTTTAAACATCTAACAGTGTAACTTTAGGAGTATGTGCTGGAAGATTTGGACAATGAGAAAAGTGGGAATAGTTTGGCGAGGCTTCAGGGAGAATGGGTAGAAGTGGGGCCGTGGGGACAAAGGACGTCTGAAATTGAGCAGAACAAATAATAAAATCAAGGTGATAAGAGCCACTTCATCCTCCTGCCCTTTCTTCCAATAAATTCCGTGCGTATGGCTTGAGTACCTACCGTGGGCTTAGCACTATGCTGGCCACTGGGGACAAAGAACAGAGATGCCCTAAAGATGAGGAGGATGGACCTGGGTTCAAAGCAGCAAAATGCTTAAGACCTAGGTAGACTGGTATGAATCTTGTCCCTGTCACTAGTTAATTGTTTGATCTTAAAGGAATTTCTTAGCAACTCCAAGTCCTAGTCTCTGTATCTGTAAAATGGGGAGAGTAGTTCCATCAATCACATAGGTTTATTGTGAGATTAACAAAGAATATTTGTGTAAACCAGTCAGCACAGTGCCTGCCACATAGTAAGGACTTAATAAACAATAGCAGTCACTACATTTACATGTAAATTCTCCAATAGAAGAATATAAAAGATATAGTGTTGACCCAAAGGGGGAAATTATTTTCTATCTCTTCCTTTTATTTGTTTCCTTCATAGCATGCACTACAATTTGAAATTATATTCCCAAAGGCTTATTAGTTCCTCTATGCTACCTGTACCCCCAACCCCCCATTGCAAGGGGCAGGAAAGCATCTGCTATATCCACCTTGGCCTCCCAATGTTTCCTAGCACCTAAGCATATGTTAGGTACCTACTAATAATAACATTTTTGAACACTCATATGTGTGGATTCTAATCCATTCTAGTGCATTATCTCATCTAATCCATTGCAGCAATCTAAAGGATTGTTGCTATTATTCTCTCCAATTTAGAAATGAGGTGACTGAGACATACAGAGATCGAGTCACTTGCTCAGGTTCACAAGGCAGGTAAGTGGAACCAGGGTTGAAATGTGTTCTGGCCAGTGCTATAGCCCGTGCTCCCATCCAATGCCAATGTAGTATCTGTGGAATAAATGCATTAATGAATGGGCAATGGAAAAAAGGCTCACAAGGGAGGGGACAATTTAATTGGATAGGAGGATGAGTAGGAGTCTGCAGGTAAACAAGGGACAAAGAGATAGTAACTACAGGAAGATAGAGTATAGCAAACAAACAAACAAATAAATTGTGTGTGTGTGTGTGTTTGATAGAGACAGAGAGAGACAGAGATAGACAGAGACAGAGAGACAGAGAAGAGGTCTCAATGAATTTGGGCATTTTCCTACCAGCAGTGGGGAAAACATGGGGCACAGTTACTTCCCTTTCTATAATCAACCTTCTGGTTGTAATAAGGATGAATCATAAGTTAGAAGAGAATTGTGGCTCTGTGAGCAGTTTCAGATATTTCTGAATTTGGAATGTTTAGGTATTAACAGGAAGACATATTTCCAATTATAGTTTGGAACAGTCCACAAGAATTAATGAGAGCAAGACTCAACCTTAGTGAGAAAGGGGTTCCCTAAATGGATTTTTGAGCTTTTCCCGTTTTTGATCCAATATTGGACTGCACAGTCCTGCTAGGTGTTACTTTAATTCTTGGGCTGAAACAGCCACGTAAACACAAACGTGGACAGGCACGAAACTCTTGGACGGTCTTTAGTTTGGGAATTTAAACACAAGGAATGGTTAGGTTTTGCAGTGGCCATCATTCCAAAACATAAATCACGCCAAATTTGTTTGAATTCCTGTCTTTAGAAGGTTGTGTGTTTTGACAAACCTTGCAGCAAATTTGGTCCAGCTTTTGGATTTGTAATGAAACCTGAAACCAAACGTGCTGGCCTGCCTTGGGGTCCTCTTGAAGGAAAGAGTTCCAAGCAGCCTTACTGTAATGCCTTCCCTAATCTCATCCTGGCAAGAGACGTTACTGTACTGGGCTGCACTGGAAGTTTGGGGTGGACTCTGCAAACATTTCATGCACGTATAGAAAAGGACTAATCAAGACTGCAATTTGGGGGCATTTCTATGCCTGAGTATTCTTAAGAGTGTAAATTGCAGAATTAGCAATACCTTATCCCCTGTTGGCTAGTGACTTAGAGATACCCCAAGCCATGACTGGGGCAGAAAGTTAATTAATCTGCTTATTAAAAAGAAGAAATGTCTCATTTGCGTGCATTTACATTTAAGTCTTGCATGCATCAAGCTTTTTGGTGGTCTTTGCTTTCTTTCCTCAGTACCACTGACCTAGCTAGATATTAGCTCAAAACATTTACATTTTCTGCATCTGGGCTTTGTTTAAGGGGTAGATGTCTGGTTATCATTGGTTCCAGCAGAACTTGATTGTCGTACAGATCATTTAATCTCTATAGACATCCTTTCCCCTCCTATGGGCTGTGCGAATTTTCTCCCAGTTATCACATACCGCAATTGAGAAAAGATTCATGTACTTGACCAGTCTTAGAAAATAAAGACCTTGTCTCCATTAGAGTTGGACATGTTATTTGGGGATGAGCCATTCAATTATTTGTAATTTCCTACTCAACTGAATTTTCCATGGTCATTTTTGTGGGAGTTTTCTCTTTCTTGCTTTCCCTCTCTTACTTGGAGGTCTGCTTTGGCAGGTTGTTTTTTTGTTTTTTTTTCTTTTTCTTTTTTCTCTCTCCTAGGAAAAGAAGACCATTGCACCATGGGTGTATCTTAGGCATTCCACATTCCAAATAATCGTTTTTTACCTGAAAATGTGTCAGTGACCTGAATCCTGGCCCCCTTAAACCAGCTTGAATGAAGCTTTGGGAGAAGGAGAGGGAGGGGGCTGGGAAGAGGGGTGATTGGGGAGGGCAAGGGGTAAGGAGGGGTTGAAATGCAAAGACTCTAAGAAGCTCCTGCTTGGAACAACAGCAAGCAAAATCAAAACTATAGAGGAAGATTAGTGCAGAGGGAAATCTGCATGGGAGTGAATCACCAGCTCAGTTACCGGGGACCACGATGCCCCCGTTTCTGTATTTTGTAGTCATCACATTTCTGAACCATTACAACGGTGTGGCTGTCAGGGGTGAGTGGCTCTGGCAGCGGTTAAACCACCTATATGCTAACAAGCTCAGCAATCAGGTTGTGAAGGGTCCTGGCTAGAGGAAAATAATCCAACCAAACCTTAGACCTCTGTCAGGCTGTGAGGAGAATTATATTTTTGAACTAGTCTACAGTGTGGACAGGAAATGACCTCTCCACAAACTGCTTCTTTAAAAACAAGCAGTGGTGCCTAAAGCTATCCAGCTCCCCTCTCTCTCTCCCCCTCTCTCCCTCCCTCCTTCCCTCCCTTCCACCCTCCCAGCCTCCCTCCCTCTCTGAAGCTCCTGCTCTCTCCCTCCCCTCCCGAGAGCTCTCCCTCCATCCTCCCTCCCTCCCGCTTGCTCTCCGTCTCTCTCTTGCTACCGAGGGCTCCCACAGCAGTTCCCAGCCAGTGTGTTCAGCCTGCCTGCCTGCCTGCCTGCCTCTGTGTGTGTGTGTGTGTGTGCGCGCGCGTGTGCGAGCGTGTGCGTGCGGCTACTTTGTACTGTGAAGAACACAGCCCATGTGCTCTGCATGGACGTTACTGCTACTCTGTTTAGCTTGATTTTCGACAAGCAGGCAAGATGTCCAGCACACCACATGACCCCTTCTATTCTTCTCCTTTTGGCCCATTTTATAGGAGACATACACCCTACATGGTACAACCAGAGTACCGAATCTATGAGATGAACAAGAGACTGCAGTCGCGCACAGAGGTAAGTACTTCAACCTTGGGTGTGTGTTTGTGTGTGTGTGTGTTTTTTTTTTTCCAAACTGTGCCTGAGCTTTTCCTGGGTGGCTGGCTGCATTCTGCGGGAAGTGTCCCACTAGATACTACCACGTACGTGGAAATGAGCGCCAGCATGGATCCACTAGTTTGAACGCTGGGTTT
Organism: Physeter macrocephalus; assembly: GCF_002837175.3. Classification (NCBI taxonomy): domain Eukaryota; kingdom Metazoa; phylum Chordata; class Mammalia; order Artiodactyla; family Physeteridae; genus Physeter; species Physeter macrocephalus. The sequence continues at coordinate 100,344,376 of NC_041220.1, forward strand.
CCAGGCACAGCAACTCTTGGAGCTGGGGACAGTTTCTGCCGGAATCTTGAAATAGACAACCCAGCACTTGATTCGCCTGCCGGGTGTCCAGAAATGCTGTTCTACCAGAACTCTGGCGTTTTCAGGCTCTCAGTCGGTCCCCTTAGTGTTTCTTGAGATAGGATTCCGAGGGATTTGGTGATCATTTGCATCCAGCAAAATAATTTTTTTTTTTTTTAACAAATCCCAGAGGAAGTCTGCTTGACCGGCATTTGCTTTTCAAAGTCATCAAAATCGGGGTGAAAAGGGCAGAAGAGCGACCCTTCGTACTTTTCAGAACTAGCCCTGGAGGGACAAGTTTGTCTATTTCCGTGTTAAATTCAGAAACCAGTTGCTTGGGGCAAGGGGTTCTTGACTTTCTTCCCTCGGCGGTGGGAGTGTCTCCCAGGAGCTCTCACTTCCACGGGAGCTGGTTCAGAATTCAAGTCAGCTTGAGTTTTTGCATATTGTGATCTTGTGCCCCAGAGAGAAGCCTCACCTACTCGCAGGCAACTCTGGGAGCAGAGAGGAGACAGGACTTTCAGAACTTTGTAAATGCAAAACTCCAGACCGCCTCCTGCAATTTAAATATTTAATGCCAGTTGAGTTTTCCTCTGTGCTGGCTGGGCTGGTAGGTCCCACTGCTGGGCTGTCCATTTGCCTTTAAGTTGGGGCTTTGTGTTGAAGTGTTCTGAGGAGTTTGTGATAGGGGCACCAAAGTCACTTTAAGAAGTAGAAATCGCTGGGAATTCTGTCTTCTCTGCCGAGTACAGATACCCGGAGGGTTGATGGCAAAGAGCTTTCAGGAAATAGCTTTGGTAGAATTTTAGGTAGAAGCTTGACTCTCAATTCTGGAAAGGGACTCAAGGTTGTACGATAAAATAAAACACACTTGCTTGAATTGTTAACAGAGCCATGGAGAATTCATGATGTTTAATGTATTTAATATAGCTAACAAGATGTGACCTGCTTTCTGATTGGCTAACTGCTGGACAAGGACTGATTAAAAAAAAAAAAAAGCTGGGCTGTCTTTATCACTGCTATTTTCTTTATATGTTGTTAATACATCATAGATATTAAGTGTACTTGATGATACCGTTGCTCTCCCCAGAAGCCAGTAGCTTTTATACAAGTGTAAACTCTGTCGTGCTAAGGGTGGTGAGCTGTTGGCAGAAAATGATATTTGTGTGTTTTTGTGTGTGTGTAGTTGTGTATGTATGTTACAATTTGTATATTGCATTCAGATCTTTGCAGCTGTGTATTGGAATCTTAAACTCTTGCACAAACTATTGATTGTCACAGCCTGCTTTCAGAATTAGGAGGACAGAAAATGTCATACAGTTCAGGCACACATAATTGTAACACAGATTTGGAGTAAAAAAATGTCTTAAAAATATGATTAGTTTTAAAAAAGAGACCAGGGGCCTTTATGGATAAATTCTTGAACAGCGGCAGGATTTAAAAAGAACCCGTGTCCATCTTACATTTTAGAAAGTTTTTGAGGAGTTGTAGAAGGAGGTTTTTCTCCATCCTTCTCGGTTAAGAGAGCAGGCAGATTTCTCCGACATCTGTGTTCTCCTGTGCCCCTTAATTATCACCTGGCCAGTTCTGAGCTAGAATACTTCTCTGGAAGACTTCTCTATCCTGGTCCTCATAAAAATCTGCAGGATGCAATAAGTTCCCCACGTTTGTTTCACATTTGAGAGAAAACCTTTGAAAGTCCCCTATTCATAGTATTGTTTCTTAAAACTGGCACGTTATCTTTTGTGAGAGCTAAACTGAGGAATTCCTAACTTTTGGATTCTGGGGTATTACTTTTAAGTAGAAAACCTGCTTCACAGCTCAAGAAACTGGAGAGGAAAGCTTGCTATGACAAATCTTAAAGATTTTTTTAAACCTCGCTGACTGACAGAAAAGCACTGAAAACTGTTTTCTAGTATTTTCTAGAGCCAACCCTGAACATTTCTTCCCTTAATTAGATCTTTTTTATAATTATCCAAATAATTGCTCTGACACTTCCTTTTTTCTTTGCCAAGCAGTAAAGGATGTCACGAACCCAAGGCCATAAGTTTGTTTTCATTTCATATGAAAAAAAAGGAGAAAATCAAATAATTGCTCCTAAGATATATAAATATTAACATTTGATATTAGATTTTGATCAAAGTTTGTAATGGAAAAAAATATTTAGAAAAAAATAACTTCTTGAAAAACTTACATTGTGTATTTATCAATATTAATGGTGACTATTTATGGTAAAGTTGTTCTGAGCCCTAGAGAGGGATTGGTTGGAATAAAGTGCAGTGATACCCAGCAAGAGTTATCAGTTTATTCACACACAAAATCAAATAGATTGTTGAGTGATTACTTTTAGAATTTAACTGATGCATCCAACCATTTTGGACAAGAGAGACTCACTCTCTTCTCTCTCTCTTCTGGTTCCTGCTTCTATATTACATGGTATTATTTCATTGACTCCTAATATCACACTGTCACACACACATACACACCTATGTAATACTCTCGATTCTCCATTCTTTTTCGAATGTAGACTTGCCTAGAAAGAAATTGCAGCAAATCAGTTTCAATGAAAAAATTATAATCAAGTTTGCAGAAATTTCCTAGACACCTCCTTCTTTATGGAAAGGAAAAAAAGTAGTAAAGAAGCATGGTGCTCACCTACTCTCCTTCCATAGATGACTCCCCCAGAACATTCTGTCCTGGGGATTGACGCATTTCTTCCAATTAAATAAAATCAAAGCCCTTCACAAGCTGGGTAGTTTTAAAAAACACTGGATTGGGAGTTAGTCCTTTTTCGAACTTGTTTCTTTCACTTACATGGATCTTGGTTCCTCATAAGCAAATTATCTGCAAGCCCTCTTTAATTTAAAAATTCAGATTTTACCAAAGTCCAGGGTTTGGTTTTCTTTAGTATGAGAAAGCATTGTGAACTTGAGTAATGAGCACAGACATTACTTCTTGGCTCACGGTATTTAGTTCAAAATCACAAATGGTACTGAAAAAATAGGGTCATAGTGGAGAAAATATTGCAGGGAGAGACCCTGCCAGTCTTGTTTAAGGCCAGTGCTGGGAGCAAGCAGTTCCTGGGACAAAGTAGGTGCTCAATAAACATTTGTGAACAAGCCGATCATGAATCAGTAGATGACAGAGGAGAGAGAATTTAGCTATATCACTGAAATTAGCACCTTTCCTGAGAAGCACAATTCTGATGCCTTTGGGGGTCCTGGTACCTCCTGAAGCTGCTTTAGGGACCTGCTTCCAATTCTCCTAAAAGTGCTCATCTCCACATTCTCCACACTTATTGCATCATGAGGCAATTTAGATCCCAAATCTTTGTGGCAAAGGAAAGCAAGTGTCTAAGAAATTATGGGACCTCATTTCTTTTTAAAGGAATATGAATGCATTACGAAGCAAACAAAAACAACACAAATATGTTTTAAATGCTGTTGGCTATTGTGGGAAATAAAATTTCTTTGCAACACCAGAATCTCAGTGGAATTTCGTAAAGAAGTACATAGATGTTTCCCCCTCTTTTTAATTGAAATTAAGAGAAACTCTTGGAGCTTTGTGTCAGTTTTGGTCACTGTAATTCCGAGGCAGTAGGAAGAGGGCTATGTTTTCCATTGTGTATGTTACCATGAATTGACCTTAGATCTTCCAAAATTCATTTACTGTTTGAATGGTCTTGCTGTCTCAAATGTATTTTGAAAGAACGAAACTGCACAATTTTTAGTTTAACACTGCACATAGAGTACCGTCAGATAGGACTTAAAAATGTGTCCTAAAGATTTCAGGATTTGTTCTGTAACAAGCTTCAGTAGTAACAAAAATAACAGTATTTTTTTCATTTCCTGAAGTCTGTGCTATAAGATTAAAAATATGTATAGGTAAAATATGAGATCATCATAGTGACCTTCATTTTTAGTGAAAGGATTTTAATAATGTTGGATTTTTATAGAATTTAAGAAAGTTTATCAAGTTATAAAAATTTTGGATATTGTAGACAACTCTTTTTACCTTATTTCCTCATTCAAATGACCAAAAATGTCTCCATTCCAATGAAGATGTTTTTAAGTACATAGATTTTTTTCAGGTTGGCAGTATGCTAATTTTAATAAAATACCACAAACACCAGGAAAGTGTGGGTACTATGATGTATTTCTTCTGTTTTGAGGTTTTAAATTCTTTTATCAATATTACACATCCCACTCCCAAAGAGAAAACTGTGATTACAATGGGAAGCTGCCATGTACACAAGGATTTTATTAGAATTACGGTTTTTAGTTTTACAGGATTTAATATGAATGTTGAAAATATTTGAAGACCTTGAAATTTAAATCTGCTGCTTTCACCCCGCTTCAGCTCAACTCTCCAACTCCCCGGGGAGGGGGTGGGAGGGGGTGGAGGGCTCTCAGTCTTTTCTTTCAGCTACATTTTTATATACTTTAGTCACAGGGTTTCCCGTTGTAGCATCATGTTTATTCATGGGGTAGCTTAGTATCATTGATGTTCAGATGGAGCCTAGTTAAAATGAGATTAGGTATTTTGGATAGGTGGAAAAAAAATGAAAACTGCTTTGTGATAAACTTGGATTTTTTTTTTTTTTCCTAGAAATTTAGAAAGAAAAATGGTGCTGTTACTCGGAGGCATATGAATGATTTTCAGTGTTAAACACAGAACTTTCCAAGTTTTTCGAAGGGGGTTGGTGAGGAGTAGGGGGAGGGGGGATTAGTAGTGGTAAGGAAAGCTATTTTGAAAATGTTAAATGAAACCAAAAGTGAAGTTTTAAAAAATAAGAACTTCCAACCTCTCTTATTTTTCAAGATCTCTACATGGCCTCAGAAAACAAATTGCTGGACTCTTGTACGGATTTTATTTTCCTGAGGTCTTTTTTTCCCCCATTTTCCTACTATGGGAACTGTTTTTAATTAAAAATTGCTGCAAACTAACTATTCGTAGGAGGCCAAGAAGAAAAAAAAATCTCTCAGCTCACATTCAACACAGATTCTTATCAGCCTAAAATCAATGCACACTTAAATCTCTCCCCTTTTGGTATGTAAATTATGATATAGGATTTAAACAGTATTCATTTTTTAAGCATTTAGCTTTTTGTTTGCGTTTCAGAAAGAAATTAATTTAAAATGTATGGAGACAGGGCTATAAATCTCCTTTTATTACATTTGTCCACATTAACCCATTTTCATGAGGAACACAGAAAACCCCCTTTCTGAACAAGCAAACGAAACAGAAAACAAACAACCCCAAATATTGTCAGGAACAAGATTCATAAACTTACTTATTTGGATTTGGTTGGTGGGTCTCGGAATATAATTGATCTGGAAAAACAAATCTCTTTTTGAAAGTAGCAGAAAACAGAGCTTTAAAAATGTGTTCAGCTGATGTAGGTATGACATATATACCTTTGTCATTTTCTGACCAAAATATTTTCCTCCTTTGTTTCTTTCCTTCCTCCTTCCTTTCCCTTCCTCCCTTCCTCCTTTCCTTCCTTCCTTTCTTTCTTTTTCTTTCTTTCCATCTTTCTTATCAATCTGAGCTTAGACTTTTTTTTTACGTTTAAATTCTGGCAGCATGCATCTGAACATAGGCAACTATTAATACTTGAGACGAACTTCAGCCCTTCCTTCAAGAATTTCTATACTTCAGGCAATGACAATATCTGTGTCTGGAAATACAGAGACGATTAAGACCATTTGGTAACAAATGGCGACATACAAACCAGTTCTTACAATGTAGTGCCCTGTTAGGTTAATACACTGTGCCTTTGTATATTGAAAGATCTACACCTTTCTGAAAAGTAGTCGTGATGATAGTAACTAGCATCTATGGAAGGGTCACTATCTGTAGGGCCAAGGTGCTAAGTGCTTTCCGCACATCAGCTCATGTAACCCTCATAATCACCTCCTGAGATTGGTACTCCTAACATCTGCAGTCTTACTGATGAGGAAACAAAGGGTTAAGTAAATTGTCTAAGGTCACACAGATGGTAGTTTAATTTTAGAAGTTATGCTGTTAACTGCTTTGCTATATAGCACTTCTCTGAGATAAGAAATACTAGCAAGGATTTTCGTTTCACCTGTGGAAATTTATTAGGTGAACGCATTCATTTTTTCCTTGGATAGGTTGACTTTGGCAGTGGCTGGAAAGATGACCCCATCCACCTAACCTGGTTGGACTATTTGCCTCTCAAGTGTCTGACTCATTTCAAAAGGGACCATGTGAAATTCCAAAGGATGGAATCAGCGGTGGAAAATATACCCTGGTTACTGAAAAAAAAGAACCAAATTCATACTCCCTATTAAAGAATGAATATTTTCAGTATTCATTGAAGTGGCCTTATCTGAAGAGTCACTGGACTTGTTGTGGAACACTATGCATAGTTATCTAAGAGTTTAATTTTTTAAACTTAAAAATATTTAAATTTCCATTCAGTGCTTAACTCTTCTCAGGTGTGTTCTGTGGAAGATGGTGGTTTAATTATTTTAAACATCAATAGGATGAGTAGAAAAGCTATCCCATTTTTGGTAGCGCCACCCCCCTCCACATATGAGATTAGGAGAGTAAATTAGAATTTGGCACGATGTTGGCTTTCTTTGCAGGTAATCAATTAGGAATCGTAGAAAAAATAAAGGCATAGAGGGAAGAGAGCTCCTAACATGTGTTGGTTTCTCACTATCCTAGTTTGACCCTAAGAGGCAGTCTGTCCACATCGTGTGTCTTTGGATTTCCTCGTGGGAAATGAGGTTTCCTTCCTAATCCTGTAGCCTACTTTAGCTGACTGTGAGGCCACTGTGTTTGTAGTAAATGCCTGCCAATTATTAGAGATAAGATGGATCTCTTCATGTGATCCACTCCCAAGCCCAAGATGCATGTGTTCTGGTTCTCCTTTAACAGATAAGGAAACTGAAGCTCAGAGAGGTGAAGACCAAGTCCATACATGGGCATCCCCGGGGGCTGGATCTTTTGACTTCTCCGTTCAGTGCTCTGCCCAGAAGCTTGCTGGTAAAGGCTACCCACTCCCTGTTGGGAGCCCTGACAGCCACCCCTTGCCCTCAATTTACTACCACTTTTGACCAGCCTAGTTTGAAGTTATAGTCTTCCAATTAAAAACAGAGTGCTGTGCGTTAAAGATGTGGTAGATCCCTCTGAAGAAGAGGAACCACCTCTGTTTTGGGGACCTCACAAGCCCCCATCCTCTCTTTTCAAGATTTGGATGGTCTCCTAACTCTACTCTCTGCTCCCTCTTTCCACTATATAATCTATTTTCCCACAAGCAGCCAAGGTGATATTTTTGAAGCAGAAGTCAGAGCACGTCACTCTCCAGCTCCCCCTCACACCTAGAATAAGCTCCAAACTCCTTGCTCTGGCTTTTAAGGCTCTATTGATCTGTTGTTTCCTGATGGCCCAGTCTTACCACGTGTTCAGCAAACACCAGCCACAAGGGACTTCTTTGGATCCATTAACTTGCCAAGCTTGTGCATACCTCAACACCCTTGCCCTCAGTGGCAGAATGCATTTACGGATTCCTCCATAATAACACTGATAAGTGTTAGGAAATCTAATTCTAATTAGAATTTGGCATGGTGTTGGCTTGATTTGCAGGTAATTGATTCAATGTCTCAAAGAAAATAACGACCATAAAGGATGAGTCCTAGCACTTAGTAGGGCCTCTACTGATCAACTTAGATGCCCCCTTCACAGAGAGGCCTTCCTTGATCAGCTCATTACCCCTCGCACACACAGTCTCACTCACTTTCTATCACATGCTGATAATTTTCTTCGTAGGAATTATAGCAAGCTGGTATTTTTTTGCTTCTAGTTTATTTCTCAAGTGTCAATAGAATATAAGCCATGTGAGAACAAGGGCCTCATCTGTCTCCTTTACAGTTGTCTGCCCAGTGCCCCATAGTACATAGTTGATATGCAAAATATATCTGTTGAATAAAGGAAATTACGTTGTACCAGCACTATCCAGACTGACTCTGGAATTTACCTTGAATCTTCCCAACAATCACCGACAACTACAGTTGGAAAAGAATCTGTAAGCCTAATAGTCGGGTGAGCATTTACAGATAGAATGTTCAGCCAGACCTGCAGAGAAAAGAAGCCTGAAGAGAGGAATTTCTTCTGTGAAAGAAGTGTTGAGCTGAGAACTTTGCCCTCTGGGTAGTATGAATCTGTTGGGAATCTCCTGATTTCTGATGAAAAATATTTACACCTTTCTCATTTGCTATTTCTACTACTTCTCTCTTTGGGCCCCTCCCTGAGGGCCCACAGCCATGAATTATGATATGAATCACGATAATACCTTACGTTTCCTGGAGTACTTTGCATTTTGGGAAAGTGCTTTCAGGGCCATTAATTAGCTTATTTGAAGTGATTTATACAACAGAAAATATGGGAAGTTATATTAGTATATGATGTGGTTTATAATGTCTTTGTGTTTACGAATTGTGTGGTGTGTGTGTGAATGTGTGTGCATATGTATGAGAGAGAGAGAGAGAGAGAGAGAGAGAGAGAGACAAGAGAGAGATATTTGCTCTCCCCAATCAGATTTTGTTTGTGTATGTGTGAACCTTCTGGTTAGGAAACATGCACAACTTTTTTTCCACTAGTGTTTTTTTTTTTCTTTGGAATGAAAAGAGTAGCGTGCCTGGAATGTAAAGATCTGAACTGAAGTATGACTTATAAGAAATCAGATTTGGATCCAAACCCTGGCTCTACCTCTTGCTTGCTGTGTGATCTTAGGGGAGTCATTTAACTTTTCTGAACCTTCATTTTCTTAGCCTGAATTTTATGTTGGGAGGTGAATGGCTAATGCATGTAAAAATTCCTGGTATATAGTAGGTGCTCAATAAATGGGAACTATGACGATGATGATGCCCTTTTCTCTGCCCCATCAGAAAATTAAATTGTGTAAGTCATGCAAAACATTGCTTGATTTCCTAAAAGTATCTTTATTTACTTATTTTTTATTGAAGTATAGTTGATTTACAATATTGTGTTAGTTTAAGGTGTACAGTAAAGTGATATACGTGTGTGTGTATATATATATATGTTCTTTTTTCAGATTCTATTCCATTACAGGTTATTACAAGATATTGAATATAGTTCCCTGGGTTATATGGTGTAAATCCTTGTTGTTTATCTTATATATAGTGTTGTGTATCTGGTAATCCCATAGTCCTTACCCCTCCCCACTTCCCCTTTAATAACCATAAAAATATCTTTAAAAATATATCTTACAAGGCTTTCACAAGCATATTTCAATTTAATGAATGAAACTTGCAGTGACATGTAGGATTTGTGGGTTGGGGGTTCTTTAATACGTGACAGAACCATCAGGGCGTTCCACCATCATATAATGGTGATGACACAATAATCATACACCTTCTTGTGGCTGTGATCTCCCCCAAAGTCCAGGTTGTAATTAACTCTTAGACATACCAAGGTTAAAGACTAAGAACTGATCAATGTGTCGGACACACGCACACCATTCTGTTTGGGAAAATCTGTGTTCGGGGTTTGCTCTAAGAACTCGGAGACAGCAGAATATTGAAATGTTCCCCTTCACCAGTGCCTTTGCAGGGCCGTCTAAAGAGGGACCCTGGGGATGGCTGGAGAGCACACACCCACTGGCCTTGACTGGCCATTTTGTCTAAAGAGGTGTACTTCTCAAAATGCTGCCTGGCACAGACTCCTCCAAGGGAGCTGTGTCAGCACTGGTTGAAGCCCAGAGCCCCACCTGCATGTCTGGACAGATAACAGCCCTGCCAGACTGATCCACTGTGACACTTTGTGGCTTACTCCTTAACACAGTGCAATGTACATGGGTGGAACTGGTGATGCTCTGAACAGCACCATGTGGTATCTATCTGGCCAGGGGGATCAGGTTGACAGGTAGTAAAGCTACCCGCCTCTACTTTCTTTATGGATGCAACCGAGTGTTACGATGGGCTGCTTTGTCCCACCGACTTCAGTGTACAGCCTCCCTGATTTTTCATATTGAATGCCTTAAATTACACATACCTTCCTACACTTCATTTCATTGACTAGGTCACCTGTGATTTTTATGTAGAATTCCACATTAATAATAATTTTTAATCAACCTTTCTAGAGAAATAGCTTACATAACTGAAACATTACATTGTTTTATATTTTAATTTAATACATATTAAATGAAATATAATTTAAATTTACATTTGTTTTAATATACGTTGTTTTATTTTGAGAGGGTAGTGCTTTAAATTTTGCCTCCCATTATGGGTCATTTCTTAGGATTCATGAAAATTTGATCTTGAGACTGAAAATCTGTGTAGACAATCAAAAGTTACACTAATAATTTATACAAGGCTAACCATTTGGCAGTACACACACACACAAAACCCTTCTTATGTCTTATAATGTTAGCCATGATTACTCTGCAGTTGGCTGAAATTTCTTCCTTGAAATTGAAATTAAGCAGTTGGTGCATATCACGTGCCTTTGAAAGGTTCTGGTACAGAAATTTTGATGGAGCCTATGGCTCCCCAGTTGGTTGAATCCTAGAATTTCAGGGCTGGAATAGATGTGAGTGATCACCTAGTCCAAACTTCTGATTGTGGAGATTGTGGAAGTGCCGAAACCAGACACAGGTGGCACTTACCTGGACTACAACCTGTTGTGGATTCAGAAGTGGTCTCAGGTTTTCTAAATCATAACACTAGCTGTCCAGGTAATACCCAGGAAGTGGCCAAATGAAACACTCTTACCTATCACTAATTTGTACTTCAACCCTACAAACACTTTTCCTTTTCAAACCCCTTTCTTCTTTCCAGTTTTCCAATTTGCCCTAAAATGGTATCGATCTTTAGCATCATGCTATCGATGTTGAAAAACACCTCACTAAGCTTTATTGCTTTAAGATTTATGACTGTTTTCCTTGCCAATTTATTTAAAATAAAGTTGCATATGTTTTAAGATATAGGTCTACTTTTGCTGATTTTAAGAACTTGGTTCATTATCAATAATAGAATATTTGTAAAGTACAACAATGTACAAATAGGTAAACACAAATTATCTTTAGTTCTACTATGCAAAAAATTGCTGTTAACATTTTAGCATATCAATCTAAGACAGACAAACATATGCATCAGCCTTTACATGCTTAGGGACATACCGAACACCCGTTTGAATCCAGCTCTTTTAACTAAAATTATGAGTATTTCACCATGTTCTTAAATCTTCTTAAAATTTTGAGTTGCCTGAATTATTTACACAAATGTTTATGTTTTTAACATGATATATATATATTTTAACGTGATATCTACATTTAAAAAATTATCCAGCTTCTTTGCACCATGATTTGATCTCAGGGCAGTAGCATTCTTAGTAATCAATCTTGTCCCAAGTAAGTTGGAGGGCTGCTGATATAAGGAGTTGGCTATGGTGCCTATTGTGATTACCATTAACATTTAATACTAGTCAGAAATCTTGCACCCAGGGCTCTCTGTCTCCTTTTAAGAAAGCTTTTCCCTCCCATTTGAGGGCAGATCATTTTCCCCCCGTTTATCTTTCCTTTGTATTATTTCTGAGTCAGGAGGCAACCAGCACACAACCTTGTGCAATGTCTGTAAATCAAAAGATTTTTGCACGGTTCCTACTGCAAAGAGGGAGGTTGAATTCATGTAAAGAGTTAGTGTTGCTCTAGAACCAGTAGTTGGGATACAGCCAGTTAATTTATGATACCGTTTGAAGGACATGTCTTCAATTCAAGGAGGAAAGTGATATCTCATAAAGTGGGCTATGTCATGAGTTGTATGCAGTATTATCTTATTTTCCTCACTGGATCGAAGAGCTCCTTGGGGTCAGGTACTACCTTATTCATGTTTTATCCATCGTGACAGTTGACAGTCTTGGTGGCCAATTGCAGTCTTTTTTTTTAAAGGTACATTTCACAGAGGCCACCATTTTGTAACTAGATTCTGAGTTATCACTGGTTTTATATGGGTGATATGCATTTTATAGATAAGCCTCACACACATGTTCTAGGAAAGAGCAGTCATAGCATGCAATCAGACTGTGTCCCCTACATAGCATGAGCATTGAATGATTAACTTCTGGAGTCCAGCAGACTTGTTTCTCTCCTTACTATTTGTGTGACCTTGAGTGAGTTAACTCACCCTTCTGTGCTCTGGATAATGTGGGGATGATAATAGAATCTACGTCCTTGGATTTTTATGAGGATCAGGTGAGATAATTCTTATAAAGTGATGAGCATAGTGCCTGCGCCCTCTGAGTGTTCATTACTACGATGACGATGACGCTGATTTGTTTGGCGGATGTTGAAGTCTACCATATGTGATATTACTGGTCTGGAGGGGAAGAGGGCAGCATGCCTGACTTGAAAGGGCTTAGTGAGACCACAGTAAGGATTTGCAGAGAAGGAGGGATGAATGGGAATTTGCCAATTTAAGAATAGTGGTGGAAAGGATGGTTTTGGCTGAAGGAAAGGCACAGGCAAAGAAAGTGAGTCTCCAAAGGTGATGCTCTGTTTGAGGAAGGGTGAGGCTTTTGGCATAGCTGGGGCTTAAGGTCTAGGGTGGTTGTATGAGTGTGTATATATGTGTGTAGGGTGGGGTTGAAATGTGGTAGGAAATAAACCTGGAGAGGAAGTGAGGGCTGGTTGTGAATGCTTCGTTATGTCCAGCGAGGCCGTTGGTCTCTATCCATTAGAGACTATCTGTTGGACTTCAGTATAGTGAGTATGAACAGGGCCCTGGCATGATTATTTAATTTCCCAGTGCTTTGGTTTCCTCATCTGGAAAATGACACAAGAGTAGTCCTCACCTCGTAGGTTTTGTTTTAGGGAATTTAATGCGATGAGGCCTTTAAGCTTTTAGACCTGCTGGTCTACCACCTCACTACTATGTAGTAAGTATTCCATCAACATTGGTTTCTACTCTCAGGCAAAGGGAACTGATAAAGGTACTTTTTGGCTCGGGCAGTGAAACCAATGATGTGCCTTCGAGCAAGGTCACTCTGGTCACTTTGTGGAGGGCAGACTGGCAGTCTGTCTAGGAGCATATTTGTCTGCTGAGAGGAGGGGGTCAGTGGATGGGGAGATGCATAAAGGAAAAATGACACACATTTACTGGCTGGCTGAGCTATTTTTAGCCTAGCGTGTCTGAAGCAAAGGATGGATTTTCATGGCATTTTTTTTATGATGCAAAATTACTGTAAGCCAAAGTTATGTAACTTGCCTAGGGACACTTTATTTGTCCACCAATGAGGCCACTGTGGGGTCCACAAAACTTTTAGCAGCCATTTTAGAGGTTGGGTCCCCAGGGTCACCAACCCTGACTTTTCCTCCTGCCTTGACAGAATTGGGAAACTCGAATTGATGAGCTGGGGTTGCTGGGAAGATCCCCCCCACCCCGGCTCTTACCTGGCAGCCAGCCTGGAACCAGGACCCCAGAGGGAGATGGCAGTGAGTCAAGTGAAGAGGCTGAGTGGGGAGCGAGAAGATGGGTTGAAATCCTTTCCCACCCAGGACATGTAACATGAGTCTCTGAGCCTCAGTTTCCTTGGTGTAGAATGGACAGAACAATAGGTCAGCATCCGAGGAAAATCTCGGACACTCAGTGAGACGGTGGAGGGACGCTGCCAATACTGGGAGTTATTAGAGGATGGCTCTGCCCTTCCCTACCTGGAATTTCATGTCATATCGGGAGCCAAAGAATTTTGTTCAAGGGTGTTTCTTAGACTCTTCTCACATTTTCTTTCCTCCCTAAACTTGAGCCTGTGACCTTAGATAAATCTTTCCCTTTCCTGAGCCTATTTCCTCTTCTGACAGCTCTGGATTCGAAGAGATATGAACTGCAAGGTATCCTTTCCATCACCATTTTTATTCTGATTCCCATTAGGTGGACTGTCTGCTTCTGTTTTTAATCTCCCCCATGAAACATACAATCAAGGTAAATAACGTGCTCGTGACATTGCGACTCCTGCCCCTTTTCTCCCACCTCGCTTGCTGAGGGGATCTTGCTGAGTCACATAAAGATTTTTCTTGCTTTTCCTCACACACTGGCTGGAGCTGGAGCACCACTCTGGCCTTCTCACCCTCCGGGCACCATTGTCTTAAAACCTGCACATGAAAGAAGGTCCGTCCGGGGATTGTTTTTTCCCGTCTTTATAAAAAACCTCAAAATGCAAATGCAGGATGTCCTAAAATCACAGAGTTCAGAGGGGTCCCGGTATCGTTAGTTTTTTTCTTTTTTTAAAAGAAAGGTTAAAATTCATCCGAACCAAGACTAGAAAATAAGCTTAAGGTGTTAGGTTATTCCGAAAAGACTGTTAATGCCTGTTGGCTGAGTGCATTAAACTGCTTTGAAATGATCACTTGTGTGTACTATTTTAAAAGCTGCTTGCTAGGAGGGTTATTTAAACCTGTTTTTTTCTGGACTCAAAACGTCACATTAGTCCGTTGAAAAAAACACTATATTTGAAACAAATAAACATTAAAATATAGTTTATTATATTTCCAGCCATTCGTCTGAAAGGAAAATATGTCAAGACATTTATAGTTAGAAACTGAAAACTCCGCCCTAATTCACTCCATTGTATTTCCAAGGAGCCCAGCCATATATAATATTACCGGGTCTCCTGAGGCCTCCTTGAAGGGATACCAGATACTCTTGGTATAACAAGAGATTGGGGGAGGTGGGGAGAGAATGGCCAGGGAATGGCTTCCAGTCCTAATTCTATATTTCCTGTGATTTTTTTTTTTTAATGGAGGCAGGGGAAAAGGAGAGAAGAATGAACTCTGCTGTTACTTTTAGTATGGCTTTGACTTTAAAACTATTTAAAAAGGAACATTCATGGTGGTACCCTGGGGTGTCTAGGATGGGATTGCCTTGGCTCCTTCATCCCTCAATCGCCTATTGAGTTTTTTTATTATGTGCTCAGTGATGGAGGTCTACCAGGAAGCCCTGCCCTCATGCTCAAAGCCTAGTGGGGAAGACAGCCAGCTGAACGTCTGCTTATGATGGGCAAGACTGGGCTGTTGAGAGCAGGGAGGATGGAAGGTATCCCAGCAGGGACTGTGGTATCAGGACACACACACTCCCGCGCCCGCTTATGCTCTAAGTTGCTTACATTATGGAGTAAATTGTGATCTAAATATTCATATTTTTAATCTAGAGCACTGCTAACTTTTTGACAACACTGTGTATCCGATGATCTTTAGAGAAATTAAGCTGCTTAAATATCCCAAAACAGGGAGATAAAGTCATGCAGCATTCATGCCCCCATGATGGCTGCAGCCAGGTCCCTTAAACTACTATAACCTAAACTGTGGGTGAGGAAGAAGAAAAGGGGACTCCTCTAAGCCTACTTAAAAGCCAATATATGGCAAAAATAATCTTTTTTTTTTTTTGCCTTAGGCCATGAGAAATTGTCTTTGTGTAGGGTAGAAAATGTCATCCTTACCAAAGAGTTAATCATAGTAATTTTTGTGAAACTTCCAGGTTCTCATTTAATGAATGTTAATTGAAAAAATATCCCCCTCCTCCAACTATGGTATATGGCTGGACAATATTGAGAGGAGTTTAGGGAAGGAAACAGATCATGCCAAGCCTTGAGTGGTTAGGAATCCATAAAACTGAAGGCAGGGGACTGGATGAGACAAAAAGCAGTATCTCAAAAATTCAAGATGAGGAACAATGTAATCATACTGTGTATTTATTAAGTGTCTGCTGCATGTCAATCTCCCAGCTGAGTACTTTAACCTTATTGTCTCAGTTAAGTTGCACAGCAGTGCAATAAGTAGGCTTATTACCTCTATTTTACAGATGAGGGAACTGAGGCTGAGAGAGGCTTAGTAATTAGCCCAGAGTTTCACAGCAGGCAAGAGTCACACTATGGCTTGATCCTAGGTGCACCCAAGGCAAGAGCTGATCTTCACCCCACAATTCCACTAACTCTCCAGATGGTGCCCCACTTTACAGGTGAAGAAACTGAGGCCCAGGGAAGTCCAAGCAGGCCTTGGGTCATAACACGAGGCACAACTGAAGCCTTATCATTGGCGATGAGTTTGGTTCCTTAGTGGGAGCCAGCATGTGCACAAAGAGAATCCACCATGAGTTCACATCACCCTGGCCTTCTTGAGGTGTGGGACCACATTTGGCTCATCTTTGTATCAACAACACAGAACACAGGTGCAGAAGAGATGCTCTAGACCTTTCTTGACTCAATAAAGACTATGAGAAAAGAAGCAGGCCCAGAAGTTTAAACACAGCTAACTAAGCTCCACACAGACAATCACGAGGTCTGTCTTTCCAGGAACAGCAGCCTGTAGGTCATGTTTATGTGAATTAGTAAAAGGTCTTCCCTCTGGTTGAGCTTTTTTTGTGCAAAGGGAAAGCTTTCTGGTCTTCCTGGCAGGCACTAGCCCCAAAGGGCTTGGCAAAGTGCTTGGGATTTCAGTCCCCTCTTCCTATTTCCTTGGCCAACTGCCTTTTTTGCAGTACGGAAACTGCCCAAATGTACAAATAGGACTATTTTTATTTAATTCAGTCCCCCAGTGTCTAACCCAGGACCTGGAACCTGATGGATACTCACTACATATCAGTTGAACACATGAAGAATTTTAAAGGCAGTGCTAAATGGTCTACTGTCATTAGAATACAGTGAATACCGTAGAATGTTTAGGCCATGTGTCATGGAAGAGGTTGGATTTGAATTGGTCTTATAAGGGATTATAGGCTTTGGATTTGTTGAGGAAGAAAAGGGGCAACCTAGCTGGAGGGAACAAAGGCCTGAGATGCTGGTCTGGGGCAGGAATAGGATGTGGCTGGCTGTGCTCTGCTCAGGGAAGTCTCTGCAGTGGGAAGAGAGTTGCATAATTGGAGTAGGCACCATTCTATTCTCACTGTGTTCCATGCTTGGGGCCCACAATCCACAGAATACAGTCATTTTAATGGTATTTTGAAGACATCACTCAGGTTGCTGAAAGGAGAATGATTTGGGAGGATTTAATAGCAGATGCAAGAAGACACATTAGAGAAAGATATTACAGTTTTCCAGGTAAAAGATAATAATGAATTGGATCAACTTGAAGCCCATCAGGGGGGCAGATGAGTATGGATGGGGCAGTGCTTTGTAATGGATTGGCAACGGAGGGCGTTGGGTGGGAGGGGTCTCCAGCCTAACTCTAAGGTTACTGGAATAAGTGTAGGGACTCTTTCCAGACTTTATCTCTACCCATTCTTGCCAACAGCATGTATCTGTGTCCTCAAGCCCCAAATCAGTGTGCAGTTCAATGATGTTTGCTCTACCTGCTTCCCAGAATCCACTTGAAATAACAGTAACAGCATCCTCCTTGTCCATCCGTTCTGTTAAATTCCTCCGTAGCCTTCTCTGCCTCCCTTGAGCTCTGCATTTCCCAAGCCCCTTCCCTTTACCTACTTTTGATTAGCTTCTACTTTCACAGCATCTTCATCACTTACCAGTTTGTTCAACATTCTTTTTTTTTTTTTTTAAAGCAAAGATTGATTAAGAGTTTATTCTCTTCCCCATTTCTGAGTCTCATTATTTCCCTGTTTCTTCTTGGTTATTAGTGGTCCTGTTTTCTCTAAAGTGCCTTTTGTCTTTGAAAAGCTCTTGTGATTCTCTTAAGCCCATTTGCCATTTTCCTGGCCTGTCATCCTTTTCCCTATCAGCCTTAAGTACGGTATTAGAGTTTTCTTTCATCCCTTCTTCCCTTCTCCAGGTACAACTATAGACACTTGACTGCTCTAAGTTTGCTAAGCAGTGTCTGACGCAACACAGAAGCTCAATAAATATTGGTTAAGTTTGTTCCTTTTCTTGAATGTGCAGACTTTGATGGAACCACTTAAAATGCTCTGGTACACACTCTCTTTTATATTTATATACATATGTGTATGGCTACCTGAATCCAGGCTTTCCCTGGGGAGACTCACAAAATAATTTAATTCTCTGTGACTCTGTAACAGTGAGGTGGATTTTCACCCATGTCTGTGGGAATACCTCAAAAGTATTGGGTGCTCATCATAAATGTTCAATCAATTCTTATGAGTGAATTTACTTTTCAAATTAGTTGCTAGGTGACTTTTGATTTTTTGCATAATGATTATGGGTCTCAGTTTCTATATCTGTTAAGTGGCGGTAATCAGGGAATCAAAAAGATTTAGGGACATTTGCAGAGTATATGCATATATTCCACATATGGAAACTGTGCCAGATTCCAAAGAAGCGAAGATGGCTAAGACTAGGAATAAGAAGGAAAATAGGATGGTTTGTTGTAATGACCCTTTGAAGATCTAGTTGAAATTTGAAGAATTGTTTGACCTGGATCGGGAGTGGACCCTAAAGTGAGGTCGTTTCTTCCTTTAAACCACATCTGGCCTGTCTCTCTCCAGGTTAATGTTAAAGGTAAGATGAGGTAACATTTGAAAGTGTTTTCAATAAATATAATTACTTTATAAATTCCACGCTGAGAAATTATCATTAAATCAGAGGTGAGAAGATTTATACAATGTATGGGGCATTTGGTGAGTGAAAGGAGATTTTTGAGGACCGATGAAAATAGTTATTTCTGGAAATAGCTTGTTGTTTGCTGATTACTGCTAATTAGCCTCAGTTTAATGCTTTTTCCCTTAAAGTGTTTAGAGATTTGTGATGGGATTATCTATGCAAATTGAATACTTAAAAAAACCCTCTGCAAACCTGTATGCTATATTTATAAACTTTACATTGTACTAAAGTCAGCAAATGTCACAGAATTAAAATCAGTAAATGCAAAAGTGAAGGTTTCCATAGCAACAGTAACTAACCCATATTGCATGTAAAATGGAATGTACATTAGGATTTACATTTAATCGTCTATTAGTAGATAAAAATACTATACAGAGCAGGTGCAATATGGTTACGTTCGGGTGACCCTCGCAGCTCTTTATCTTTTAAACTTCAGGCTTTAGCTACTGTAACTCTTTTGTATCTACCAAATTTTGACTCCTTTAAGGAAAATGAAGTATGGAAAATTAGAGGCGATGTTAGGGCAGAAGTATGCATCCCTAGATTTAAATGTAGCAGAACATCATCCTTGCATAAATTATCAATCAACTCAGTAGGTGTTTCAGAGAAAGAAATAGATTCAGAATACTAAATGTTTATGAAATTGTTGCACGAAGCATACTTAAGAATTTCTGTCTCCGTAGTTAGTTTTCCAAATGTTCAGTGCCTCTAAAACACGGTGATGCAAGGTGATTTTGTGGCTTTTAATTGGTTGTGGAAAGGCCCATAGGCAGGTGGCAGGACTGGTGGCAAAAACATGGGTCACAGCTCCATCCCACTACTCTGTGCATCTAGCCTCCCTCACTGAACTTCATTGTCCTCCTACTGTGCGTCCTTTATCTACTACTAAGTGTTCTCAGTGTCTCAAGTTGGAATGGGAGGAAGAGAATGGGGGGTACTTCATAGACTCTAGATCTCTTTGCATGGATGATGGTTTGGCTACAGTGTGAGCTGCTTTCATAAGGAATCAGCAGTCCAAAAATTAGGCTCTGCCTTTGACTTTCTTCCCTGGAGATGGCCTGTCCTTGGCTGTGGCTTGCATAACAGGATATCTTCTTGTTCTGAGGCTTTCCCAGCCCTTCTGGTAGATAGCTCTGTGTCACTGCTGAGAAACAAGCCTCCTCCATCCCAGTCTAGATCAGGAGATGGCTCTAGATAGAGACTCTTTTATTGAACAAAATTTTCTTTCATAAAATTAGAAGAGATGTTGGTACTGACTAAATGTATGATTCACTCTAAAATGCAGTTGATTTTCAAAAATAACTTTAAGTAAAATTAATCATAAGATTTTTCCCCATAAACTTTAATGGTCTTTAGTATTTCTTGGCTTTGATCTCCACCTCTTTGATACGGTAGATCCTGAGTAGGGCACAGAATCTGCTTTTTATGAAGTAACCATGGTAACTTCTAAAAATTTCTTTTAAAATCAATCCGTTAATTTCGTATAGTGTAAGATGTTAGAATGCGGTTATCTGGCTATAAGGTCAGAATTTTGCCACAAGCCCAGAAGCTCTGTCCTAGTCACAACCCTCTTCCTTGTGGAGTATTAAGGGACATTTTTCCTTGTATAGTATTAAGGGACATTTTTGCTTTTAACGTTCTGTTTTCCCTATCAGTTTCAGCAGCTATTTTCAAACTGGTCTGCCTCGTTTTCCAGTGAATACCTGTTGGCTATTTTTGGTTCACTTATTTTCTGGGTCATCAGATGAGCCATGGCTTCTTTCTGCTTCTCCCTACCCATACTCTGATAGCATGCATGTCCTGTGGCTGGCTGTCAGTGGTCTCTTCCACCTGCCTGTGTCTTAGAGTTTATGTCACTTTTTCTTATCACATAGAATTTTTATTACATACTTACTTAAAAAGTTCTTTCAGACTTTGCCTTGTTTAATCCAATCTCACTCTTGTGCATATATAAACAGGAATATAAATGAAGTACGTTGGTTAGGTATCCTAAGACTGTTCATATTCAGAGTCTGACTTTTTGTTCTTTTGACTCATAGCAGGCCAAGAACATTGGTGAGACAGCACACTGCAAAATCACCCATTAAAAAAAAAAAAAGCCATGGGTGCTAGGCTCTGAGTAGACTTTCATGATATAGACCTTGACTAATTTTGAATTCTGTGCTCAGGAATGTAGCTTATCTTATTGGATGCACAATCTCCCTGACTCTGACCTTGAACCATTTGATTCTGAGAGGTTCAAGAGCGATCCATTTTGTCTTTCATTTTCTCCCAAATCATTCACACCTAATCTGCAAATTACAATGCTTCTGTTTTTGATATTTGCACACATGTAATGACAGTGACTGCTTGACAGAGAGGGTAAATTAAAAACATTGTAAAACACGCATTGAGACTTCAGAGCCCAGAGCCATTGATTGATATTGGAAAAAAATGTGCACCTTAGAATTAATATATTTATACACAGAGATATAAATATTGGGGATCTTACTGCGTGTATTACTTTGTAACCTGATTTTTCACCTTAAAATATATATTCTAAACATTTTTTCCATTAAATAGGATGTAAAACTGGACTTTGAGATTTGCATATTTTCCAACCTATGCATTACCATGTTATATATAATCAAAGTGCTTTTGGTCTTGTCATCTAATTTTGTTGTGTTTCCCATGGGTTTTTGGTATTGCACAACTCTTTCTGGTTTATGTGGGGAGTTGGAGATATTTTACAGTGATGCTATCATTGTTTATAATAGTAAAAAAATAGAAATAACCCAAATGTCTGTTAACTGGTGAATGGATAAACAAAATGTGGTATATCCATACAATGGGATAGTTTGAAGCCATAAAAAGGAATGAAATCTAATACCTGCTACAGCAAGGATGAACCTCAAAAATATTATGCTAAATAAAAGAAGTCTGTCACCAAAGGCCATGTATTATATGATTATGTGGGTGGGATGGGGTGGCAACAGGAGTCCCTGCAATGGGCAGGAGGGAAATAAGCTGAAAATGGTTGTGGTGATGATTGTGAAAACATGTGCATTTTGTGGCTTGTAGATTATACCTCAATAAAATCATTTAAACAACCTATTCTGCCACTGCTGCTGTTTTCCCAGAATATTAAGTTTTAAGACTAAACATAGGCTAAATAATATGATATAAAATAAAATTAAACAATTTTTTTTAGAAAACTTTTTTTAGAACAAAAGAAAATTTTTTTTTTTTTTTTTTTTTTTAAGGCATGAGGTAGATTGCTGAAAGCAAAAGGACAAAGACTGGGTTTAGTGACAAAATCTCCAGGTGAATAGAGACTATTGACATCACCAAGGTTAACCACAGGCTGGATGTCAGATTCTCTTTTCAGTCATCCCTCACCCATCCCCGTCCTCTGCAGCCCACCTCCTTTTGAGGCAATTCATCCTATTGTCTGAGGTTCCAATTGTTAAAAGGAATAGAAAAGATTAAACTGAAGTTTTTTAGGCACTTTCAGTCACCAGTCATTTTCTAAGCTTGTACAGACCAAGTTCAGTCTTTTATAAGACAATCCTCCACTCTCCAAATATTGGGAGTTAATTAGACCACACCTCTAGGTCTTCTCATTGTTGGACTAAATATTTCTAGGGGATTCAGCTGTTCTTCAAGTGCCCCCTAGGCATATGTGCCAATCTCCATCACAGCATTTTTACCAACCTATCTCTTGACTCCTCTGGCTCCCCATCGGACAGCGAGCATCTCCCTGGCCTGATTGCTTTCCCTGGCCATTGGGTTGTTAAAGGGACTCTTAGAATGTGGCCTTAGAAGCAGGAAGATTACCCCACAGGTGCTCTGGGCAGTCTTGGTTTGAAGACGATGGGTCTTCTGCTTTCCCTGCTTCATTTATAAAAGTCATAAGAAACATAATTGTAGATCTTGTCATCTTTTGCTGAACAACATTGAAAGTAAAGTAATAGTCAGAGATTAGTTACACAACACTGATCAGAAGCTGTAAAATCTTTTTTGTTTTCTTTCCTTGCACCGATTTCTAGACTACTGGCAAATGTTCCTCTTGATTGTAACACTATGAGAGGGGTCTGGAGTGCTGCCTGCATTTACTTGAAACAAAAGATGCCATTAGGGCTCCCCTGGTGGCGCAGTGGTTGGGAGTCCGCCTGCCGATGCAGGGGATGCGGGTTCGTGCCCCGGTCCGGGAGGATCCCACGTGCTGTGGAGCGGCTGGGCCTGTGAGCCATGGCCGCTGAGCCTGCGAGTCCGGACCCTGTGCCCCGCAACGGGAGAGGCCACAACAGTGAGAGGCCCGCGTACCGCAAAAAAAAAAAAAAAAAAAAAGAT
>NC_041220.1:100367415-100379853 GCF_002837175.3 Physeter macrocephalus
CCCCAACAGTGAGGGGCCCGCGTACCGCAAAAAAAAAAAAAAAAAAAAAAAAAAAAAAAAGATGCCACTAATTTGAGAAGACCTTTTGCACTCATTCATTTTTTCAAAAAATATTTGTTAAGTACCTGCTATATACCAGGCATCTATTCTCAGTGCAGGGGAAAAAGAAGCAATGCCCCCAGAACAAAGTATGTTTTGTTTTGCTTTGTTTGCCAATTTAGAACTCACAATTCAGTGGAGGAACCAGATGGCAAGCAAGTAAACAGATACATGTATGATATAGTAATAAGTAGTGATAAAATACTGTGAAGACAAAGTGGAATTAGGGATAGAGAGCTATGATAGGCACCACTAATGTGATCACTGAAGACTTCTTTGAGAAGATAGCATTTGAGCAGAGACCCAGATTAAGTGTAGGAGTGACACCATTGTTGTGTGGGTAACTGTTTAATGACTGGTTTTCTAAAAAAAAAAAAAAAAAAAAAAAATAAGGAAGCATGCGTATACATATATATTTATTATGATTTTAACTGATAGAAATATTTATAGTTTACAGTTTATGAATAATAATAAAATATACAATGCTCTTTATTATAAATTCCATAGAGCCAATTAATTCTTCTCAAATGCTTTCATTGATTTGTGCTGAGTGCTTGTATTCATAGGCAAACTATAATTTTAATTGACAAGAGTAGTTCTCATATGAAAGTTGGCTGATACTTTCTTTCACATTAATGAATAAAAAGGAAGTGAAACAACAGAGATGAATATCTAAGTTTCTCTCCTTCATCAATGGCATGAGTTACTTCTCTTTTGAATAAGATAGTGGTTTTTAAATACGGGAAGAATATTTCCTCAAGTGTGCTATTCACAGTGTAATGGCTACTGACAAGGCACACTTTTATGCTTAGTCTGTATTATCAGTGTTTTTGTCCATCACTTTTGTAAGTCTAGACAATCGGCAAAACAAAATTATCAAGCCCTGATGTGTAGCGCTGGCCAGTTTCTGTGGTGTAAAATACTTCCAGTATGGCTAATTTCAAGCTACCAACGTGTAGTTACTAAACATGGCATTGGGAAGAGCTGCCCCCATGACAGGGGAAGGGTCCATCATGTAGGTACAATAGACATGAATAACCTCAAGAGCTCAGTGAGAGCAAGATGGAGCAAAATAATTTGGAAGTTTTGAGCATTTATCACAGTTGTTTTTAATATAACTTATTGAACTGGAAATTAACAACTGTCTCACAAAATTCCTGAAGATGTAGCACTAGGAGAGCCGATCTGAGCTGGCTGTAGCACACCGCAGAGTGAAGTATGTGGACATTTGAGGGAAGGCAGGGAAGTGGGGTGTGGGAAGGCCCTCAGGTGGGAAAGCCAGGGGGTCAGTGTTGTGGATACAGAGTAGACATGAGGAGGGAGGTGGGCAGCAGAGATAGTGGGGCCTGATCAGAAGGGGTCTTTGAGCCTGGTGGATGGGTCGTTTTAAGGGGAGTGGGATTGACCACTGAGAACCATGCTCTCTGGGTGAGACTACCCTCCATTGGCACACACCATCCTTAGCAGAGATGACAAGCCCCTACGTGACTTTGGAGGAGCCACTTACCTCCTGGCTGTCACTTTTCTTATCCAAGATTAGAAAGTTGGACTAATGTGACATTCAGGCTTCCTTCCAATTCTAACGATCTCTGAATCTGGATAAGACTTACAATCCTTTTCTTATGTTGAGTGCAGCGGGTCCTGCTGCATCTTGACTGTCTGTGTGGAGATCCCTGGGCTTTCTCAACATGTCTGCCCTATTGATATGGGTATGGTTCGTTTTCCAAACACCGTGAACCCACGGCATCTTCTGCATCTCCTACTTGCCTCTGACCTGGGGGGCCTGCCCCAGTAGCTATCTTGTAAAAAACCCAGTGACTTGTTTTTTCCAGTTAAGCATCTGGGGATGGTGGGGAGCAGCCGCATTCGTTCCCGGCGTTGTTGGCTGGCATTCCAGCTTGGGCACCAGCTCACATCAGCTCATGTCACTGTCACTCTGAATGAACAAGTTCCCAAAGACTGAGATGCCTAGTTCGGAAAAGGTTGCAGGTAGGGAAACAGACTCAAAGAACTTGCTGAGCGCCGTTCTTGAATCTCCACACTAATCTTCTAGACCACTTCCAAATTTGGAACCAAAAAGCTGGGCATTCTTCAGATTGTTAAGATGTAGGATGAGTGAAGATATCGCTGGGGAAAATGAACATCTGTGTATCATTTATGACCAGCTCCAAACTCAAGGGAGGAAGCATGTGAACTGTACCCTTGTGACTTAGGAATGTCTGGCCTCAATAAGAATTATCATTTTTAGAAACACCCATAGTGTAGTGGTTAAGATTTCAGGCCATAGGACCAGACTGTCTGCATTTGGATTCCAGGCCCATCATTCCTTGGACAAGTTACCCAGCTGTCTGAGTCCATTTCGTCATTTTGAAACGCCAGGTGACAGTGACAATAACCCCTTACCAGGCTGTTATTAGAACTAGGTGAACTAATACTGTTACATAGTGGTCATATAACGTGGTAGTTTTAGAAGCCTCATCATACCTATGATTTCACTTTCTCTTTAGAACAACCCCTGTCTTAGTCAGTTTGGGCTGCTAAACAAGAGTGGGTGGCCTAAACAACAAGTATTTATTTCTCACAGATCTGGAGGCTGGGAAGTCCAGGATCAAGACACTGGCAGATCTGGTGTCTGAGGAGATGTACCTCTTGGCTTGTGGATAGCTGCCTTCTTGTTGGCTGAGAGAGCAGGCTCTAGTTTAGTCTCTTTCTTCTGGTGAGGACACTAATCCTATCAAGAAGGCTCCACCCTCTTATCACCTTCCCAAAGGCTTCATCTCCAAATACCATCACATTGTGAGATTAAGATTTCAACGTATGAGTTTTGAGGGGATACAACATGAAGCCCACAACAGCCCCCCTCCTGAAAGAAGGTTGGTTAATATCACCACCCCCATTTCAAAGGGGTCAGCATAGCATGATCTACTTTTCCCCAAACTTCAGTAATTTGTGAACAATTTTTTAGGATTTTTGCCATTTGTGTACTAGAATTCTACCTCTGGAGCCGACCTGCCTGAGCTTAATTTCCAATTTAAGTCATTTTACTACTTATGAGTGTCTTTGGGGAAGTTAATTCACCTCTCCAGGCTTCGGCTTCCTCACCTGATGAAAGGGGATAATTACAACAACAACAACAACAATAATAATATAACAGTGATAACCATGCCCACCTCAAAATGTGATTGAGAATTAAATGAAGCAGTGAGGCACTTAGCATGATGCCTGACCAATGGTAGTACCAGTCATCATCACCAACATTATCATCACCAATAACATCATCAGCATCATCATCCTCCTCTTCATCAATATCATCCTTGTCACCATCATGACCATTATCATCCCATGAGAGGAAACAGGATTTCAAGGAGGTGAAGGGACTGGACTAAAGAAGAGCATCCCGGTGAAGGTCCTGGGCAGGCAGTGCACCATGTGACCAAGAAGTGCTTCTGTGTTACACTCTCCATGATTAGGACCACATTGCTCTCCATCCTTTGAGAGGATTTGGCCCTTCTCAAAAGAATCCTTTGTTTGACTGACTATGAAACAATGCAGTGAAGAAGACATTGAGCCTAGAGTCCAAGTTCTGCTTTTAATTCTGTCTCTTCATTGATTAACCTTGAGAATGACCTTGGGCGATTCACTTCCCTTTGAGGCTCAGTTTCTTCATCTGGCAAATGAGGGTGTTAGTCTAGACAGCCTCTGTAGCCTCTCCAAATGTTACAGTGGTCTTTTATTTATTAGATTTAGTTGATTTATATACTTATGTATTTATTTTATTTATTAAATGTACTCTTAAGGTTAATAAAGTAATATAAAGTAGTGTACAGAATTTTGAAAAGTAAAGGAGAACTATCACTTATTATTGCATCACCTAAGTTTCGTATTTGTCTATTTTACCCCAATCCTTTCTGGTGTCATCATAAAGTGTGTTAGTTTGTAACCTACATTTTCATTAACCTTGCATCAAGTGTATTTTCCATATTGATGCCTTTTTGTGTATTGATTGTTTTTAAATGGCAGTTAGGGAAAAAATTCTGCACAATCACCTTCCTTTTTCTCCAGCTCTTATCACCCAGTCCTCTGTAGATATCCTGTTTGGCTAGAACAACAGTTATTATACTTCCATGTGGCGATAAGGCCTTTGAAGGAAAATAAGATGGGATAAGGGGTTGGGGAGTGACTGGGATGGGGGTAGCTGATTTAGGAAGGGTGATGAGGGGAAATCTCTGAGCAGAGGCCACCTGCAGGAAGTGGAGGCATGGATCATGAAAAGGTCTGGCGCAAGAATATTCTAGGCAGGGACGGCAGCAAGCACAAAGGTGAGAATGAGTTTGGAGTGTTCATGGGGCAATGAGAAGGTCAGCATGGCTGGAAGCGTGAGTGGAAGATTCCATCCTTGAGCTCTCTGGGACACATGCCCCTACCCTTCCTTTTTCCAAAGTCAAATTGGATCGTTCCCAGAGTGACTGGAGATAGCCACGTGGTGGAATGCTGACTCATATATTCTTAGTCAACTGCTCTTTTGGTGTGAGGCTGATTTGGCTGAAAGGGAAAGAGGGGAGCTGGAGATGCTTCCCCTCCATCTGAAGGGTTGGCTTCACAGACGAGGACGCATTTTTGGAGGCTACAGTCTTCCCACCATCCCTGGGGGTGGCTGTGGAGACTCCCTGGATGCATGTCCAGCAGGGCATGTGGAGCTGAGCTTGCTGCCGAGCCAGTCCCGAGTCCCTAAATATCAGAAACATTAGCCGAGTCACAGAGAGTTCCTACCTGTGCAGAATACAGAGGCTTTCTGCAACTGGGCTGAGGGCAGCAGTTTCTGAATACTGCTTAGTGGGGCCCAAGGGGATCTCAAGATGGCCAAGTGAACTCTAGGCGTGGACCATTTTTAAAGAGATGGTTATGGTTCCTCAGTTTCTGTCTTTGTGGCAGTTTTCTTTATATTTCTGTTTTCTTTGTATTCTTTGTATTGCCTGAGAGGGGCCTTTCATACTCTGTGGATAATTACCTACCCTGATCTTTAGTCTTCACATTTTACTTGAGTCTAACATATGCTGTATTGATTTGGCACCAAAGTGAGTAGACGTTTAAGGCAGAATCTTGGATGTGCAAAGAAAGTCCAAGAGACATACTATATGTGAAGGAGTTTCCATTCTTATATCTGAAAGTCAGATTGGATTTTGATGTGATGAATCACTCTTTGGCTCTCTTCTGGGTTTGTTTACCAGTTTTGCCCTTAAAACATGTGCATTGGATCTTTAGCATGAAGATCTAATAAAACTGTAGAATAGAAAAGAGTAGTGTAGATTCATCAGGTTAGACTAGCTACTGTAAGAAAAACTTCAGAATTTCAGTGCCTTCATAAAGTAATTTGCGCTTTTGTTAACCCCTCTTCCTCTCTCTCACTTCTGTGACAATCCCCGCGGGTTCGTGGGAGGAGGGTTGGGGCTCTGATCCACTTGATGGTTCTGGGACCTCTTCATTGAGCAGCTCTGCTGCCTCTCTTGCCCAGGGCTTCCCTTGGGTCCTCTGCATCCAACCAGCCAACAACCAAAGAGAGTGAGGACGGTGCAGGGGGTCTGAGAGCCAGGCCTAGAAGTGGTTCACGTCACTTCTATCCCCTCATTGGACGGAACACGGTCACATGGCTGGATGTGGCAGGTGATAAGTAAGAATAAAACTTCTCTGGCCCAAACCAAGACCTCATGAGGCAGAAGAGCTGAATATGAGGCCAAGCGATCTGCATTGTAATAGGCCACCCAGCCTGTGCTTTCAACACCCTGATGTTTCAGATTCACCAGCTGAGAAAGCAGGGGCTGAAGTTATATAGAAGTAACCCTGACAACAAATGCTCCCCTCGTCGTGCCTTCTCTACCTCTGGCACCTTTTCAAACAGGAATTAAATTAATAACTTGTTGATTTGTAACTCTTGCCTTTTAAGCATGTAAGCTCTCAGCACGCTGGGTGTCAGAATCATTAGTCAGTACATCAATACTCTTAAGGAGTCTACTCAATTAACGAATGAAGCAATGCCAAGGTTGTTTTTTTGCTGTCCTTGGCTGGCCAGGGCTGGTGCCCTCTGTGACTGGAAGCGTCTGTCCTTGGCTGGCTGGGGCTGGTGCCCTCTGTGACTGGAAGCATGCAGGCTGCCCAGGAAGGGCTGGTGATGGATGGCCTCTCTGCTTAGCTGCCTGTGACCCTCAGTATCCTCTTCCCTTTCCTCATCCTCTTCCTTTTCCTGGTGACCAATCTCTGCAGGGCTTGGCATCCTTATAAGCGTTACACAAAGAACTTCAAATTTGCTGGACTTCGGGGGTGGAGAACTGTGGCATTGTTCCTATTTCTCCTGTTATCGTTTGCTTTAATAATTCCAATTTCCTTATATTCCCGTGGGAAACGGGAAGCCTTTTAAAAAACTACTGTCGGTGGCAAACAGTGTGGGTTGCCGATAGCACTGTTTGGAGAGAAATCCCCCACGGCCAGAGCTGGAGGCTCTTTGATTCACACAAGATAGGGCTGTTTCTATAGTTACACTGGTATCAGAAACTTGTATTCCCAACTCCATCCAAACCCTTAAGGGAAGAATCTATAATAACCCAAAATGGGAAGAATGGAAAGTCCCTCAAAAGAAGGAGATTTTAAGGTTTTTAGGTCTAATTCTGTATATTAAATCTGTGAAGATCATATAGCCCAGAGAGTGAGCCCATTCTTGTCAAATAATTTTCATAGATTGGTAAGAACAGCAAGATAGAGGAACTTTTCATTAAGAACTTGTTAGGTGGCAGCCACCTGAAGTCCTTTACTTCTCATAACACCCATGTGAGGAAGGCTTCAATGTGCCCATCCTACAGAGGAGGAAACTGAGGTCTCAGGTAGTTAGGTAGCTTGATGGAGTCTGATTCTGGGGCAATTGAGCAAGGAATCGATTCAATTCAATTCAAATAGTTACTGAGCACCTGTGGAGTGTTCACAGCCGATATATGGGTTTAGGAAGGTGAATTCATGTAGTCTTTGTCTGTGAAGACAGGAACAGCATTGCAGGCAGAAGGAACAGTATGTGCAAAGGAGGAGTAGCGATGCATAGTGTGTCTGGGAAGTGTCCACTGCTACCATGTGGCAGGAGTATCAGGGTTGGGACTGATATCATGTCTGGAGGCCACACAAAGCTGTCTGTGATTTTATAGCAAATGAGAAAAAGACTTGAGAGTTTTAAAGCTGGGGTTCAGCGGCTTCCATGGTGGCGCAGCGGTTAAGAATCCTCCTGGTGACGCAGGGGACGCGGGTTCGAGCTGTGGTCTGGGAACATCCCACATGCCGCGGAGTAACAGCCTGTGCACCACAACTACTGAGCCTGCGCTCTAGAGCCTGTGCTCCACAACAAGAGAAACCACCGCAGTGAGAAGCCTGCGCACCACAACAAGCAGTAGCCCCTGCTCGCCGCAACTAGAGAAAGCCTGTGCACAGCAATGAAGAACCAACGCAGCCAAAAATAAATAAAATAAATAAATTTATAAAGATAAAGTTATTAAAAAGGTAATAAAAGAATATTAAACAAAAAAAGCTGGGGTTCAGCATAATAATACCTGTGATTAGTAGGAGGGCTGGTATTACCGGGAAAGTTAGAAGTGAATGGAGTCATCTGGGCCTGAGCACGACCTCAGTCCTCAGGGGAACAGAAGAGTTATCACCCACCCTGTATTCTTTGAACATCTGTAGCTCCGGCTTTCACTCGGGGGTCAGTTTGTCTCACCAAGAACACTTGTCAATGTCTGGAGACAATTCAGTTGTCAAAACTAGAGGGGAGAGCTACTGACATCTAACAGGTATAGACCAGGGATACTGCTAAACATCAGACAATGTACAGGACAGTCCCCCACAGCAGAGAATTAACCAGCCCCAAATACCAGTGGTGCCAAAGCTGAGAAACTCTGAGTGACAGTGATTCAGGGTAAAACTGGCTGAGTGTTGACTGAAATTCACAATCTCCACAGTTACTCTCATCTCTTTTGATCAACTTAGTGAGCCTGTGCTTGAGTTTTCTTATCTGTAAAGAGATATAAGATAACAGAAAGAATCCAGTTGTACGACAATTTTATCAACTGTCCAGTGATTATTTTTTAATATATATGTTCTTTATAGACTCATAGTCAAGCAAGGGAGAAACCCTCCTTACCCTAATGAAGGTAATTGCATGGGGCGGGGGAGAAAGGTGGTTCTTCTAAGTTAACATGCCTATTACATTTAAACTAGTTAAAAATCCTTGTTTCAGGACGAATGCCTGCTTTTTTGGCAAATTACTTTAGATTAATTTTTTTTTGTAGCTGTAGTTATACCCCTGGGGTATCTAGTATTTTCCACCGGGAAGATATGGATCCATGTGGTAAAGAACAACTGTGTTGCCAAGGTCAGTATATTGCTGGATATGAAATAAATTCACCAAGCGTGACTTAGTCCACAAATGTGGGATCACTGCCAATATTGCTTCAGCATTATAGAGTCTCTCATTGGATAGGCTGGTCATGAAACTAGTGCTCTTTGAATGAGATCATTTTAGAACACTCTGTCAAGGAACCATAGAGCATTTGGATGGACGGGACCACTGATTCTGTTCAGTCTACCTGTACTTTTACAGATGAACAAACTGGGGACCAGAGACATTGAATGATTTGCCTGAGGTCACACACCTGATGGGCGGCAGGCTTTAGGTCCTGTTTCTGAGGGTGTGGGCATTTAAAAACCACTTGCACCATGCCGGCATTCTCTGTATTCAGAGATGAGCAGGTGTCATTTCCTTGTAGGTTGAGCAGAGGTAGATCACTTTGATTGAGATTTGGGGTGTCTATCTAACACAGAGATACTCATGGAACTGGAAGAATTGCATATCTGCTCATATGAGAGGAATACTTTGTTTTCTTTGTGACAGTGGGTCTCCTTGTGCCTAAAGGATCAAGGCTCCAAAGTGGTCTGGAAAGGCTTTCATGGCCCTTTTTAAATAAGTCGCATTCGTATTTCAATGGTATAGGAAAGAACAGGTAAAGGATCCGCAGCCCCTGTGGGGCTGGCAGATAATTTTACTTTCCAGGCTACCAAAACCCATCTGTCTTTCTCAGTAGAAATACGTAGTTAGGAAGATCCTTTGTGGCTAAGTTAGGGCTTTGGAGAATTTCACTCTGTGTGCATTTTCCCCATGTTTACAGTACAGCAAAGGCCATGCTGCCAGACAGGCCTGGGTCTTTGAATCCTGTCTCTATGACTGAGTGGCTTCTCTGAGAGGTTTTCTCATCTGTCAAATGGGGATAATTATAGTACCTGTCTCCAAGTTGGAGATGATTAAATTTTTTAAAATTTGCATTAAGCATTTTGCACAGTGCCTGAAAAATTTTAAGAGCTCGATATATATTAGCTATTATTATGAATTTTAATATTGCTATTATTATTGTTATTTCATTATGAAATGTGTCTGACATAAAGCAGGTTTTCAACAAAGGTTACTTCTCTTTTTCTTTTCAAATAACTCCTCTGCTACTAAGTGACACGTGGCCCAGAAAAAGGCACCCTCTGCTCTAGACCTCAACTTCCTATTTTGAATGAAATGAAGACGGCCCCTCCCAACTCTGCACATTCTCTGTAATGAGTCTCTGAGTCTGTGATTCTGGTCACACCACAGTTCAAGAATCCAAAGTGACAGCAGCAGGGAAAATGGATCTGAAAGTATTGAGGACGCAAAGAACATTTCTCATGATGTTGATTTGGCTGTGAAGGCTCACCCAGTAATCAAATAGGAATAATCAGGAGGGGAAAAAAGAAATGAGGCATTGTGGCAGCTTCAGCATTGCCATACTGCCTATGACTTTCATAATGCAGTTTAATATGTGGTTAACTGGCTCTGGTACCAGGGTGAATCACCCACACACACAACCAGTCTGGGCAACAAGAATGGGATCCTTGCTCTGTGTAGCCCTTACTCAGGGAAGTCTGTTGATCTCAAGTTAAAGTAGCAAAATGTTTCAAGGACAAGTCATTTCTCTTATTTGCAGCATAGAGATCAGTAGTCAGACTTCCAGGGATCAGAGGACACACCTGTGACTTACTAAGAGTGTCATCACACCACTTTTCTTAGCTCAGTTTCCTCATCTGTAAAATGGGAAATATTCACAGTCTTGGGGTGTTGACAGTACTGTCTATGCTCTACTGATGTATAGTGTAGTGCCTGACACATAGGAATCGCCAGAAATGCTATTTTCTTGTTATTTGTTTTTTTTTTAAATGTAGTGATTTAGCAGGGTTCTATCTGAAGCCTCTTTTTGTTTAAAAAAATTATGATTTCAAGTTTGGAGGGTTGGTTGATCACAGGGCAATTAGCAAAATCTTTTAATGGATTAAAAAAAAAGACACCCTTCAAAAACATGGGCAACGATACAGAAAGAATTGTCTATTGACGCAGTTTGTAGAATTCAGTAAATATTGTATCAGGTCCAGGATGGAAAAAGGATGTTGCCGAAATCATTGTGATGTGATAGTCTAAAAAAATAAACCCAACAATAGGCCAGTGTGCTGGCCAGCAGGAAGCCCCAACAATACCCCACCTTTTTCCTGTACCTTACCCGGAGTTCCTTCCAGGCGACACAGATAACCGATGGGTGATAAAGTTGCGGACTGGGTTTGGTGCCAGAGGAGAATGGAAGAATGAGTGTCAAATTGTTATCTGATCAGAAAATGGACTTAGCAAAGACCCTTCCCAAGCTGTGTTTAAGAAAGTTCCTCGTGGGGGGAAAAGTCCTTTTTTTCACCTGAGAGGTAGGTCCCTCTGAGTCACAGTGACGCACTGAGACTCAGCTCACCAGGAAGAGGAGCACCTCCGTCTCCGCGGCCCTTTACTGCATCCTACACAGAGCCTTTGTTGTCCGCGATGATGTCAATAGTAATTTCTCGTATTTATAGAGAGCACCGAGCTTTCAGCGTGCTTGCCCATCCCTTATTCCTTTTAGCTCTGGAGGCAATTCCTGGCTTTGACTATCACCACCATGATTTATGTAGAGCTGGGAACCTGGGCAAACGACTCACGCCCTCTGAGGCTTAGTTTCCTCATCTGCAAAGTGGGAGATAACGATCATATCAATCTTATTGGGTTGTTGTTGAGATTCTGAGATAATAAAGGCAGAGTGTTTAGCAGCATGCCTGGCATTTCTTGCTATAGTCTAATAATGAAATAAACAGTAATTATTATTAATAACAATCCTGTAAGGGGCAGTATTTTCTTCATTTTAGAAGTGAGAAAACTGAGGTTCCTTCCATTAATATATTTTTTGAGTAGCCGTGTTCCACGCACTATTTTAGGTTGGGCTGAGGTGAGAGAGGGTGTAAACAAATAAACATATAAAAACAAGACGTACTGGGTTCTGATAAGTGATATGAAGAAGGTAAATCTGAGGATGGGAAGAGAGGATGAGGGAGATGGTGATGGTGGTCTTCTTGATTAGATAGGATGATCAGGGATAGTCTCTCTGAGGAGGGGACATTTTAGCAGAGACCTCCATGAAACGGAAGAATGGGCCTTGCCAACATCTCAGGGGAGAGCATCCAGGCAGGGGGAACGGCCTGTGCAAAGGCTCTGCAGCAGGGGTGTCTTCGTCTGTCAGGGGAGTGGCAAGGACGCCTGGGTGCAGAGTGAGCCAGGACCTCACTAGGAGACAAGGTCAGGTCAAATGAAATCAGGCTTTGAAGGCCCTGGTGAAGATTTGCAGTTCTGTCCAGTGGCAAGCCACTGGAGGCTTCTGAGCAGAAGTTTTGATCTGAATTAAACTCTGTATAAAGCTCTCCCTGGATCCCATGGAGGGAACGGGTTGCAGGTGAATAAGATGGGAGCAGGTACATCAATCTGAAAACTTTTTCAGTTCAGACAAGCAATGATGGCTTCTTGGACAAGAACGGTAGCAGTTACAACACTGTAAATCAACTATACTTCAATAAAGTTAAAATAGTAGCAGTGGAGTCGGTTGAGTTGGTGATAGATGGTAAGGAATAAAAAGGGAGCATGAGAGCCATTCATTCTTTTTTTTTTCCCTATTTTTAAAAAAAATTTATTTTATTATTTTTTTAACATCTTTATTGGAGTATAATTGCTTTACAATAGTGTGTTAGTTTCTGCTGTATAACAAAGTGAATCAGCTATACATATACATACATCACCATATCTCCTCCCTCTTGCATCTCCCTCCCACTGTCCCTATCCCACCCCTCTAGGTGGTCACAAAGCACCGAGCTGATCTCCCTGTGCTATGCAGCTGCTTCCCACTAGCTATCTATTTTACATTTGGTAGTGTATATATATCCATGCCA
>NC_041220.1:100380770-100405604 GCF_002837175.3 Physeter macrocephalus
ATCCTCAAGTCCATTCTCTAGTAGGTCTGCATCTCCATTCCCGTCTTACCCCTAGGTTCTTCATGACCTTTTTTTTTTTTTAGATTCCATATATATGTGTTAGCATACGGTATTTGTTTTTCTCTTTCTGACTTACTTCACTCTGTATGACAGACTCTAGGTCCATCCACCTCACTACAAATAACTCAATTTCGTTTCTTTTTATGGCTGAGTAATATTCCATTGTATATATGTGCCATATCTTCTTTATCCATTCATCTGTCAATGGACACTTAGGTTGCTTCCATGTTCTGGCTATTGTAAATGGAGCTGCAGTGAATATTGTGGCACAAGACTCTTTTTGAATTATGGTTTTCTCAGGGTATATGCCCAGTAGTAGGATTGCTGGGTCGTATGGTAGTTCTATTTTTACTTTTCTGAGGAACCTCCATAATGTTCTCCATAGTGGCTGTATCAATTTACATTCCCACCAACAGTACAAGAGGGTTCCCTTTTCTTCACACACTCTCCAGCATTTATTGTTTGTAGATTTTTTGATGATGGCCTTTCTGACAAGTTTGAGGTGATACCTCATTGTAGTTTTGATTTGCATTTCTCTAATGATTAGTGATGTTGAGCATCCCTTTATGTGTTTGTAGGCATTCTGTATATCATCTTTGGAGAAATGCCTATTTAGGTCTTCTGCCCATTTTTGGATTGGGTTGTTTGTTTTTTTGATATTGAGCTGCATGAGCTGCTTGTATATTTTGGAAATTAATCCTATGTCAGTTGCTTCATTTGCAAATATTTTCTCCCATTCTAAGGGTTGTCTTTTCGTCTTATTTATGGTTTCCTCTGCTGTGCAAAAGGTTTTAGGTTGCATTAGGTCCCATTTGTTTATTTTTGTTTTTATTTCCATTTCTCTAGGAGGTGGGTCAAAAGGGATCGTGCTGTGATTTATATCATGGAGTGTTCTGCCTATGTTTTCCTCTAAGAGTTTTATAGTGTCTGGCCTTACATTTAGGTTTTTAATCCATTTTGAGTTTATTTTTGTGAATGGTGTTAAGGAGTGTTCTAATTTCATTCTTTTACATGTAGCTGTCCAGTTTTCCCAGCACCACTTATTGAAAAGACTGTCTTTTCTACATTGTATATTCTTGCCTTCTTTGTCAAAGATAAGGGGACCATATGTGTGTGGGTTTATCTCTGGGCTTTCTAACCTGTTCCATTGATCCATGTTTTTGTTTTTGTGCCAGTACCATACAGTCTTGATTAGTGTAGCTTTGTAGTATAGTCTGATGTCCAGGAACCTGATTCCTCCAGCTCCGTTTTTCTTTCTCAAGATTTCTATGGCTATTCGCCATCTTCTGTGTTTCCATACAAATTGTGAAATTTTTTGTTCTAGTTCTGTGAAAAATGCCATTGGTAGTCTGACAGAGATTGCATTGAATCTGTCGATTGCTTTGGGTAGTATAGTCATTTTCACAATGTTGATTCTCCCACTCCAAGAACATGGTATATCTCTTCATCTGTTTGTGTCATCTTCAATTTCTTTCATCAGTGTCTTATAGTTTTCTGCATACAGGTCTTTTGTCTCCTTAGGTAGGTTTATTGCTAGGTATTTTTTTCTTTTTGTTGCAGTGGTAAATGGAAGTGTTATCTGTTTCTATCATCTTTAATTTCTTTCATCAGTGTCTTATACTTTTCTGCATACAGGTCTTTTGTCTCCTTAGGTAGGTTTATTGCTAGGTATTTTTTTCTTTTTGTTGCAGTGGTAAATGAGAGTGTTTCCTTAATTTCTCTTTCAGATTTTTCATCATTAGTGTATAGGAATGCAAGAGATTTCTGTGCATTAATTTTATATCCTGATACTTTACCAAATTCGTTGATTAGCTCTAGTAGTTTTCTGGTAGCATCTTTACGATTCTCTATGTATAGTATCATGTTATCTGTAAACAGTGACAGTTTTACTTCTTTTCTGATTTGGAGTCCTTTTATTTCTTTTTCTTCTCTGATTGCTGTGGCTAAAGCTTCCAAACTATGTTGAATAATAGTGGAGAGAGTGTGCAACCTTGTCTTGTTCCTGATCTTAGTGGAAATGCTTTCAGTTTTTCATCATTGAGAATGATGTTGGCTGTGGGTTTGTCATATATGGACTTTATTATGTTTTTGCATCTATGTTCATCAGTGATATTGGCCTGTAGTTTCCATTTTTTGTGATGTCTTTGTCTGGTTTTGTTATCAGGGTGATGGTGGCCTCATCGAATGAGTTTGGGAGTGTTCCTCCCTCTGCTATATTTGGGAAGAGTTTGAGAAGGATAGGTGTTAACTCTTCTCTAAATGTTTGATAGAATTCACCTGTGAAGCCATCTGGTCCTGGGTTTTTGTTTGTTGGAAGACTTTTAATGACAGTTTCAATTTCAGTGCTTGTGATAGGTCTGTTTATATTTTCTATTTCTTCCTGGTTCAGTCTCAGAAGGCTGTGCTTTTTCTAAGAATTTGTCCATTTCTTCCAGGTTGTCCATTTTATTGGCATATAATTGCTTGTAGTAATCTCGCATGATCCTTTCTATTTCTGCAGTGTCAGTTGTCACTTCTCCTTTTTATTTCTAATTCTATTTATTTGAGTCTTCCTTTTTTTACTTGATGAGTCTTGCTAATGGTTTATCGATTTTTTTTATCTTCTCAAAGAACCAGCTTTTAGTTTTATTGGTCTTTGCTATTGTTTTCTGCATCTTTTTCATTTATTTCTGATCTGATCTTTATGATTTCTTTCCTTCTGCTAACTTTGGGGTTTTTTTGTTCTTCTTTCTCTAATTGCTTTTTGTGTAAGGTTACGATATTTATTTGAGATTTTTCTTGTTTCTTGACGTAGGACTGTGTTGCTATAAACTTCCCTCTTAGAACTGGTTTTTCTGCATCTCATAGGTTTTGGGTTGTCATGTTTTCATTGTCATTTGTTTCTAGGTACTTTTGATTTTCTCTTTGATTTCTTCAGTGATCTCTTGGTTATTTATTAGCGTATTGTGTAGCCTCCATGTGTTTGTAGTTTTTACAGATTTTTTTCCTGTAATTGATAGCAAGTCTCATAGTGTTGTGGTTGGAAAAGATACTTGATACAATTTCAGTTTTCTTAAATTTACCAAGGCTTGATTTGTGACCCGAGATATGATCTATCTTAGAGAATGTTCCATGAGCACTTGAGAAGAAAGTGTAATGTGCTGTTTTTGCATGGAATGTCTTATAAATATCGATGAAGTCCATCTTGTTTAATGTATCATTTAAAGCTTGTGTTTCCTTATTTATATTCTCTTTGGATGATCTGTCCATTGGTGAAAGTGGGGTGTTAAAGTACCCTACTATTATTTTGTTCCTGTCGATTTCCCCTTTCATGGCTGTTAGCATTTGCCTTATGTATTGAGGTGCTCCTATGTTGGCTGCATAAATATTTACAATTGTTATGTCTTCTTGGATTGATCACTTGATCATTATGTAGTGTCCTTTTTTGTCTCTAATAATAGTCTTTATTTTAAAGTTTATTTTGTCTGATATGAAAACTGCTACTCCAGCTTTCCTTTGATTTCCATTTGCATGGAATATCTTTTTCCATCCCCTCACTTTCAGTCTGTATGTGTCCCTAGGTCTGAAGTGGGTCTCTTGTAAACAGCACATATATGTGTCTTGTTCTTGTATGCATTCAGCCAGTCTATGTGTTTTTGTTGGAGCATTTAATCCATTTACGTTTGAGGTAATTATTGATATGTATGTTCCTATTACCATTTTCTTAATTGTTTTATGTTTGTTATTGTAGGTCTTCTCCTTCTCTTGTGTTTCCTGCCTAGGGAAGTTCCTTTAGCATATGTTGTAAAGCTGGTTTGGTGGTGCTGAATTCTCTTATCTTTTGCTTGTCTGTAAGGTTTTTTTTTGTTTTTTTTTTTTTTTTTTTTTTTTTTGTGGTACGCGGGCCTCTCACTATTGTGGCCTCTCTCGTTGCGGAGCACAGGCCCCAGACGCGCAGGCTCAGCGGCCATGGCTCACAGGCCTAGCCGCTTCACGGCATGTGGGATCCTCCCGGACCGTGGCACAAACCCGTGTCCCCTGCATTGGCAGGCAGACTCTCAACCACTGCGCCACCAGGGAAGTCCTCTGTAAGGGTTTTAATTTCTCTGTTGAATATGGATGAGATCCTTGCTGGGTATAGTAATCTTGGTTGTAGGTTTTTCCCTTTCATCGCTTTAAATATGTCCTGCTATTCCCTTCTGGCTTGCAGAGTTTCTGCTGGAAGGTCAGATGTTAACCTGATGGGGATTCCCTTGTATGTTATTTTTTGTTTTTCACTTGCTGCTTTTAATATTTTTTCTGTGTATTTAATTTTTGATGGTTTGCTTAATATGTGTCTTTTCATGTTTCTCCATGGGCTTTCTGTGCTTCTTGGACTTTATTGACTATTTCTTTCCCCATATTAGGAAAGTGTTCAACTATAATCTCTTCAAATATTTTCTCAGTCCCCTTTTTTTTTTTCTCTTCTTCTGGAACCCCTATAATTCATTTGTTGATGTGTTTAATGAAGTCTCTGATACAACATTAAATGCATCAATTGAGACAATTTTTAAAATATTAAAAGAAAAAAATAAAAATGTAAGTAAAAAAAAGAAAGAGAGAAAGAAAGAAGAGAGCAACCAAACCAAGAAACAAATCCAGCAATGATAACAAGTGCTAAAAACTATACTAAAAAAAACAAAAACAAAAAACGGACAGTCAGAACCTTAGGACAGATCTCAAAACAAAGCTATACAGACAAAATTACACAAAGAAGCATATACATACACACTCACAGAAGGAGAAAAAGGAAAAAAAAATGTGTGAATACATACATAGCCTAACTAAAAGCTCTGCTGCATCTGTGTATCTACAAAGGCCATCAGTTTCAAAGGAAGAATTCTGTCGAGCCAAAAGGTTAAAATTTCTAGTGTGCAACAATTTCCAGTTCCACAGTATAAAATGTTAAAAAACCTGAATTTTTTTTTTTTTTTTTTTTTTTGCGGTATCCGGGCCTCTCACTGTTGTGGCCTCTCCCTTTGCAGAGCACAGGCTCTGGATGCGCAGGCTCAGCGGCCGTGGCTCACGGGCCTAGCTGCTCTGCGGCATGTGGGATCTTCCCAAACTGGGGCACGAAACCGTATCCCCTGCATCAGCAGGTGGACTCTCAACCACTGCGCCACCAGGGAAGCCCCAAAATATGTATATATTAAAAAAGAAAAAGGAAGAGAGCAACCAAATCAATAAACAAACCTACCAATGATAACAAGCTCTAAATACTAATCTAAGATAAACATAAGACCAGAAACAAATTAGATGCAGAAAGCAAACCCTAAGTCTACAGTTGCTCCCAAATTCCACTGCCTCAATTTTGGGATAATTCCTTGTCTATTTTGGTATTCCACAGATTCAGGGTACATCAAGCTGTTTGTGGAGATTTAATCCACTGCTCCTGAGGCTGCTGTGAGAGATTTCCCTTTCTCTTCTTTGTTCACACAGCTCCCGGGGTTCAGCTTTGGATATGGACCTGCCTCTGCGTGTAGGTCGCCTGTGGGCATCTTTTGGAAAGTCTGAGGTCTTCTGTCAGCATGCAGTCGGTGTTCTGTAGGAGTTGTTCCACATGTAGATGTAGTTTTGATGTATTTGTGGGGAGGAAGGTGATATCCACATCTTACTCCACTGCCATCTTGAAGGCACCCCTCAAGAGCCATGCATTCTTAATCCTTAAAGAACTGTTGGTCGACCAGGACGTAGAAGATAGACCAAGGGAATATTAAACTCTGTAAACTCCAGAGATACTATTTCCTGCAGATTAAGAAGAACAGGGATTATCGTGGGCCTGCACGGTTAACAGTAGTTTTAAGGAGGACTTGGGACTTCAGAGGTCCCTCAGAAAATTTGAATAAATCAAGAAATGAAGTCAGAAAACCACTTAATTTTGGAAGATCTATTAAGGGAAGACACCAACCAGAACAATATAATCTTTTAAGTCTCTAAATATTTAGATCATTTCTAGTTTTTTGCTATGCAAAATAATGTTGCAGCCAATATCCATTATTAGCTGTGTGGCCTTAGGTGTCACTAAACCATGATGTGCCTCAATTTCCTCATCTAGAAAATGGAGAAACTAAAAGTATTTACTTCATAGAAGTGTTGTGAGAATTAAATGGGTTAATATATGTAAAGTGATTAGGCCCGTGCCCAGAGCATATTAACCAGTATATAGGTGTGAGCTTTTCTTTATAGGTACTGAAGAGCAGAGTAACCGAAGCATGAACATATACATTTTAAATGAGTCTACAAATAGCAAATGCTGGAGAGGCTGTGGAGGAAAGGGAACCTTCCTATACTCTTGGTGGGAATGTAAATTGGTGCCGCCACTATGAAAAACTGTATAGAGGTTCCTTACAAAACTAAAAATAGAGTTGCTATGTGGTCCTGCAATCCCACTCCTGGGCATGTATCTGGAGAAAACTATAATTCAAAAAGATACATGCACCCCTATGTTCATAGCAGCACTATTCACAATAACCAAGACATGGAAACAACCTAAATGTCCATCGACAGATGAACGGATAAAGAAGATATCCATTGGAATATTACTCACAATGGAATATTACTCAGCCACAAAAAGGAACAAAATAATGCCATTTTGCAGCTACGTGGATGGACCTAGAGATTATCATTACTAAGTGAAGTAAGTCAGAAAGAGAAAGACAGATAACGTATGGTATCACTTATGTGGAATCTAAAATATGACACAAAT
Organism: Physeter macrocephalus; assembly: GCF_002837175.3. Taxonomy (NCBI): domain Eukaryota; kingdom Metazoa; phylum Chordata; class Mammalia; order Artiodactyla; family Physeteridae; genus Physeter; species Physeter macrocephalus. The sequence goes on from NC_041220.1 coordinate 100,387,555, forward strand.
GAACATGTCTACAAAATAGACTCACAGCCATAGAGAACAGACCAGTGGTTGCCAAGGGGGAAAGGGGTTGGGGGAGGGATGGAGTTGGAGGTTGGAATTAGCAGATGCAAACTATTATATATAGAGTGGATAAGCAACAAGGTCCTACTGTGTAGCACAGTGAACTCTATTCAATATCCTATGATAAACCATAATGGAAAAGAATATGAAAAAAGAATGTATACATGTATAACTGATTCATGTTGCTGTACAGTAGAAATTAATACAACATTGTAAATCAACTACACTTCAATAAAATAAATTTTAAAAATATAAATATAAATAAGGCTTTTTTTCCCCTTTCTTTGGTCTTCATTGAAAAAGTATGCCAACCCCTATAATAGACATGGCCTAAGTGACCTTCAAAGTAACTGTACCAATTTATAATCCCTTAAGCAATCAGAATATGAGAATATTCACTTCCTGTACTCTTACTGATGCTTAATACTATTAATTTTGACAATTTTAGCTAAGCTGATGGACCAAAAAATGGTATCAAAATTTAACCTTCAGGGCTTCCCTGGTGGCGCAGTGGTTGAGAATCCGCCTGCCGATACAGGGGACATGGGTTCGTGCCCAGGTCCGGGAAGATCACACATGCCGCGGAGCGGCTAGGCCCGTGAGCCATGGCCGCTGAGCCTGCGCGTCCGGGGCCTGTGCTCCGCAACGGGAGAGGCCACAACAGTGAGAGGCCCGCGTACCGCAAAAAAAAAAAACAAAAAAAAACAAAAAACAAACAAACAAAAAATTTAACCTTCATTTCCTTGACCAGAGGTTCTCAAAGTTTTTGTTCTTAGGGCCTCCTGGCACTCTTTAAAAATTTTGAGGGCCCCTAGGAGCTTTTGTTTCTGTGGGTGATAGCTATCAAGATCTACCATGTGAAAAATTAAAGCTGAGAAATTTTAAAAATAATTAGTCATTTAAAAATGGCAATAGTAAACCCCATGTTAACATGGATGACATTTTTTTAATTAGAAAAATTACATTTTCTGAAACAAATTAAAAGTGAGAAGACTGGCATTGTTTTGCATGTTTGCAAATCCCTTTAATGTTTGCCTAATAGAAGAGAGATGGATTCTCACATTAGCTTCTGCATTCTATCTGCTGATAGGTTGTTTTAGTTGAAGAAAATATGGAGAAAATCAGCGTCACATAGATATGTGGTTGGAAAGGGAGGAATATTCTAATAGCCTTTTGAAATAATTCTTTGTTCCTATACCAAAACTCTACAAGTGGTAGTTTCTTAAAGATAGGTTTCAATGTAGCATCTGAAACCATATCATTGAACTTTTCATGCTTTGTAATATTAAAAATTCATTATTCTAACTTGCACTATGAGTGGTGTACATGCTTATGAATTTGTAATGTCATACATTGGTTATTTGGAAAATATTGGATCACTGAATTTTGCAAATCTTCCAAATTTGACACTTTTCGTTATGCAAGAGCAAAAAAATCACATTTGTTAATATCACTATCAATCTCATCAGAAAAGTCTTTAAGTATTGGGGAGCTGTCAAGCTCACAGTGGTAGATATAAGTTTACCATAATTTAATTTTTGCTCGAAAGTTCAAAATTTGTCACGGGCAACAAATACCATCAGTTGTTTTCTTTAAAGTGATTGGCTCACTTTGCTGATTTTTGAGAAAATGTCTGCCAAATGGAATTCTGAATAACTATAGCTTTCAGTTGTTCTTTCACCCAAAATATTATTGAATGAAATAAGCCACTAGCTGAGCTTACAACAATTACACAAGTGTTTTTCCTAGAAATAACATTCATACGTCTCATTTTGTCACACAGAAAAATAAAATGGCTAGTACTCAATGGTAGAAATATAATACAATTTATAATTTTTATTCCTTCATCAAGAAATATTTTTTTAACTCCAAGGGCATGGTGGTGAAGAATACAATTACTCCTATATAGTTTGATACCACTGCCTTGATTTTGTGTGAAGGCTCCCAGTTTTTTCCACCACTGCTCTGCACTATCATTGCAAATGTCAACACAAAGAAAAAGGCAAATAAGGTAAAGTATGATGAAACAGTTCTGATCTCGTGTATCCCCTGAAATGATCTTGGGGACCCTTTAAGGACTGCTACCCTAGATAATACTGAGATTGAGCATATTTTTATCTGTATTTTCTTCTTCTAACTGGCTATTTCCTTTGCCAACTTTTCTAGTGGTTTGCCTTTTTCTTATTGATTTTTAGAAGTGATATATATATATATATATATATGGAATAGTGATCTTTTATATATATATTGCAAATATTTCTTCAGCAATAGGGCAAAGCCTAAATAATTATGTGCCTCTGTACGTAGTAAAACACAGCATTGCATGGCATGATATAGAATGTACTGACAGAAAATCCTAAAAGATATAGTTTATTGTAAAAAATGGCAAGCTTCAGAAAATCTAGAGTATATTACTTATAAATTACTCTCTCCTACCCCAAACAGTTTTTATATAAACATATATTAATTGTATAACAGTTATATTGTATACGTGTACATATACTTATATATACATAACTGTTACGGATATAAAACATATATGTAGATGTAAAATATATTTAAATGTGCAGAAAAATAAACAAATAATTTGAGAGTTTATCTCGAAGGATAAACAGCCAAATTGTATCACAAAATGATAATAAGCATTATTTTAGATGTATGGAGAGGACCCACAACAGGAAGTTATATCAATTTTGTGACTTTTGATTTATTTGGTATTTTAATTTTTTTTACAAGGAGGATATATTTATGAATTTATTAACAGCATTGATAACTTTTAAAAATTATAGAAACATGGCTTCTTAAACCTTGTAGCATAATTCACACGAGGAAATATTCCTATTCCATATGCAACAGGACGAATAACAGTGCATGCGTACTTGAAAAAATAATAATGTTTTCTGGAAGCTCCAGTGCTTTCTTTTGGTTGCTCCCTACTGAGAAGTGATGCCTACCTATTCTGTTATGGAATTGTGGGCCAAAGTTTTCATTAAACTTAAAGTGACCTTTACTTTTTTCCATTTTCCAAATTCTGACTAACTAATATAAATAAGCCTAATTCAATATTTATATGAAATCCAGGGTACAGTAACCACTGTTACTTAAAATATTTGGATCAGTTTGTTTGATTTACATATTAGTGACTGACTTTTACACTTTTGTAACTGCCTAACTTTCTTATATTTACCATAGGAAAATAAATAAAGTTAAGTTTTCAGCCCCCAAGCAACCATTTAATGGATTTAAAACAAATATTACTCTTGTATTGAGTTCATATAAGAAATGAGATCATAAAAACCCCAAAATAGCTAATGTCAATGTAGGAAAAGCTGGAGCAAGTTAATTTCCTAGGTATGCTCTTCTGAAATTATACAGACTTTATAGCTTCCCATGATTCATACCAATAGAACATGTAGGGGCTTCCCTGGTGGCGCAGTGGTTAAGAATCCTCCTGCCAATGCAGGGGACACAGGTTCGACCCCTGGTCCGGGAAGATCCCACATACCGTAGAGCAACGAAGCCCGTGCGTCACAACTACTGAAGCCCACGCACCTAGAGCCTGTGCTCCACAACAAGAGAAGCCACGGCAATGAGAGACCCACACACTCCAACCAAGAGTAGCCCCCGCTCACTGCAACTGGAGAAAGCCCACATGCAGCAATGAAGACCCAATGCAGCCAAAAATAAATAAATTAATTAATGAAAAGAAAAAGAACATGTAATTGGTAATGACCACAGATATTCATGTAACGTCTTTTATCCAGATGATCCTCCAAGTGCTTTATGAATGGATTTCCCTCTGTGTGACCATACCTAGCTCAGCCCACGCATATGAAAGTTCCTCACTTCGCTGTGCTGTAGTTGTATGTGAGGGGGAGGAAAGGTCCATCCTGTTTATCCCTCATGTCCTGGGAGCTGCATATTTACCCAGCAGAAGGAGCATTTCCTTCCTCCCAGATCATGGATAGAGCACAGGATACTTTGTAATATTAGTTTAAATGCCTTAATGCCCTTGATAAGGGATGAAGTAAAGAAACTAAAAAGTACCTGGGATCTACTGTGTTCCAGGTACTTTGATAGGTCCTTTACACATTTTAGAGAGCTGTGTCTTCATAAAAGTGAAGTGAGGTTATTATCATCTGCATTTTACAGCTGTGGAAATGAGTCTTGCCTGAGGTCACAAAGCTAGAACGTGATAGGGTCAGGATTGCTCCCAACTGTCTTTGATTTCAGAAATCAGGCCTGGGCATCACAATTTCTTTCCTGCTCGAGATGGTAACAACGGAGCAGACAGAAGAATATTCCCCAGAAGTTTCTTTCTCTAGCATATGGTGATGCTCTTTACCACCTGAACTGCTTCTCGTCCTGTTGAGTAGCTGTCGTCCTCAACCATTTTTTGGCTGCTGCTCGCTTTCTATCTAGTGGCTCATGCCTCTCAGGTTACGCTCAGACCCCACCTTGACTCTTCATCCTGCTGTAGGCATTGCTTTATTTCTGCCCTGCCCTTCTTCGTAAGCCAGGGTTTTGAAAGGCTTTCCTAGATTTGTCTCCAGTTCCTTTCCATTTGTTCCCTGTCAAGGCACTGAAGGTTGACTTCCCCTTCCCTCCCTTTGCTGAATCTGCCTCTCACCTACATATTGGCAAACTGAATGGTATGTTTTGTGTTTATTTACTGGATCTTTCTGTTATGATTGCCACACCCCTACTGAGAAACTCAAAACCCTTGACTATCACGGTGCTGTTTTTCTTCTGCTTCCCTGACCATTTTAGAGTTCAGTCCTTTTTATCCTCCCTCTCCTGCCATGTGTGGCTCACACTTGCTTGTGAAAGCCAATTGTTAATTTTTCAGGAACTTGTGAGCTGTTAATGTCATGTTGGTAGCTTGAAATTGGTTATACTAGAGTATTTACACCATGGAGATTGGCAACTGGTAAAAATCAGCCCCCCCGCTAACCCCAAGAGCATTAAACATTCCCCAGCCCCTCACTGCTTCTACTCCCACATAATGTGGGTATTTCTTAGGGTAGCCACTCTGAACTTTTCCCCTCACTTGATTTATCTCTTTCCCACACACACACACACACACACACACACACACACACACACACACACGGTTTTAACTGTCATCTGTACTATTACACCTAAGCACCTATCGGCAGACCTGAAGTCACTCCAGAGTTTGAGAGCTGTATATCCAACCGCTTCCTGAAAATGTCTATTTGGTTTAACAGACATCCTAAGTTCACCGCATCCCAGTCTGAACTTAACCACCATCTGGCTCTTTTCCTATGTCCCTTACTTCAGTGAATGGCTCCACCATCCTGCTTCCATCTATTCCAAAAATTTGCTGTGATCTCTCTCTCCTCTTTTCAGTCCTGCTGAGCCCAAGATGACATTGTCAAAAGAGATTCTCATTCTAGGAGCTAGTTTTTGGGGTGATAACATGAGGGAAATGGTGATTTTGGGTGACACTGTGGTTTTCGTTTTGATTCTCAGACTGTTCAAGTTTCTGCAGTGTGGGAAATTTGACATCTGAAATTTCTGCAGTGAAAACAGCATCCTCCTCTGTGCTCAGGCAAGGGAGGAAGTAAGCTCATGTAAATTAAGCATGTGCTAGATGCCAAGACTTTTAGAAGCTTTTCCTTACATAAGTTGACTTAGTCTTCTGGATATTTCTGTGACATAGATATTACCATAATATTTTTGCACATAAGAGAAATTGAGCCTCAGCTAAAATAAATAGCTTGTCCATGGACCACAGCTAGTAGGTGGCAGAGCCAAGATTTGGACAGGCCAATGGGACTTCAGAGCTTGTGATCTTTTCATTACCCTTCCCGGTGCCTCTGGCCAGGTGTTTTTGTGTGCACGAAACTGGTCACTGGCAACTGAAAGGACCTTTTGCCCTCACCCCATGCAGAGCTCCAAAGGCCCTCATTCTTTGTAGTGCAGCCTCCATGTTCCTCCACATTCAAAACCTTGCCTGCCCTCCAAGGACCTATGTAGTTTTGTGTCTACTGAAACACCCGGATGGATGGAGTCAAAGTTCATTAACATTTGTTGGAGTTTTTAGGCTAAAAGGGCCGCACTTTCTTGGAGAACATTGTTAGAAGCATGGTTTTCACAACTTTTTTAAGGTCACTCAGCAGTATGCACATGCCTACTAGCTTGTGCGTTAGGCAGGAGCAAAGGTAACAGGGACCAGATGTAAGGCTTAGAGCTGGTGCCTGCCTTCAGGGTGCTGACTTTCCAGTAGGAGACAGGACCTCTACCCATGAAATAGTCAAAGAATGATAGGAAGGAAAGTAGGGGCAAGTGTCCTTGTGTTCTTGATGGCTATGTTTCAATAGCTACAATTCAAAGAATGTGTTTTGATAATCAGGAAAGAGTCGTGTCATCAAATGTCACTTGAGACTCCATTAGTCACTATATTGTTAAATGGCTCCATTTAATGGAGTTAAGGAGTTAATACATCAGTTGGGCCAGAGGGTTTGAAGGAAGTCACACAACTCTCTGAGAAAGCTTCTCAATGAGTCACTAGGCTCCTTAGATAGTGTCTTTGTGTTCTCCCTGTGTGGAATTTGGTCCTGGTCAAGTGTATCTAACACTCATTCCATCTGTGTTAGTTTAAACAACTGCTTTATACCAACCATTTTGAATGAAGCAATGAACAAGATTGACAAGGTCTCTCTCTCAAGTAGATTGCATTAGGTGAAATCTATTAAAGAAAAATAAGAACATATCAAGTAGTGATCTAAGTAATAAGAAGAAAGAAAAGAGGGTGATGGGAGAGAATATATTGGGTGCAACTTTAGATAGGGTGGTCAGGGAAGTCCTTGCTGAGGAGCTGATACCGATATTTAAACAAAGATGTGTATGCAAGAGTAAGCCAGCCCTATGAACATCTGGGAGGGAACATTCTAGGTGGGAGCCAATGGCAAATACAGAAGGAAAGAGAAAGAGAGAGCGAGAGACAGTGAGCCAGACAATACAGCTGAAGCAAATGACCTGAGGTTGTATTGAAGAGATAGTTGGGGGCCAGATTTTACTGGTTCTTGTAGATCAGGGTAAGGATCTACAAGAACCTTGTGGTTTAATTGTGGTGCTTTGGGAAGCCTTTGGAAAGCTACAGGTAGGGGAGTGGTATCTGATTTATGCTATAGATACATCATTCTGGCAACCGTACAGAGAGTGAATTTCGGGGAATGGGGAAAGAGTGTGAACAATTAGGGGGCCCCTCCAGTGCTCCACTGGAAACAGTTTGGACCAGAATGGCGGCATTGGGGTTGGGGAGAAGTGGATGGATTTGAGATGTATTTGCTGATGGACTGGATGTGGCTGGTAAAGGAAAGAGATTACAGTGTTTGTCTTCAGCAACTATGTGGGTATCGGTGCCATTTACTGAGATGGGGATTACACAGACTGTCGTGGGAGAAGGTTTAGGAAGGAAATGATTTCTCCTACTTTCTAGCACATGGCCCTGCAGTCTCTGCTAAAATCCTGTCCAAATTGAGGAGGGTTAGGCTGCCCACTCCTTTGTGGGATGTCTCTAAAGGTGAAAAATACTTTCACATGCTAATCTATACTCTGCCTTCTTGAAACTTTCATCCATGTGTATATTTTCGTTTCTCTGGAAACACATGGAATACATCTGCTGTCTTCTCAGAAAGTTTTGCCAAATATTTGAATACCAAGATTCTTGACATTGTTTTAGCATATTAAAATTTCAAATTAGTTTGGGTAAAAAAGCCATTAATTTGATTGTAGTGTGTATACGTGGGCTTCTCCAAACTGACTGTATAATCTCTCTGTGGAACCATGTTATGTAGCCTTAGTTTTGAATGAAATACTAATCTTTTAGTGGTGACTTGTCACTAAGACCCTTTACATAATTCTTTTTCATCTTTTTTGCTTTCTGTAATTTACTTTGTACTTAGTTTTAATGTAGTATCTTAAGTATTTTTCTTTTACTTTTTCACAGGGAGATGATATTTGTACTATACATTTATATTTTGCTCTTTTCATTTGCATTATGACAAATGTTTAAAAATATTACTTTTAGGGCTTCCCTGGTGGCGCAGTGGTTGCGCGTCCGCCTGCCGATGCAGGGGAACCGGGTTCGCGCCCCGGTCTGGGAGGATCCCACATGCCGCGGAGCGGCTGGGCCCGTGAGCCATGGCCGCTGAGCCTAAGCGTCCGGAGCCTGTGCTCCGCAACGGGAGAGGCCGCAGCAGAGGGAGGCCCGCATACCACAAAAAAAAAAAAAAAAAAAAAAAAAAAATATATATATATATATATATATATATAATTACTTCTAAAGGATTTCTCAGAGAATATTTCTCACACTTGCTGAATATTTTTTCAATCAGTAAGATGATTTAATTTATTTCTAGAGTTTTAATAATTGTTATTAGTTTAATGCCACTGTAGTGAACAGCTTTGGTTAAAAGGATTTTTCCATAATTTGGATCACATCCTCAAGGGGGTTACAAAGTCAGAGAGTGTGGACTTTCCTGAAACTCTTCTTTTTTTTTTTTTTGGACATTCCTGAAACTCTTCATACAGTGTGACAACACTGAGTTTCCAGTAAGGTGATGCCATTAACTCTCCTATCATGGATGTGCTTGGTGATTTGACCACACCCGGGCCTGTGTTAACTATCATTAAAAGAAACATTTGCTGATTTAATAGACAAAACCTATTTGGCGTTAATAGTCTCATTTGCATTCTGTGACTTACTAGTGAGGATGAATTTTTTTCTATATATTTGTTAATCATTACATTTTCTTGCTTCTGAATTTTCTGATTTTGCTTTTGCCCATTTATCAGTTGAATCTCTGTTATTTTTAAGACACTTCCCTGACCACCATATCATTATTCCCTCCCTTATCTTGTTATAAAAACATTCATAAGAGATTTTTTTGTGAACTGGAGTCCAACTAACTAGAATGTTAACTATTCAAATTTTGTGTGAGAGGCAAATTGAGAAAAGAAAGATATGACACATTCTCCACAAGTAGAAAAATTCAAATAGAGCACAGTCTTTCTCCAGCTCTCAGTATAAAACTCATTAAAGCAAAAACTGTTTTATTTAGACATCTGGGGAGTGTACTTTGACAAACAGCCGCTTGATGACTGTCAGTGTCATAAAGAGACTTTGATATAAAAAATCCACAGAAACTACTGAAATAAATTATATATTTTTATGACAAAGCGCTCTTTGCTGACTCATTTGCATTGTCCATGTGATGTGGGTTTAGCATCTTAATACAAAGGAGGGCTCCATTTTCATGTAAATGACATGATGGAATTAATAAAGAGCTCTGGGGAGTCTACCAACTGCAAAAGTAAGATCTCCTTCTACCTGCTTTGAGCAATGCTTACACATGGTTGCTCTTCAGTATTTTTAACATGTAAGTGTTTCCAAAATTTACATATTCGGTGCTTTTATAGCTCTAGAAAGACTTTCTCAAACTACCGCAGAAGATAACAAAGCATCCTTCAAAAGTCTGATTTCTATGCATGTAGGCCGTAAAAATATATAGATAGAATCTTTAGCCCTACTTCCAATAAGTTAAAATGCAACCAGTTCCATTACAATTTGATCTTTTGTTTATTAACAGTGCAAGGAAGAACATACTGTGCCTTCTGTTTTCAAAACCTGCAACCACTGGGTTATTAGTTGTTTGAAATTATTAAAACCGATTAGTCATCCTGATGGGCTTACCTATTACAGGGGAAGTGTCTCTTCTAACTACCAACTGCTTGGCAAATTGTGTGTATTAGGCAACAGGCAGAATGTCAGGAATGGGCCAAAGTCTTAGAGACAGTGTGATGTGTAGAAAAAGTATGAGAGTCGAGATCAGAAAGACTTGGCCTTAAAAGCCAGCCTTGCTGCTTAGTACTAGCCCATCTCTTCTGGGGCAAACTGTTTGACTCCTCTGGCACTCAGTTGCCTCATAAGTGACCTCCTAAACTAGAATTAATAATACATACCTGACCTGAAAGTTGAGGACTGAAAGAGATAGTATATATAAACCACCTAGGAGAGCACCTGGCCATGGTAGGTTTCCATAAGTCCTTATGCTGTTATTATTGGTGGGCTTATTATGACCTATAACTGTTGCTATCATAGAATGTTGCTGGAAGAAGAAACAGTGAGTGTGGAATAATAGGTAACATTGTATTTTGTAAATAGCCTATATGATATTGAATATTAGCAACCATAACAAATATTTATTGAGCACCTGACATGTGCCATGTCCTTGTGCCTTGTGCTAAAGGAAGGCAAGAGAGCAAAGTGACCCCTACTCGCTTTTGTCTGGGTTCCTTTAATAGGGAGAGCTGTTACTGACAGGGCTTACACACCCACCGATGCTCAAAAGAAACAAGCATGGCCATAAAATCTTCACATGCAGAGTTAGAAGGGACCTCAGGGGCCCCCAGTACAGTTGTGGTTGTGGTTACCAAAGCTGCTCTTTCATATGGAGGCTCAATGTGTGAACTTGGGAGTAGGGGATCTGCTCACACCCATGCACCCCACTTCCCTCCCATGAGGCCCTCGAGATCTTCAGAAACCACAGAACAAAGACCACTGACCTGGTACAACCCCACACCCCAGTTTTAGCATGGTGCAATTGAGGCCCCAAGTCTGAGGAAGACCCCTCTAAGCTGGGGTTGGGCTGAAACATTCATTCAATGTGTCTACTCTACGCACTCTTAAAGAGCCAGAGTGAACTGGCCCCCAGTGGCCAGTGGATTCCACTGCATCTGCTTGTAGATGTTTACTCTCGACCCACCATTAGCAGAAACAGGACATGATGTAGTTTTCCCCCTTGTACCTGTTAACAACAGGCCACATTCCATTTGCTTTGAACGTTTAATACAGTATCAAGTCTGAAATTAAAGGAATGAAGGTGGAGAAAACACTAGGCTGTAGAGGTCACGGAAAAACGATGTTTCCAGGGGTTCTGAAGGATGTGAAGAAACTCTTGGCAATAAGATCGGGGAAGGAGCCCTTTGAACCACTGTCTTAAGAAGTCATTGCCAACATGATTCAAGGTGAGGAAAGGCAGGAGGAATATTTTCTTGAGTGCAAAGAGTCAATCAGTTTGATTACTTAAAAATTAAGAACGTCTGTGCCTCAAAGATATATCCCAATTACACCATAAAAAAAAAGCAGAATTAGAAAAAAAAAATCCTTATGAGAAAAGTAAAAGACAAATTCTTAATATCTTTACTGTATAAAGAGCCATGAGGGAGCCACACAAGTGCTTGTGAAGTCAAATTTTAAAGTTCCTTTTCCAGATGTGGAACTGCGGAAATGTAAATAGAGCTTGAGTGAAAGGATGTCCTTTTAGTGAAAAGATATCATTGGCCAAGGAATTTGAAATGTAGAGGAGGGAGGGATTTAGTTTTAACCTCTATACCTGTTGCTAGTCGATCCACTATTAATTGCTCCTAACAGGGGAGGAAAACACCTTGGTTTTTGAAGAAATAAAAAATTTGGGGGGAATTTCCTGGAGGTCCAGTGGTTAGGACTTGGCGCTTTCACTTCTGGGTCCCGGTAAGATCCCACAGGCCTTGCAGCATGTCCAAAAGAAAAAAGAAAATTTTAAGTTTTTGACAAAAAGTTTATGCCATTTGATAATCCCTTCAGTAATGTATGCAATGAGAATATTCTATAGTTTTTAGTACTGGCATTTACATTTTAATGAATGATATATACACTTACACCCAATGTTTAACATATGACATGTTGAAGTCATTCATTCATTCATTCGTCAACTATTTCTTGAACCAGGCTCTCTGCACGTCTCTGGGGACTTAACAATAAAGAAGAAAGACATGGTTCCTGTCCTGAAAGAACATACATATAAAACATTCATTCTTGGGAAATAGTCTAGTGTGTCGAAAATACTAAATTCAGGAAGACACTTATTACAACATTATTTTTAATGCTAAAATTGGAAACAACCTCACTGTTTAAAAACTAAGGAAAGGGAATGATTACTTACAATAAATTTACTGAGTGTATATATTGAATATGGTGTTTGTGAGAAAAGTGTTTATGCTATATTAAGTAAACACTGCAGTGTACAGATTTGTATATACTGAATGGCTGCAAATATGCTAACAATGAGGAAAGGGAAAAGTACAACAAGGAAAAAAATAATAACGATTGTGGGATGAAATTATGGTGGACTTTCTTCTTCTCATTGCAATATGTCCTTTTTATTGAAGTGTAATGATAACAGTTTCCCTTTATAGTAAACATACTCTGCTAGGCTTCATGAGTTTGATACACATTCGTTCACTTAATCCTCACAATAGCTATATAACAGGTAAGGAAACTGAGGCACTGAGAGTTGAGAGCTTAGATTCCAACCTGGGAATCTAACTCTATGCCCAGTTGTTCCTTCAGAGAGAGAAACTGGTCTGGTTTTAAAAATACAAATCCAAACAATGGTCTCCAGAGTTCAAGCGCCATGTCTTGTTGGTAAGGTGGAGATCTTAATAATATCCACTGCCCGAAGGTTGCTGTGGAAAGTATCAAACACGATGATGTTTGTGAACGTTTTTTGTAAATTTTAAATTTCCACTCAAAAGTCAGTGATAGTGCATATTCAAAATATTTTGAGTGCCTTAGTCAATGTGTATATTAAATAATTTTAAACATGTTTCTGTTGAGTGTACAAATGTAAGTCAGCTAGTTTATATATTTTAAATAACTGTTAAGAACATAATTTTTTTAATTGATGAGAAACTGTACTGGATAAGGTCTATTTTGGAAATTAGTTTTTTCCTGTTGGGTCAGCTCCTCTTGGCTCTTTCTCCCTTTATCTCTCTGACCTTCTCAGTCCCACCCATTGTGTGATCTTCTTGACTTTTTCCTTTCATTGAACAATCCCCTTCAAGGTCAAGAAGCTGCTCCAATTTGCACTTTGGAGGTATTTGGCAGCCAAAGTTTAAAATTCTCAACCAGCAATTGGGATGCTGGGCTTAGATTGCTTTATTATGCTTTATACCTGTTGACTATAAGTAAAAAATAATATGTGGAGTAGAATTACAAAGGTGACTCTTAAAAAACATGTGGAAGGATTATAACCTTAAAACGTGCTCACCAAAGCCATGAAAATAGATGAGTTCCCAAGAGGTACCCAGCAATACCCCTTTATAGACTTCTAGAATGCATATATGAATTCTGCTTGGGCCTTGATGGACTCTTGGAGAAAATGGGGAAGAGTTTTGTGTTCTAAGAGTTTAGGATGTTTTGGGTTGCACTGTATGCAGCTATTTAATTTGGAAGTGGTCTGTTGAAAATGTCATCTGGTTTTCATTTGTAGGGGCCCACTTGAAAACGGGAAGTTGGACTCTGTGACCTCCTGGTTTCCTCCCAACTCTGAAGTTTTTGAGGTTGTTTGATTCTAAGATAAATGTAAAGTTGATTTTCCAGCCCAACAACCGATATTTGTGTAGGGCTTCACAATTGACAAAACATTTTTCACACACTCCATCATGCTGTCTTCAAGGAGGGTAAAGGGAGAAACAAAGCCCTTGTTCAATCTAGGTTAGAACACATAGTATACAACATGGACGGTATATTTCTGGGTGTTGTTTGCAGTCTGAATGGAAAATAATACCTCTCGTTCAAAGGTAACTACGTGTGAATTAGAATCTTACTCACAAGCAACGTGTTCTAAAGGATTATCAAAACCTGTGAAGTAGGTGCACACATGATGGATAATGCCATCGAAAAAGGAGTTTCAGCAGGTGGGAGAATCTGAATAAATCATGTCATCATCTAATTTAAATATTTGGTTCTTCTGCTTCAGATATTGAAGGGAAAATATTGTTTTTTTTCTGGGACTCCACTCACATTTTCTATGTTCTAAAATGGACTTTAGTATACTGGGTGTGTTAGCTATGCTTTCCCTGGAAATTCAGGGCTGTTCAGAAATGTCAAGGCTAGCTATGGTTATGCCTGCCCTGAATTTTAAAAAATGTAATAATGGAATCTTTTTCTATGGGGACTAAGAAAAAAATGCTATTCTATAATTTTCCTTAGGGACTTGGGTAGATAAGACCAGGCATATGTGATGTACCCAATCAAAACACAATTTCACAGGTTATGAGTTTGCATGAGATGCAGTCTATCTCATCTGGGTTTGAGTGTGCATGCAGAAACGGGGGACACTGATGCAACCAAACAAATACCCTTGGATCCTGTTCATTGAGGCTGTATTACTGGCACCAGTTCCTTCCTGGTAGGGTCTTCTAGGGGTTGATCAGGGAGCTGTGAGCTGAAAATGGGGCATCGCCCCACTTGCTTCAGGAAGAAGAGAAGGCGATCTCTTTGTCCATTCTCAGATGAGAAGAATGGACATATTAAGAGCTCTTGTTTTCTTTTGTGTGTATTATGTATACTGCACCAAGCGCTATAATCCATTTGATAGTCTTTGTGAGTTGGGTGTCTTCGTCTGAGACTGAGGTCAGAGTTCATGGTCTAACCTCTGTTCTGTCCTATCACTCACATAATCCAAAACCTCCATGCGGGATTAGTAGACGTGCTACTCAAGTCACAGAGACAACAGGGCCCTTCCCTCTTTGACACTTTCCTCTCCCCAGTGTTGACCTTCTGTGAGTTTTCCTCTCTTATATCTTCCCAGATACGTAACTGGAAAAGATGAGACAGAAAACATCAGTATGCATTTTTACATCAATTTTTATCAGGCTCATTCATAAAAGAATGTGTGGTGTGTATCTGTTTACATCACTGTGATTATAGTACATACACAGACTTAGGTTACACTTTGTCACTTAAAGTCATGTCCCTGTGAAGTTTACCACTGGTGCTGAGGAGCCTTTGGGTCCAGTACCTGACCTCACCATTATTGGCTGATGAGTTTGGAGCAAGTTACTCAACTTCTTAAATCTTTAACTCCTCAACCTTGAAGTGTGTATAATATTTCCTTTCTTTTAAAAAAAATTTTATTGAAGTATAGTTGATTTATAACGTTATGTTAATTTTTGCTTTAAAGCGAAGTGACTCAGTTATACATCTATATATTCTTTCTCATATTCTTTTCCACTGTGATTTGTCACAGGCCACTGAATATAGTTCCCTGTGCTACACAGTAGGACCTTGTTGTTTGTCCATCCTATATACAATAGTTTGCATCTGCTAATCCCACACTCCCAATCCTTCCCTCCTCCACGCCCCCAACTTGGCAACCACAAGTCTGTTCACCATGGCTGTGAGTCTGTTTCTGTTTTGCAGATAAGTTCATTTGTGTCTCATTTTAGATTCCACAGATGAGTGATATCATATGGCATGAGTCTTTCTGACTTACTTCACTGAGTATGATAATCTCTAGGCCCATCCATGTTGCTGCAAATGGCACTATTTCATTAATTGTTGTGGCTGAGTAATATTCCATTGTATACATGTACCACATCTTTTTTTTATCCTTTCATCTGTCGATGGACTTTTAGGTTGTTTCCATGTCTTGGCTATTGTAAATACTGCTGCTATGAACATAGGGGTGCATGTCTGAATTATAGTTTTGACTTGATATATGCCCAGGAGTGGGATTGCTGGATCTATAATATTTCCTTTCTGATAGGATTGTTGCAAGGATAAAGGAGACCGGATGATTCTGCAGGTGCTTTGTAAGCTGAAGAGGTTATAGACACAGAAGGTATTAAATACACAGGATTTGGAAGACCCTTGAAGACCCTTTCAGTCCAAAGAATTAGTGAGCTTCATGAAAATGTTGGCCACTTTCAAAATAGTGTGTGTGTGCATGTGTGTGTGTATTTGTCTACTATTAGTGGACCTGTTCATAAGGAGTTAGATTCAGACAGAGGGGTTTCCTCATCTACAAATCAAGGCTAATAATTTCTTCACATTTAAATAAGAAAATGGACACGAGGCTCATAGCACAAGGCCTGGCACATAAGTAACTCTCAAAAACAGTATTTTTCAGTTGAAAATTTCATTTTGAGTATCTGTTTTACCATTAATTAGCTGCCCACCCCCAGCTAATCATGACAAATTCCTTAACTTGGACAAATAAATTGTGATACATTCCTTAACTGGGGAAAATGACTTAATCTTCTCAGCCTCAGTTTCCCCTTATGTCATGAAGGTCATTCCCAGCACGTGGAGGCGTAGCCACGCTTCCATATAAGCATGTGTAGTAAGCATCCGGAACGTAAGAAGCTCAAAAAGCTTGTAGTTCTCTTTGCCTTCCTTCCGCTCCCATTGTCGGGTATGGCGTTTTTGAGACTTGCCTGCAGGACACACTTGGGAAAGTTACTTGACTCTCTTGTGGGACTTTCTCACTCACAGCACAATTCCAACTATACTCAATATCTTGAAGTAACCTATAATGGAAGAGAGTGTAAAATAAAGAATATATATATGTATCTGAATCACTTTGCGGTACCTCTGAAACTAACACAACACTGTAAATCAACTATATTTCAATAAAAATTAAAAACAAAACAAAAACAAAAACAACCCACAAAGGCAAATGGAGCCTTCTGGGGCCAAGTCACCGATATGGCTATTCCTGTCGGACCTTTAGACTATGTTCTTCCAAAATGCATGAACTATGTTTTTGCTTTTTATTCTTCACTCAGTGCTCGGATGGCTGAATCCTTTATTAGCATGAATGAAGAACAGATTACGGTCCTCCCACTGGAAGTCACCTGCTTTGCAGGCAGGGAAATGGTTGAGGTGAGTGTGTGACTTCAGTGTGTGTCGTGGGTTTTGCAGTGAGGTGTGCCCCCAGTGTGTCCCCTGAAGGGTGACAGACCACTCTGGGTGTCCTTCTGTAAATACTCGCCAAGAAGTGCACTCACATCCCAAGGGTGCCTCCTAAATCACGGCGCACAGCTCGAGCTGCAGGCTTCACAGACGTGGATCTTGTGTCTTTAAAGGCCAAAAGGGAGCCACCAGTGTGCTCATGAAGTCAAGTTTAGGAGCTGCTTTTCCAGATGCGGAGCCACAGAAATGACAGTACAGGTGGGGAGAATGCCCTTACAGTCACACAGCGAGGGATTTGAGGTTGGGGCCTGGGTAAAGGAAAGGCTGCTGAGTTTGATTCTCTGTTTCTGTTGCTAGCTGATCTCCACTCCTTATTCCCCCTCATTGAAGGAGGGCAGCCTCTTTCAGCATAGGAGCTGGGATGAGCCTTTCCTTCTTTTGCATATTCAGTGTTTTTATTTTATTTTTTAAAATTTATGTATTTATTTTTGGCTGTGTTGGGTCTTTGTTGCTGTGCAAGGGCTTTCTCTAGTTGCAGTGAGTGGGGGCTACCCTTCATTGTGGTGCGTGGGCTTCTCATTGCCATGGCATCTCTTGTTGTGGAGCACGGGCTCTAGGTGCGTGGGCTTCAGTAGTTGTGGCACACAGGCTCAGTAGTTGTGGCTCACGGGCTGTAGAGCGCAGGTTCATTACTTGTGGTGTATGGGCTTACTTGCTTCACGGCATGTGTGATCTTCCCAGACCAGGGCTTGAACTCATGTCCCTGGCATTAGCAGGCAGATTCTTAACCACTGCCCCAGCAGGGAAGTCCCTTCAGTGTTTTTAATAAACTACCAATCTACAATTAGGAGAAGCAGTGTGTGCAGATACATTGGTTCATGATTTCAAACATATAGTACATCCTGTAGGCCAGCATTCAGCACCTCATAGGTGTTGTCTCAGTTGGAGGTTCACCTGGATCCTCAATAGGCCACTCTGCTGTGCTATAAGGCAAGCTGCTGGTTGAGGCATGGAGAGAGTATGAGATACCACTTCACACCCATTAGGATGGGTACTGCTAGTGTTGGAGGGTCTCCTGTGGAGGCAGGGGGCGGCTGTGGCTCACTGTTGGGAGGGGGACGCTGGCAGCAGAAGTTCTGGGAACTACTCCTTGGCATGAGCCCTCCCAGAGTCCGCCATTAGCCCCATCAAAGAGCCGGGTAGGCTCCAGTGTTGGGTC
>NC_041220.1:100406085-100451272 GCF_002837175.3 Physeter macrocephalus
TGGAATTCACTGCTGCGGAACAGAATAAAGAAAAAAGAATGAAAAGAAATGAAGACAGCCTAAGCGACCTCTGGGGCAACATTAAACACACCAACATTCGCATTATAGGGGTCTCAGAAGGAGAAGAGAGAGGGAAAGGACCCGAGAAAATATTTGAAGAGATTTTAGTCCTGGGATGAGCCTTTTGATGAAAAGTGGAAGTCTTGGATTCTATGTCAGAAAAAGTCCATGTAGTGAGAGAGCTCACATTGCTCAAGAAGATGCCTACAAATCTGGATTGTTTCTATTAACAAGACTTTGATTTTCTTTAAGTTCAAATGGAGTCAAGTTTCCTTTACTGCAAAAAGCCTTATTTTGCACCTTCTCTGTGTCCCAGTTCTGTGAGATGCCATTGAAGTACAGAGCCTTGTCTCTGCCTTCAGAGATTTCTCAGTCTCAGACAAAAGCTTTCTGCTTTATAGAACTCACTGAATGTGCATCACATACCTTCCACATATGAGCTAGAGTGCTGAGTGCTGGGAAGCTTGAATATGAAGGACTCATTCCTGCTTAACACACCACTCCAAAGTTTAGTGGCTTGAAACAACCACTGTTTTATTTGCTCTGAATCCTGTGCCTTGACAACTTTGGCTGCACTGAGTTTGGTGGCCCTTCTGCTGTTCTCTCCTGGGACCACTGATGTGACTGTAGTCTTCTGGCAGCTCCTTTGGGGCTGGTCGGTCACAGGCGGCCTCACGTACATGTCTGGCAGTTGGTGTTGGGTGTCAATGGGGCCACGTGCCTCCAGTAGGCTAGCTCATGCTCTTTCATGGGGAGACAGCATTTCAAGAAAGCAATCCCAGTGTACAAGTGACTGTTAAATCTGTGCTTTCATCCTGTTTACTAATGCTCTGTGGACCAAAGCGAGTCATGCAGTCAAGCCCAGAGTCAACAGTGGAAGAGACTATGCCAAGACGTGCATCCAGGAGGCATCACTCACTGGGGCCACCACTGTAACAATCAACCACAGGCTCTGACCCCTGTTTGCCCATGCCGGTGTGGGGCTTTATGCTTCACATATGCTATTTTATTAAATTTATATGATAGTTCTTGGAGGTAGATATTATTATTCCAAGTTTTCTGAAGTTAGTTTAGTTACCTAAGTTCATACAGAATGTAAATGGCCAGGATTTTAACACTGAACTGTATAATTCCATGGAACTATGATGGACACAGGCCTGGACCAGCAATGATTTCAGGAACAAAAGATGAGGTAAGGAATTTGTATCAGGCAGGTGATGGTTGTTTAGCAGCTTAGTATGTGTTAAAGGTTGATCAACCATAAGGGCTAATAATTCAGGAATGTCTTCAGTGAGTTCTAGAGATTTTAATTAGATCTTCCTACAAATGGGAAGCATCAGGCATTGGTTATGAAAAGAGCTAAGTTCAAAATCTGGTAATGCTACTTCTAGTATGTGATTATTTAAATTTTATGAGCCTCAGTCATCTTGTTTTTAAAATTTTGTTCTAAGGATTTAGTGATTTCATGTCTGTAAAATTCTGAACACAGCATTCGTACCTCGATGGAACTCAGTAAGTGGCAGGCATGAATGATTTGAGTGGGAAAATGGCAGAGGAAAAAGGAGAGGGTATTGTAGGCAAGGAGAGCCATGCTGGGAAGCAGGAGGAGATCTGATAGCAGGGACGACCTTGGGCTCTGTCTGAGTGGTGAGAACTGCCAGTTTACAGCAGTGATCAGTAGAAAGTAGCAAAGGTTACATAAGATAAAGCTCAGGTTTGGAGGGCCTTGATGTCCAGGCAGAGGAGGTAAATTTGCCAAGTTGGAAGACAGGGATCCTATGGACAGCCTTGGCACCTGGGAGTAACTAAGATTGCAAACTCAGGCATCCTCAGAGCCCAGTGGGTTTCCCACTGTACAAGTTCATCCCCCAGCCAAGCTTTTTTTTTTTTTTTTTTTTGTGGTACGCGGGCCTCTCACTGTTGTGGCCTCTCCTGTTGTGGAGCACAGGCTCCGGATGCGCAGGCTCAGCGGCCATGGCTCACGGGCCCAGCCGCTCCGCGCCAGCCAAGCTTTTTAATCGGTTCGAATGAGTTTTTGATTTGAGTCCCATAAACACAATAATTTGAGTTTCTTCAAACATTGGGAGTGAGGCTAATAGCAGAATGGCAATCCGCTTCTTTCTTTGTTAATGACTTTGGCTCACACATTGTCATTACAAAATTCAGGTTTTCTTTTATTGATTGAATCTCGCTGTGAAGTACCAGACAGCAATGCCTTGGAGCAGAACAGAAGAGCCCAGTGTGCACATTTCTTCCCATTCTAAGGACAGATATCTGGTGTAACTCAGAGGAGAATCCTACCTCTGAAAAAATGGGTATATCTTTGAGTCACCTTGAAAACAAAATACCACACCTACAGATGGCTGAAATGATAGAGACTGCTAACATCAAATGTTGGTGAGAATGTAGAGTAATTAGAACTATTATATATTGGTGATGGAAGTATAAAATGGTACAACCACTTCGGAAAACTCTTTGGCAGTTCTTCATGAAATGAAACTTACACCTACCCCTATGACCCAACAATTTCACTCTTAGGTATTTACCCAAGAGAAATAAAAACTTATATCTACAGAAAGACTTGTACAAGAATATTTATAGCAACTTAAAATAAATAATGGCCAGAAATCATGGCAGAAAAAGGGTTGAACAATTTGGGTTTGTCCTTATAATGGAACAGTACTCAACAATAAAAAGGAATGAACCACGATACATATAATGGCATTGAAGAATCTTAAAAAGTTATGTTACATGAAAGAAACCAGAACAAAAGAGTATGAAGTGATAATTCCATTTATATGAACTTCAAGAACAGGGGAGTATGTCTATGACAATTGAAAAGAACATTGGCTACCTTTGGGGTGGGGATAGAATTGACTGATAAGGAGTCTAGGAGAATTTTCTAGGGTGATATAAAGGTTCACATTTTGATAAGGATGGTGGCTACATAAGTACATATATTTTTCAAATCTCAAACTGTAAACTTGAGATTGATGTATTGATATTTCATGGTTACATAAATATGACCATGATTTTAAAAATCAAAGCCCATATTCTTAAATGTAGGAGATACTTGAAAGGAGATCTTCCTTCATTGTCTTTGTGGTATAGAAACCAACCCATTGGGCTCAAGATTTAAATTCCATCTGTACTGTCTCCATGCTTTCGGGCGAGTTACTTAGCCTCTCTAAATTTCAGCTTTCTCTTCTGAAATATAGAGAGAATATATTCATTTATTCTTTCAATCAATAATCCCATGTGCCACTTACTGTGTAGATGCTGGGAATAGGGTAGTGGACAAGAGAGACCCTTCCCTTCCCTCACGGATCCTGCCTTCTAAAGCTGGTGCCTTTAGGGGTTAAGACAACATTTGGAAATCCTGGTGGTGAAAGTTTGACATTTCGTTCACTTTTTTTCCAAAACACATTACAGGCTAAACACTTAGGTTTGTGAACTTTTGCAAAGTTTACTTATTCTTGCAACATTTATTTATAAACCCCAATCTGAGGTTTATCCTATCTGATCTTTCATCACTATTTCAATGTTTGTATCAGTAAAAGAGAAATATTCAAGTTGTGGAATCGTATAGTAGGTGCTCAGTTAGGTAAGTTTTCCTGAGACCCTCAACTTACAGGATTTTTCTAAATTTTTCCCATGGTCTTGCAATTTCGCTTTATAGAAAGGTGAGAGGTTCTCAACTTCACCCCACCCAACTCCTGTGTCATTTATGTCCCCGTTTGTCAGCAGTGTTCGTGGCACTTACAGAGGTCCCTCAATTCTGATTGTCCTAATCTGAGCAACAGCCTTTCTCAAAGCATTGTGGGTAGATAGTTAAAATGCTGCTCAAAATTCAAAACCACCTACTTATTTCTATTTTAATCAATTTCAAGACTTAGGGTATTTTGTTTCACTATGAATTTTGACGTTACACTGTAAAAGTAGAGTTAGTGCAATATGCTTAGCAAAAACCAAAATCACAATCATTTTCTTTAAAGAATGTTATAGCTTAAAAACTAGTTTTTGATCTAGTTTAAGGAATATAACCTGAATTCCTTTACATTTCAGTGTCATATAAGATGTCGAAATGCAATGTTGTTAGATAAGAATAACTAAGATATTCTCCTTTCCCTGTAATTTCATCAGTATTATCTTCCCCCTTTTCCCCTATTAGTGAAATTCTAGCTAGCCTGGCTCTCCTAATTATAAGCTGGGCAGGGATCATAGGTTATTTAACCCCTCAATGTACTAGCTTTCTCTCCACAAAATGGTGACAATAATAGCACTTCTGTCTTGGGATTGTGAAGACGAAAGAACATAATATGTGGTGTAAAGTATTGATATTTTCCACATTACCTGGAACACAGCAAGCATTTAATAAATATATTAATAGCTGTTATTATTTTTATTATCCTTTGATTCAGTTAGGATTAGGGCAACTGTGAGTGACAGAATAATATCCCAGATCATAGTGTTTTAAACAAGTTGGAAGTTTAGTTATTGTTCACATGAATGTAGGCAATTCAGGGCTGGTATAGATGCACCAGGATCAGTGAGGACCAAGACTTCTTTCCTGAGTGCTGCCAACTTCAACACGCAGGTCCTACTCCATCCAAGATGGCTGTTCCAGGTCTGGCCATCCTGTATCAGCACACAGAAAGGAAGGGAAAAGGGAAGGGTATGCCCCCTTCCTTTAAGGACGTCTCCCAGTAGATGCACACAGTACTTTAACCGACACCCCATTGGCCACATGGTCACACTTGTTGCTTGTTGAGACCAGAATATATAGACTATTGTTTTTTCTGGGCAGTCAAGCGCTTAGCTAATATCAGGGGTCCAATTACTGAGAAAGAAGGGGACAACTAGCACCTTTGCTCTGTCACATTCTTTTTTTTTTTTTTTTTTTTTTTTTTTTTTGGGGTATTTGGGCCTCTTTCAACTAGCACCTTTGCTCTGTCACATTCTTTTTTTTTTTTTTTTTTTTGCGGTACTTGGGCCTCTCTCACTGTCGTGGCCTCTCCCGTTGAGGAGCACAGGCTCCGGCCGCGCAGGCCCAGCGGCCATGGCTCACGGGCCCAGCCGCTTCGCGGCATGTGGGATCCTCCCGGACCGGGGCATGAACCCGTGTCCCCTGCATCGGCAGGCGGACTCTCAACCACTGCGCCACCAGGGAAGCCCTTGTCACATTCTTTATAGCATAAACCATGTTCTGTTATGAAGTTGTCCTCAGCTACTTGGATTCTTTAGTTGTTTCTTTCCTCTCAGAACACTCAGAAATACACCATTCTGAGTCTGCCTTTTCTTATCACCAACACCACTACTATCACTGCCTTTGTCCAAGCCACCATCCTCTGGCCCAGGATTATTGTAGCAGCCACCAATGGGACTTCTGCTGCCACCATTTTTTCCACACAATAGGCAGAGTAAGCTTTTGAAAATGTAGGTCAGATCATGTCTCTTTTCTCTTCAAGACCTTCCAATGGCTTCTCATATTACTGCGAAGAAAATCTCAAATCTTTGCCCTGCCGTCTGAGATCTATAGGACCCAGCTCCTCTCTTACTGTGACTTTGTTGCCCTCCCCCTCACTATATATACTCCAGCCACACCAGCCTCCTGGCTGCTCTTTCTACTCCAAAGGAAGGTACAATCTTTCCTTAAGGTCTTTGCACTCAAAACAGAAAGACAAGCTCAGTGAGGCTAAGTTGCCCAAGGCCATGCTGCTTAGAAGTAATGGAGCCAGGATCCCAAACCAGGTCAGTCTGCCTACATGTGCTGTATCTTTTTATTCAACCCCATTGCTTAAATGCTTAATGACTGCCTGGTTGCTCAGTAATAGATTCTCTGGAGGCCATCAATCCATTCTGAGGAAAGACTGCTCAGCATTTCTATGAGAGCCACAGGTCCCTCTGTGGGAGAAAACAAGGTCTTCTAGGATCTCTCTCTGCCAGAATCATTAGGAGCCCTTACTCTAGGCCCTGTAGCCGTAGAAAATAATAAGCATCATCAGGCGTGAGGTCAGCAGAAGCAAATTGGATCAGCCATCTTCCTTTCATGGACCAAATGGAAAGATGCTCTCTGGGAGTTAAGGTTGGACCTCCTCAGGTCAGTGGACTCTTCTGCTGTTCTTTGTGCTGAATCATTTCCATTTGGGGCAAGCAAAATTAGATACAGTTCTTATCCCATTCACTGAGTTGCCTCTTTTGCTGAGCATTGAAATTGATTTAAAAGAAATGAAAAGGAACATGCTTGCCCTTAAGGACTTCATTTAGATCAGTTACTTAACCTGGGGAGAAGTTGGTTTTTTTGAGCTTCAGAGAATCTGAGATTCCTTTGAAATTATGTGTAAACTCTTCTCTGTATAGATACATGTATTTGTTTTTCTAGTGAGAGGAAACAGAGCTTTTATCAAGTTCTCCGAGGGGTTTAGCACTCCGAAAACGGTGAGAACTCCTGGAAATAAACACTTCCCTAGATGCTTATTATTTATTTAGCACAGAGTATACACTCTATGTTATATCACTCCTTTTAATCCTCGAAACAACCCCATGAGTTAGTATATTACCATAGTAATTTCATAGGTGCAAAAACTGAGGTCAGAGAGAATCAATTATTTTTTAATATCACACATAGATTTTAAGCCTGGGAATCACATTTCAAACCCAAATCTGTTATACTGCCAAGAATGTACTCTGTTTTCATCTTGACATATATTTTACTAAAGCAGCCTATAGACACATGGTTTTAAAAATTAAATAGTACTTTGTAAAAACGTTTTCTTCTGCTTCCTGCATTGTCTCTTTCTTTTGGATTTTCCCCTCATTCTTTGTGTTCATTTCTCTGTTTTATGTTGGAAACTTTGCTTAAATCTGTGAATCCTTGGTTACCCTTTGATATTAAAGCTGTGCTGCCCAAAAAGCTCATTACAAGCTCTGAGGGCAGGTAAAGCTTTTTGCCTCATGGGTCTCACCACTGGGAGACTGGGTAGCCAACTGGCATTTTCACTGGAATGACCCACATGAGTTTCTAGAGTTTGTTTTCCAGATCCTTTAAATTTCTCCAGGCAAGAACTTTCCAACTCCCTGCTTAGGGTGTATGAGACCTGTTGTTGGTAGGAGGCGGGTAGCAGTTCTGGGTAGGTGGGAGAAGGGACCTGATTCTCTAAGTACTCTGTTATAAACAGAGCCCTTGTTTCCAATTCTATGCTTCACATACCTTCTTCAGGCACACATCCAACTTCTGAGCCTTTCTGGGGATCTGTGGGATAAACTAGCTCACCTTTCCTTGATATCCCTCTCTGCAGGCTGCCATATCCTAGGTGTCTCCACTTTTAGTGACAATATTACTACTCCTCCATTCAATTTCCATCTTCCAAAATCGATTAAACTATCTCATCCATTTCACCTCTTCCATTTCCTTTAAGCCCTGGAGTTGCACCTTTTCTATTCCTTCTTTGTCTCTTCAGATAGACTTTTTAAAGAATGTATGTGGTCCTGCCACAATTCTAAAATGGAAGTTTCTAGGTTTGTTCTTCCCACTGTCATTATACTACCTCTTGATATCTATCACATTCCATCCAGACTCTGAGAGGGACACAAGAAAAACCTTCAAGCGATTCTGCCCTTAAGTGTCTTATAGTCTATCCTCTGATGAAATCATGCCATAGACTATGCACCTTGGATACGACCACGCGATTACACTTCCCAGAGGGAGATTACAGAGTGAGGGCTGGAAGTTTAGACTCTTCCTATGCAGAGGGATCCAGAAAGGTACACTTAGCGAGGTGGAGAGTGGTGTATCTAAGACTAGGGGAAAAATATGAGCAAAATCCTAAAGGCAGACAAGTTCAGGGAGAAAAAAGCAGTGTGTCTATCAGCTGGCTTGAGGAAAGGAATGTACGAAAGGAAGTGTTAATATGCAGATCCCGATCCCGCTAGGCGCCAGGTGGAGTCAGGTCCTGAATGTTTGATTAGAAGTTTGGGTTTGAGTTTGCCCTAAGATGATGGCTCATCATTGGCATCCTCCAAACAGATGGTATAAGGAGTGTCTGTAAGAACTCTTATGAGGGGTATGGGGGATTCCTAGAAGGGAAGGATTGGAGACCAGAGAGAGAGATGGAAACATTCTGGGAAAGAGGAGAAAATAAAACTTTGAGATGGGAAGGAAAGGAAATGGTTTGGCAGAAGTGGGGGGGGGGGGGGTGAGGCAAAGGAAAGACTCCAGGAAAAGCCTGGAAGTCAGAGTTAAAGAGGAGAAAACCAGGTGTGCCTGACTGCCTGATGGAAGGAGTGTGTGCTACTTAGGACATAATAGGCTGGAAAAATCACTTAAGGGTCTTGAGGTCTGGACCAGCCAGGGCATGTCACATGAGCAGGGTTATATCCCAGATGCTGGTAAATCTGGGCTTTTCCATGAATCTTTGTGATTTCTGCTCCGATTTTTGTCCCCTGCCCCTCCAGTTATCAAAGTGCAAACACATGTGCAAAATTTTAGAATAAGAACAAGATAATGTTGTTGATTTTGCAGTTCAGGCAAAATGTGAACGTTGAACTGTATGCAGACAAGAGAATTTTCATGATCTATTCACATTCCATATTACTTTTTTTTTTTTTTTTTGCTGTTTTCAAAAATTAAGACTCTTCAACATTAATCTGCTTAGCAAATCTTATTAACTAAATTGAAAGCCTTGCAAACCTATCGCCAAGCATGTGAAAACCGTAGACTTTTCTTAACCTGTTATCCTGGTGTTCCTCCTGTTGTTTTTTTTTTTTCCTACGTAGGTAGGAAACTTCTGAATATGTTGAAGAGCAAGGAATGAATGGCACTTTTTAGACGCATCTTAGTACTTATTTTTTTCACTTTTCATAACTCCAAATTCCCTTTGAAAATGTCAGCCTGCACCCAGCCTCTCCACACTGGCCATTCCGAAGCTGCCCTCCAGCTGTCTGGGTCATGCTTCCTGGAGTGGAGCTGCTCTCTGCCCACCAGGGGGATGGGCAGTGCCTCCGTGGAGATTCTTAAATGCCTTTTCTGTGGATGGGTTTGTGCTTTCTTGGGTCCTCACGGGGAATTTTCCTGTAGGTCCCGTCTCTGAGTCGTGATTATGATTGAACCACTCCACCAATCAAGCCTCGTTCAGTGTTTAATCAATCTCAAATTACCCGCCAAGTCGTTGCAGTTCAAATGTCAGTCTTGAAGCCTCCCTTACTCTTTCCATTGGCATTTAACATACCTTTTCTGTTTTTTTTTCTTTTCCTTTTTTTTTGGTTATTGTCCAGACTCTTCCCAAAATGTTTAAGCTTGTTGAAAAAAAGCATATTTTGTCAAGCATTTGCAGTCATATAAATAAGCTAATGGATTAGAAATGGGCTTGGATTTCCCCCTTTCACTGCAGGCATTAGAGCTCAGGTTTGGCTGTTGCTGGAAATGCTTGGTGAAGAGCGCTGTCTCTGGAACCGTCTGTGGGAGGAGCCCTGCTCACCAGAGGGAGGCAAAGCGAATTGCTGTGCACTAGAGAGGAGATGTCTTTTGCATAACAATTTAATCCATCCACTTGCCGGTGAATATTCATATTCTAGGGGTAGAAGTTTCAGAATTTACAAATTTGTGGAAGTAGGAAATGTAGATCATCATCAGGTAAATGTGATAGTTACTTCTCTGTTTTAAACGGCCAGGATCACCGAAACTGAGTTTCATTTTTCTCCTTTTGCTTTTGTTTACACTGAAATTAAGGCTGGAAGGTTATAGATACTGAACTATTGGTAACAGATAAGCTCTGATGACTTTCATTTTGTGATAAATATGATTTAAAGTCAGGTTGCTCAATTATGATCTAAGTATTGTTTTTGTCTTAATGTTACAGCTAGCTCTATCTATCTATGTTCTGTCTGCATATTTCTCTATTAATCAGTAATCCATAAATAGATTAGATAGAACATTAGAGCTAAACCAATATTACTGATGCTAATGATTTATATATACATAATTATTATAATATATAATGAATATATGTGTGTGTTTCATACATACACATGTCTAAAATCAGTTTTATGGGTGATTAATAAATAAACTAAATTTGGAGTGCTTTAATTATATTAAGGCTTTCTAGAGAAAATGAAAAGAAAATTGCTATTTATTAATCTCTGTGGGAAAGAATTTGACTATATAACACATCTCCTATATCATGTAATTCTCATAAAAACTCCGTGATGCAGATATGAGAAAACCAAATCACAGAGGGTGAAGGTCATTGCCCAAAATTGCTGAGCTGGGCTCAGGGTGTTTTTCTGTTTTACTAGAGAAATGTGGTCCCTCCATCTCACTATAAGAACAGAATTAGAACTAAACTGTGTGCCATCCTCATCTCCTTTAGAAAGGAACACTTCTCTTTTTTATCTCAAGGTCTTGCATTGGAGAACACTGCATCACCCTCAAGGTCTTGCATTGGTCTTATTTTGGATATCATGTGGTCACCCAAAGACCTACATGGATCACAGACTGGATGCATCCAGTAGATGTTCAAGATACCACACTTGCTTTGGGGATTTAAAGTATTAGGAAAGATCAGGGTCTTGGAGTGTTCTCACACTTTGGATCTCTAATCTGGAGAACCCTAGCTCCTGTCTCAGAGTTATCATTTTCACTACTTTTTTTCTGGTTTATCTCTTCACTCAATGAATGACCACATCTAGGATTCATATTTCAGAAAAATAACTGAGCTCCGTACTCCAAGTCCTTACTTCTTATTATGCCACAAAGCAAGTCTTTTCTTTCTGCCTGTGAGTGCCCTTCCCACATTATCTGCCTGGTGAACTAATCATCCTTCAAGGACTCTCTCTACAGCCACCTCCTCCAGGAAGCCTGCCTTCTCTGAAATTCCCAGACATAGTCAGTATCTCAGCTCCTATTGCATGGCAAATACTTCTCTGGTATCCCACATATATTTACTCAGCACCTAGTATGTTAGGTACCATGGAGGTTTCATTAGCATGAGTTACTCTGTAGTGTAATGCTTTCTTTTCTGTCTCCCTCACATGACTTTAAGACTGAGATGTCCACTGTCTTATTCACTCTCATATCCCTAGCACCCAGACTCATACTGGGACATGGTTGGCACTCAACCATGTGCTGAGTTAAGGAAATCCACCTTCAGTCTTAAAAACATGCTCTGGAATGCATCAGAAATTGGATGGATTAAAGATGCCAAAACTTTGGGCTGTGAGGTTATGGGCAGAGTCAAAGAAGGGACTTAACAGACTTTGGGGTTCAGGCAAAGTTGAGATCACACAGGTTTAAGTTCACATTCTATGTTGCCTCTTGAACACAGAGGTACTAAATATTCTTCAAGTTAAAAAAAATGATGATGACAATACTTACCACATGTGGTTGTTATGTAGATGAAAGAAAACAATATTATGTGGATTAATTAAGACAGTTTCTAGGACATGAACTCATTCCAGCTTCCCAGAAGTAACTTGGTCATGACATGTGAGTAGCTTGTGGCATAGTCAGTATTCTAACTCTAGTCTTCTATGTCCAAAAGCTAGTGGTGATTAACTTGTATCATTCTGCTTTGTAAACAAGTACATGTGCTCGTGAGATGAGGTTAATTCTCATTAATCTTTCATCTGTGTCTAAAAACCAAAAGACAATGGTCAGTCCTCCTTCAAATGGATGTTGTAAAGCAGCGACTGATAGCATCACACTTTCTACTTGGTGAGCAGTACTTTCATCCCTAAGTTTGCCCGCCCCTGTGGAACTTGAGTGTAGCATCCCTTCACAGTGCCACCCAGTAACTGGTGTTGTGATGCGGTGTTTAAAAATAGATGTAAATAGTTAACACTTCTTTGAAAAGGAATCAAATCCACACTTATAGCCTTTATCAACCAGCTGGTTCTTATAAGCTTCTTCCCGATCTGTGTGCAAACATTACTTTTAAGTGATCAGCTGGCATAATTAGGTAAGATTGTACATGAGAAGCACAACTGTTTTCATCTCGGCTAGAAGAAGAAACAAACATCAGGGATGATGATGTGACGGTAAGTTAGATGTGGGAGATTTTTCCAGCAGCTGCAATACCTTGCTAATCAGCAGAGCTAGTTATTTATTTATTTGTTTTTCTTTTTGAGTTCAAAGGTGCAGCTTTACAGAACCTCAGCCAGAGAGGTAATTAGGAAGCCTGGTACTCGTGGGGTGCGGATAGCAGCTCAGCTGGGTCTAGGATTCGGTGTTTTATCTTCTGTTAGGATTTTTTAGTATTTAATTTTTAAAAAATTTTCTTAATATTCTCATCGCATCATAGATTTAAATCAGATTTAGGGAAACTGAATTGAAGACCGGGCTGGGGATGGGACTGGGGGCTGTGACCTCAGAGACAAGATGCTGTTAAAGAAGTAGGAAGATGTTAAGCAGGGAAACCATGGTAGCTTTGATAAAATGGATGGCAAGTGGTTGCAGAATGGGGAGACCCACATTCTAATGTCAGGTGTGCCCACTGGGCAGCTGATTAACCCTCTCTTGATCTCATTCTCTAATCTGTAAAAATGAGGGTTTGGAAATAGTCCCCAAATGGATTGAGTGCCTGTTATGTATCAGACTCTGAGGTGATTCTCACCCCGTGGGGCTCAGCTGCCTGGGAAGACAGACCAGCTGGGCAAAGGATCCTGATGGAGAGAGTGCAGGGTCCATGCGTTAGCAGGACCACATGTTGTCTGGAGCTAGACTGGCCAGTGTCACAGCCATCTCTGAGGTTACTAACTGTGTGATCCTGATGAAAACACCAATACCTATTGCATCGAGCTGTTGTGAAACATGGAGAATATTGCCTGACACATAGTACGTGCCCAATAAATCTAGCTGTTAGTATGGGAGCGCAGAACAGAGAGCCACGATTATGTAGAGGGTATGGGGACACCAGACCTCTGAGAGGAAATATTAAACTGGGACCTGAAAAAAAATCCAGTGGGCGATTTTAAGGCATCTCCCACTTAACAAGGTTGGCTGACAACTTCCTTCCCTCCGTAAAACATATGGTTGATGCCCAAGCTCATGGTCAGTAGGTCATGCTACCTCGGCTTTAACCAATGTTCCATTAACCTACCAACTACCAGGTCCTCTTATGCCAGATAAAAGAGCATCTACGGCCAGGGATTACAGCCAGTATTTTATAGTAACTTTAAATGGAGTATAACCTTTAAAAATTGTGAATCAGTATGTTGTACACCTGAAAATTATATAATATTATACATCAACTATACCTCGATAAAAATTTTTTTTTTAAAAGAGCACCTACTGTAAAAATTATTGTTAATATTCATGGGGCGGATCCTAGGCACAGATAGCAATTCAGGTGTACATGGACAGGTATGCCCAGATGATCTCATTTAACCTTTTTTTTTACAATCCTAATAAGACTTCTTTATATGCCCATTTGACAAATGAACCCATAAAGTGATAAGTAAGGGAGCTGAGATTTGAATCTAGGTCTCTTTTGGGCCAAAGCTACCTCATCTAAAAGCTCTTCAGGGCTTCCCTGGTGGCGCAGTGATTGCGCGTCCGCCTGCCGATGCAGGGGGGCCGGGTTCGCGCCCCGGTCTGGGAGGATCCCGCGTGCCGCGGAGCGGCTGGGCCCGTGAGCCGTGGCCGCTGGGCCTGCGCGTCCGGAGCCTGTGCTCCGCGACGGGGGAGGCCGCAGCAGAGGGAGGCCCGCATACCACAAAAAAAATAAAAAATAAATAAATAAATAAATAAATAAAAGCTCTTTAGAGGTTTGTCAGGTGGAAAAAGTGATCCAGAACATTCCAGGGAGAGAGAACAACATGTCCAAAGCCTCAGAACAGAGACAAGTTCTAGGATGCTTTCCTTCCAGCACTAACATTTCATTATTTAATAACTGGCCATGAGTTTCACTGTAGAAAATGAGGCTCAGAGAACTCAGGAGATTTGCCCTGTGATTTTTACATATAATTTCCTTATCATGATTTTTTGTTTGTTTTTTACACTGGAATGGTTTCCATTCTCAGGTACCAAAGATAACATTGTTTCAAATATACCATGTAAAAGGGCAGTGGTTTCAAAGGCTGTGGTCTGTTTTCAGACTTTCTGAGAATCCAAAACCGAAAACAGCACTCCTGATATTTAAACACTGCACTAAAACTGTCAGGATAACTAAATCAATGCCTTCTTGAGGGACAACACTGTGAATACCTCTTTACCTGCTTCCAACCCCTTGCTGTCCCCCCAGTGAGTGGGAGGGGTGACGAAGGAGAAGGGGCAAAGGTGCCAAAGGGTAAAATATTTTGGAGAAAATCAACTCCAGCCTCGCACATCCTCTGTTGACAAAAATAGTATTTTTTTCTTTTGCAGCTGTAAAGCATTTTGTAATTAGTCAACCCATTTTTAAATTATCAAATAATGATTAAGAAGTTAAAAAAAACCTGTAAATATTTAGAACACGACAAGACCATTGCTAATGGAAACTTTGGAGAAATCGGGCTCAAGGGAAAGAAAAAAAAATCCTTTATACAATCAAACATTATCAGTCTGATCTTTGTGCTAAAGGGACTTTAACAATCAGATTTCAAACCTATCAGGCTATTTTGAGTATGTACTGTGCAGAAAAATTTTACTGGGTTTTTCTCTCTCCGCCCCCCTTCTCAAAATATGGAACAAATAGGGGTTGGAGTTAGAAGCATTAAGAATGAGGCCTTTAAATGCAGTATATTCACATGGAAAGAAAGTGCTGGGTATGTGACATTCTCTATTCTGCGCCTTCCCATTTCTCCTGGATAACGCTCTAGGCCTATTTCCTCTTGGGGATCTTTGTCCCGGCAAGTTCACTGCCAGGAAAACTCTGCCCTTGGGTTTGCAGGGGCCTGACTCCTTCCTGCCATTCAAGTCTCAGATCAAATGTCACTTCCTGAGAGGTTCCCTTGACCTGTACATCTGAAGTCATCACTGATCTTCACAAGCTGCTTTTTTTTTTCCCCCTTCATAACACATCACAATTTGCAATGATCTGGTTCCTTTATTTGTCTTCTTGTCACCTCCCTCAGTTAAGCTGTAAACTTCAGGGGACCTTGTCTGGTTCGCCACTGCCCAGAGCAGTGCCTGGCACAAAGCAGGCACCCAAATATTTTTGAGTAAGTGAATGAAAATACGTGCTTTTTAAAAAGTAAAGTGCCCCATAAATATATTATTGTGTGAAAATTGAAATCAGAAAATTTAAAAAAATTTAAAATATTTGTCACATCACTTCTAGATGTTTTTGAGACAATGGTGTCATATATTTTCCCTTAAAGCCCATTTTAACTTTATTCCTCATGGACTATTTACCTGAGTGCCAATTTCTAGAAGTTTAGGAAATCAATATTTTCTAAAATAAAGTGGCTTTGCGTTTAGAGTAAAAATATATCTTGCTTGTTGGCTGAATATACAGGGAAGAGTCTGCATTGTTTTATATTTGTGAGAAAAAAAATTACTAGGTCCTACATTCCAGCCAACAGAATCCAACAGATCAGAGAAACAAGGTCATCCACAATTCATTATCAACTCTTAATACTTCAGAGTATGTTCCTGTCAACACTTGCAGAACTGTTGAGTCATGGACTTTCAGCATAAAAGGAAGCTTATGGTTCATTCACTTCGTCCAGTCCCCAAACCTGACATTTGTATCCCTAAATCACTTCTTTAATTTTGCAGATTGTATCTTCTGAATTAATTTAGCATCAATACAATTGCTCACACTTGTATTTTAAAATATTCTCTTGAGGTTTAATTTCTAGACATCATTACATTGAATTAGAATTGAATTGTTCATGCTACATCCCCAATTGGAAGGATGGTCCTGATGCTTTTGAGGTAGTAAAATTTCATTTAAAAAATACTGCTTGAAATGAATACAGGACGTAGGAGCTGGGGCTTGGGAATATTTGCTGTGCATATTTTTGTCCTAAGGGCAGGAAGTTTGGGTGAAGGGAAGGGTTTTTTTAACCACAATTTGACCCAAGGTAGAGAATGTTTTTTGGGTTCAAATAATAATATATGAGCTGGTAAATATGGCAAGTGTATTAGAACAAATAGTCATTTTTTTTCAGGGTCTTGTTCAAAGCAAGTTAGATAGACTCTATTTTATACAAGGTTATGGTTGAAATGATCATTCCCCGAATCCTTTTTGATCTGGAAGGAATCAAAAAAGGTCACCTAGCCCAGTGGCTTTCAGATTTTTCTCTATCATCTACAGGAAGCAATACATTTGGGGGGCATGATCCGGTACACAGACAGACACACACACACACACACACACACACACGCAAATAGGCAACCACAACTGAAACAAGAAATTTACAAACAGTGCTCCCCCTCCCCTGTTTTCTATTTTTATACTCTGTCATTTAAAAAAATGTTGGTTGTGCTTTTATAAACTGAGTTCAAGAGCACATTAGTTTGGAGAACACTAATCTGGTCCAAACCCTTCACTTTATAAATGGGAAGACAAAGGTGCAGAGAGGGGAAGCTACATCCTCAAGTTCATACCAAATTCAAGCAACCCTGTCGCTAAATTGTGTATTAGTCAACATACTGTGTCTTTTCTTTCATTCCAATCAGTGAACCTATAAAATCATAAGAAGAAGCTACAGTTCAGTTAAAAAGAAAGAAAACACACAACACACTTCTTGGGTTTAAGCCCAAGTTCTCAGTGGCAAGTTTCCTAACCTCTCTGAGCCATGGTGTACTCGTTCTTTGTACAAGAACTTAAACCCTCACCATAACAAGCCAACGTCACTCTGTCGGAGTGATGAGTATTGAGACAATGTGGATGGAAATGCCTGATAAAACTCCTGGCTCCTGTTCTTCTGCCTTACTCCCCCTCCCCCCACCAAATAATAATAACTTTTTAAAAAAGAACAAAAAGTAAAGAACAAAATACACAATATTATATTTTGGTTTAACTACCCAGAAGTCAACCCTCTATGATACTTGCTCTGTAGACTAAGATGGCCACGGTTTTGCTGATGGTTCTCCTATCAAGAGCCAGGGTCCATTCCCCCTCTTCTTGTATCCAGCTGGCCTGTGCCTGCCTTGACCAGGCCACTGCAGAAGTGGTGCCAGTTCTAGAGCTAGTCTTCAAGTGACTGATAGTTTTCACCTTGGTCCCTCGAGCAACGAGCCACCCTGTGGACATGTGACTACACAGCTAAGGGACCATGGGGAGAGGCCCTGACACTACATGGAGAAGGAGCTGGGCTCAGCAGAGACCAGCCTTCCAGCTGTCCCCATCCAGGGGCCAGGCAGGTGGCAAAGTCTCAAAGGACCCTCCAGAACAGCCTGACACCAGCTGAATACCACCGTTTGAACCTGTTTGATCCTACATGGAGTAGAGAATCACCCAGCTGTCAACCCTCTATGATACTTGCTCTGTAGACTAAGATGGCCACGGTTTTGCTGATGGTTCTCCTATCAAGAGCCAGGGTCCATTCCCCCTCTTCTTGTATCCAGCTGGCCTGTGCCTGCCTTGACCAGGCCACTGCAGAAGTGGTGCCAGTTCTAGAGCTAGTCTTCAAGTGACTGATAGTTTTCACCTTGGTCCCTCGAGCAACGAGCCACCCTGTGGACATGTGACTACACAGCTAAGGGACCATGGGGAGAGGCCCTGACACTACATGGAGAAGGAGCTGGGCTCAGCAGAGACCAGCCTTCCAGCTGTCCCCATCCAGGGGCCAGGCAGGTGGCAAAGTCTCAAAGGACCCTCCAGAACAGCCTGACACCAGCTGAATACCACCCTGTTTGAACCTGTTTGATCCTACGTGGAGTAGAGAATCACCCAGCTAAGCCATTGACCTATAAAATCATGAAATTTCATAAAATGGTTTTTGTTTTAAGCCACCAAATTTTGGGATAACTTTTGAATACAACAATGAATAACCAGAACTCTTGAGTTGCTGCAGATCGTTTAAGTAAACAGTTTCCTAGAGGCAACATAGCATGGTACAAATTCTGGAACAAGAATACTTCCACTGAATTTCTATGTACCTCAGTTTCCTCATCTGTAAAGTGGGAATAATAATACTACCACCTCATATAAGGATTACTTTGAGGATTAAAAAAAGTTAATATATATAAAGTTCTTAGAACAGGGTCTTGCACACAGAGTGTGCTTTGTAAATATGCGTTACTATTCTAGAGCAAGAAATTACACTTTTTTTTTTTTTTTTTTTCCCGTGGTATGCGGGCCTCCCTCTGCTGCGGCCTCTCCCGTTGCGGAGCACAGGCTCCGGACGCGCAGGCTCAGCGGCCATGGCCCACGGGCCCAGCCGCTCCGCGGCATGCGGGATCCTCCCAGACCGGGGCGCAAACCCGGTTCCCCTGCATCGGCAGGCGGACGCGCAACCACTGCGCCACCAGGGAAGCCCAGAAATTACACTTTTGAACACTGATTTAGATTACAATTCAGAGGATCAGCCTTTACTGCTTTTAGATTGTGAGCAGGTCTTGGTTCTGAGTCTTCAGGTCTCTTGAAATCTGACTTGCATAAACAATTCAGATTGGGCTTAGGAATGAATATCACCATGGCACCTAAAAAACAAAAAGAATTGTAAACAAGGGGAAGAGAGACATGATATTTGCTGGAGTGGCATTTAGTGACAGGTCCACTGTTCTTAAATGTTGTTATTAGCAATGTGAACAAGAGGTTGAATAGCACATTAACCACATCTGTGACATCAAATCATGTAGAAGACATGAGAAAACAGGGATTACATCTCTGTATCAGGAGAGAGTAGGAAGGTGCACTGGGGAGAAAATGAAACAGTAAGATGAAATGCAGTCAAGTTCAAGATTTTGAATTGAATCTGTCGATATGCCAATCCTTTCCCCAAAGGATTATTTGAAGCATTTCAGTTGAACAAGTATTTACAGATGGTGTGCCAGGCACTGTTCTCAAAAATGGAAGCTCCTAGGTAGATAAAGCTTGTCCCTTCCTGTAAGAAGCAGTCTTGTAGGCAATGTAGATAGAAACAAATAAAAATTATACAGGGAGATAGGT
This sequence comes from Physeter macrocephalus, assembly GCF_002837175.3. Taxonomy (NCBI): domain Eukaryota; kingdom Metazoa; phylum Chordata; class Mammalia; order Artiodactyla; family Physeteridae; genus Physeter; species Physeter macrocephalus. Next base: position 100,425,183 of record NC_041220.1, read on the forward strand.
GCCAGGAAAAAAATGTACATATAGGAGGCTCCTTAAAAAATTAAAAATAGAGTTACCATATGATCTAGCAATCCCAATCCTGGGCATATATACAGAAAGGACTCTAATTTGAAAAGACACACACACACCCAATGTTCATAGCAGCATTATTCACAAATAGCCAAGACATGGAAGCAACCTAAATGTCCATCAATAGACAAATGGATAAAGAAGATGTGGTACATTTATACAATGGAATACTACTCAGCCATAAAAAGAATTAAATCTTGCCATTTGTAGCAACATAGATGGACCTAGAGATTATCATACTAAGTGAAGTAAGTCAGAAAGAGAAAGACAAATGCTATATGATATCATTTATATGTGGAATCTAAAAAAATGATACAAATGAACTTTTTTTTTTTTTCGGTACGCGGGCCTCTCCCATTGCGGAGCACAGGCTCAGCGGCCACGGCTCACGGGCCCAGCCGCTCCGCGGCATGTGGGATCCTCCCAGACCGGGGCACGAACCCGTGTCCCCCTCATCGGCAGGTGGACTCTCAACCACTGCGCCACCAGGGAAGCCCACAAATGAACTTTTTTAACAAATAGAAATAGACTCACAGACTTTGAAAACAAACTTATGGTTACCAAAGGGGAAAGGGGGGAGGATAAATTAGGAGTTTGGGATTAACAGGTGCACACTACTATATGTAAAATAGATAAACAACAAGGACCTACTGTATAGCACCAGTATCTGCATGACTGCTTGAGGACTCTTTTCCCAGAACTGTAGATCTCTATGCTGCCTATATGTGCAGCAATCTAAAAAATGCCAGTGAATTAACACACCGCAGGAGTGGTAAGATGTGGCTCATAAGTTGGTGTATAAATACTTCAGCTCCCTTGCCTCTTGGTGGGATAATTCTGAGGTGTATGTGTTGCACCATTTTCCAGAGGTTCCCTATATGATTAAGTGTTAGTCCCCCACTGTGGTAGCTGGCTCAATAGCATACTCTTTTTAAAAAAAATTTTATTGAGGTATAGTTGATTTACAATATTCTGTAATAACCTATAGAGGAAAAGAATCTGAAAAAGAATATATATATGTGTATATATATATGTATATATATATATATATATATACACACATATATATATATAACTGAATCACTTTGCTGAAACTATCACAACATTGTAAATCAACTATACATCAATAAAAAATGTATGTACCGGGTGCAGATATCATACAGATGAGGGAGTGAATGTTTCTACTTGGGATGATGTATGCAACAATTGACATGTAAACAAGAGATTTAAAAACTAGAGATAGAAATAGGAAATTGAGTCTGTATATATAGAGAGAAAGAAAAGAGAAGGTCACAAGACCTTGTATGTTTGAGAATCAGATTTGTCTGTGTCTTTTCTGTGAATGACATAAAAAGAAAACAGGATGAGTTACAAGCTGTCATCAGAGAGAATGAGAGTTAAAATCAAGATACAATTGAAGAAAAGTGATCCACGAAAAAAAAATTACTGAACATGGAAAAAATCACTGAGTAAGGGAAAATAGACTTCACTGATATCCACACATAGGACATTTGCCTTGTCTTTGGAAGTAATAAGATTTTAAGACAAGTATATTAGAGCTCTATGTTCATTTAGCCATTCATTCATCAAAGCTGACACAATGGAAATAACACATAGTCACAGTCCATCTGGGAAGAATCATTAATCAAATAATTATGGCAGTACATAATCATAACTTTTTCACCTTATAAGGGGAAAGCAGAGTGAGCTATGAGAGGGGCAACTAGGATCTAATATTAAGTGACTGGTTAAAGGGGTTCTTCTTTAAAGGATGATGCTTGACTTGAAACTTGAAGAATGGGTTACATGGGTAGGAAGAGAAGGGGAGGGTCAGGGCAGTTTAGAGAGAAACTACAGCCTTTACAAAGGCCCTGTGGTAGGAGGATCTTACAAAATAGGCTTTGGAGAAAACAGAGGATTTGCTGGAAGGTACTAGATTTCAATAAGTACCATATGACCTTCAATAGAAAAGTTTTGGATTTATTTTATTTAACCTCAATAAAAATTCAGGGTTACTTAAGACCCCAGTGAAATATTTTGGACAGTATAAACCCTTGTAAACTGGGAGAAACATCTAAAGGAGGCTATTATATGCTTTTTCACTCTCAATAATGTCACTAGTGTCAGGGATAGTTTAGACTTTTTTTTTTTAACATCTTTATTGGAGTATAATTGCTTTACAATGGTGTGTTAGTTTCTGCTTGATAACAAAGTGAATCAGCCAAACATATACATATATCCCCATATCTCTTTCGTCTTGCGGCTCCCTCCCTCCCACCCTCCCTATCCCACCCCTCTAGGTGGTCACAAAGCACCGAGCTTATCTCCCTGTGCTATGCGGCTGCTTCCCACTAGCTATCTGTTTTACATTTGGTAGTGTATATATGTCCATGCCACTCTCTCACTGTCCCAGCTTACCCTCTTCCCCCTCCCCGTGTCCTCAAGTCCATTCTCTAGTAGGTCTGTGTCTTTATTCCTGTCCTGCCCCTAGCAACCTAAGTGTCCATCGACAGGTGAGTGGATAAAGAAGATGTGGCACATACATACAATGGAATATTACTCAGCCATAAAAAGAAATGAAATTGAGTTACTTGTAGTGAGGTGGATGGACCTAGAGTCTGTCCTACAGAGTGAAGTAAGTCAGAAAGAGAAAAACAAATACCGTATGCTAACACATATATATGGAATCTAGGCATGACTTTTTTAATCTGAAGTATTTGCTCTACTTAGGATACTGACCCATTATAGTATTACTATAGCTTTCAGTTGGAAACCCACTTCTAAACCCAGCAGGATTTTACACTGTCATCAAGCGGTAAATATGATGAATGCAATGAGAAACACAATACTTTGCTTTTGACTTACAATTAAAAATGTTTATTAAAGTTCATGTTCTCCTGCTCTGTGATAATTTTCAGGCTTGATGTGAACAAATGCTAAATAACACATTTGAATGATCTGAATATATAAAATCATATTTCCACAAACGCTCTGCTTTTCCATAAATCAGTCACTGCTTCTTAGAAGGAAAATAAATTTGCTTTTGAATGGAGCACAAATGTTTTTTTCTTCCTAGTATTAGACTCTACATATTTGAATGGGTTGCAAATCCTGTTCATTTTTCAGGACCCAGTGGAAGCTCCTGCTTCTACAGAAAGGCTTTGTTATCGCTCTGCTTAGCCTGATCGGCGTATTTTCTGATGCCCATCACTTTGTACCCCTGATTGTGGCACTTCATTATATCTTATTTTTTTTAATTTAACTCTCTTAGGTGCTTGTATTTTTTTCTCATCCTGATTATCTTCCAAACCATAATTCATAGCATGGCAGCTAGCAATTGATAAATTCTCAATGTGTGTGTCTGTTGATAGAATGGATGAGAGAAAGAAAGGGGCGATAGTGTTGGATTAGCTCAGGCCCTTAAGTTGCAAAAAACAGAAAGCGATTTTTATTAACTTAAGCAAGAAGACAATGTATTGGAGTATTACAGGGGTTTCTCAGAGGATGGGCAGGAAGGCTGAGGAACCAGGCTTGGGAGAGTTGGGAACCAGTTATAATCACTGGATTGAAACCATCCTTTCTTCCAACCGTGTGTCCTGCTTTTCAAGATCCTAAGTCATAGAAGAGAGAATCCAACTGTCTGAATCTAGGTTTCTCTGTTGACACGTGGCTGCATTGGGTCAGACAGAGAAAGACCTGGAAGAACAACCTGTAGGACTCGCTCACCTTCCATAGATGGTATGTTTACTATCCAGCCAGCTCTACGCACACTGCAAAAGCTAATTTTCCACAAGAAAATCAAAGTGCTGTTAGGAAGATTAGTATGGGTAAGAAAAAAATTAAAAAGGCCACAGAGATATCCATTGCAGGTGGAAAGAACTCCACAGTAATGAAATTGGTTTTGAATTTGTCTTGACTTCTCACTGGCTGGTGACCTTGGGTGTGTCATTTGTCCTCTCTGGTCCTTTGCTTTCTTACTTATTTTTTTTTTCTTACTTATTATATATAACAACGTTGGCTTCTCTACCTCCCTGGATGGTTGTAAGGATTATAGACAATAACATATCTAAAAGTGTTATGTAAATGAAAAGTGCTATATAAATGCAGAATACTCCTTTTATAGTTTTTTGGTGTATTCTGCAGCACCATTATTCAGTAGGTGCTGGTTGAGCAGAATTGAGAGCCTTTTTCCTCTCTTGAATGTGGGGGCTCCAGAGGAAATATGAAGGTGACTTTCTCTTACCTACATCATGCATTCTAATAGCAATAAAAATATCACTCATATTTACTGAATGTTCACTATGTGATGGGATCTCATCTAAGACTCTTTCTGTGTCCTAACTCCTTTAATCCTTACAATTACCCTATGTGTTAAATACTATAAATATTATTATTTTACAAATGAGTAAACTGAGGCACATTGAAACATCAGAAGTATCTCATCAACATCCCCCTCTACACTCTATATCCCACTGATAAAGTTTGAATATTAATTTTTTGCTTCTTAACTATCTTGCAAGGTTATAAAGAAGATTAATGAGGAAATGTTGGCATAACATTTAGTGTACCTTGGAATAAAGCTTCTGGTGAATGCAGTTATTGTGGTGCATTTTCATAATAATTAAATGTGAAATATTGTAGTATTTTATGCTCTTCTTCTCTTTAATTAATCTTCCAATCCTAGCTCACCATCAACTAAATTTCCAAAGCCAAAGACTTCAGAATAGTTACTTTTTCTTAAGTTTTTTCCCCCTGAATATATATATATATATAATTCATTGGTTCTAGTCTCACATATTTATTGTTTTTCCCTTGAGGGACAGAGCTGCAGGGCTGCAAGAGTTTAAACTCTGGGTCCAAAAAGTGTTGTAGCTCCTCTGGTGAGGAGATGATCAAATTTAGATTTGGGGGAACGAAACAAGCAACCCTATGTTAAAACTTTAACTGCAACTGCAGAGTTAATGCCCATGCTTCTTAGATCATAATAAGGACCCCTTCCTGTGTTAAAAGAAAAGGGAAAGGAGAGAGGGAGAGAACGTGGTCTGGAAAAAATTTCCCCTGATATCTTGTCACTCACCCAAATGACTGGTGATAATTGGACAGTGGAGACATTTGTAAGATCAAATAGGGTACCACGTCCTTAAGAAGCTACATCTCTTGACAGTGGAGTGTCAGTCACAGGGGCTCTATGCCTTGCTAATGTCAACGTGCTAAACCTCAATTATCAGAAAATACGATGAGAAATTATAAAAGATGGAACAGAAAACTTCATCCAGGTGATAGAGTTTAAGACTATCTGGGATAATCCCAAATTTCCCCATGAGGAAAATAAAGATACAGACATATTGTGGCAGGATTGGGGGCCTAGAAGAAAAGTAGTTGATAAAAATAATTGGAAACATTTCTATAAGCCTATGAATGAGTTCTGATAATTTTGTTAACTAGAAAAATATACTTTTTTGTGTTCATTAGTCAATCTTCCAAGTTTAAAAAAGCACCTTTAGGGCTTCCCTGGTGGCGCAGTGGTTGGGGGGTCCGCCTGCCGATGCAGGGGGCGCAGGTTCGTGCCCCGGTCCGGGAGGATCCCACATGCCGCGGAGCGGCTGGGCCCGTGGGCCGCGGCTGCTGGGCCTGCGCGTCCGGAGCCTGTGCTCCGCAGTGGGAGAGGCCGCAGCGGTGAGAGGCCCGCGTACCGCAAAAAAAAAAAAAAAAAAAAAAAGGCACCTTTACAGAGCAAATATACATGTGCATATATAGCTCTACTCTTTATTTATTTATTTATTTGGAGTATAATTGCTTTACAATGTTGTGTTAGTTTCTGCTGTACAAAGAAGTGAATCAGCTATATGTATCCCCATATCCCCACCCTCTTGGATCTCCCTCCCACCCTATAGCTTCACTCTTTTTATCTGCTCTTCCTAACTGCATTTTTATAGTACTCTTCCTCAATGGAAAACAAAATGTTTTACAGCAGACCTAGATATAAGTTGATACTTGTGTCTGTATTGTAATATAAATGAAATGGCTGCTCTGTTAAATTTAACTTATATGTCTAAGGGAAAGCAAGTGTACATTTAGGGATGGATTAACTCTATTTAAAACATGATATAATTTTACAAAAATAACAGATTGGATGATCATTGTAGAAAATTTGGTCTGATAAATGCCCTTTCTCTAAAATATTTTTTCAAAGTTTTTTTTTAAAATTTTTATTGGAATATAGTTGATTTACAATGTTGTGTTAGTTTCAGGTGTACAGCAAAGTGAATCAGTTATACATATACATATATTCACTCTTTTTAGATTCTTTTCCCATATAGGCCAACAGAGTATTGAACAGAGTTCCCTGTGCTATACAGCAGGTTCTTATTAGTTATCCATTTTCTATATAGTAGTGTGTATATATCAATTTCAATCTCCCAAATTATCCCCTCCCCCCTTATCCCCTGGTTACCATAAGTTTATTTTCTACATCAGTGACTCTACTTCTGTTTTGTAAATAAGTTTGTTTGTACCATTTTTTTTCAGATTCCACATATAAGCAATATCATATCTTAGTCTTTCTGTGTCTGACTTACTTCACTCAGTATGACAATCTCTAGGTCTAACAATGTTGCTGCAAATGGAATTATTTTTTCTTTTTTATGGCTGAGTAATATTCCATTGTATATATGTACCACATCTTTATCCATTCCTCTGTTGATGGACATTTAGGTTGCTTCCTTGTCCTGGCTATTGTAAATAGTGCTGCAGTGAACATTGGGGTGCATGTATCTTTTCGAATTATGGTTTTCTCCGGGTATGTGCCCAGTAGTGGGATTGCTGGGTCGTATGGTAGTTCTATTTTTAGTTTTTTAAGGAACCTCCGTACTGTTCTCCATAGTGGCTGTACCAATTTACATTCCCACCAACAGTGTAGGAGGGTTCCCTTTTCTCCACACCCTCTCCAGCATTTATTGTTTTTTTTTTAAGTTTGATGAGTGTATAATAGAGTCTAATAGTATGAAAAAGTACAGTCAATAGCAGTATTTGAATGCTTGATTAAAAATATGGTAGAATGATTTAAACGTTCTATCGAGTGGTAAGAATCCTCATCAATCTTTTAAAAATATTAACTGAGCAACTATTGTAAGCAAGGGGCTCTACTTGGTTTGGATGGATCAACCTCGGGATGTAGTAAAGGGTCCATACCTGACTCCTGATAAGTGCTCAATAAATGTTTGCAATATGAAGGAAGAAATGAACTCAGAAACCTTTAATAACCCTGAGGATTTTTTGGAGTAGATACCACATGCAAAGCGCATCCCATGAATCAGTCCACTTAATCCTTACAACAAACCTGTGCTGTAATTGATTATTCTTGTATTAAGGATGGGTACAATGACAGACTGAGAAACTTATTTGAGGCCAGACTTCTGGGGGCAGGTAGTAAAACTGGGATTTGAACCTGGGTTTGATTGCATCTGTTTTGGGGGTTCATGGATTCCCATGACCTTCTTTGAATTCCCTGAAAATATTTTTCAAATTTAACTGTAAATTTTTCCAGAGAGACAGTTAATAGCTTTCATCACCTCAATGAGATCTGTAATGAGATCCCATTTCTTCCTCCCAAATTTAAAAAGCTTGTACAATAATTGAAAAACTAAGATTTAGTCATAACACAATAGAAAGATTCAACACCCATAGATAAATAGATATGGTTCAACATAAATAATGTGTGATTAATTGCCTGGGAATGTTGTAGGGTTGAAGTGGTAAAAACCCCCGTGGGTGGTGTGATTTGGGAAAGTTTATCCTAGGGAGAGACATTTGAGGTGGGCCTTGAAGAATATTGCAGTGCATGCCTCATGGAACTGGATTCCAGCCTTTTGCGCTGTCAGTGGACTCTCCCTCCCTCCCCTCTCCCATTATAGGGACATTTGTCAGCAAGGAAGAATTAATTACCACACATTTCCCTCTGCCTAGAGCCTATTACCTGCAGGCTGCTCCATGAACATTAGGCTGAGAATAGCAAGGAAAATGCCATTTGGAAATGTTCTGCTCAGAGCAGATGCCCAGCTGCTCATTTAGATCATGAACTGTTTGTCAATACTGACAATTAGTGGGCTAAAGATTGCATTGACCACATGACAAGAATCAATATGAGCAATACTTGTTAGTTATTTACCGCCAAGTGTATTAAAGGCTGTAGATATCTTATAAATCCTTCAAAGCCATCCTGCTATGATCCTCTGGACAACATGCACTGACACATCAATAAATCCTTTTGACAAGGGTGATCTGTGAAAATCAATACCAGTTTATCTGCGATTCCCATGTAGTTTTTGTTTTTTGTTTTTTTGATAGGCCAGTAGAGGTTTAAGATCATTTCCCAAAGCTGGAGAACTTACATGGTTGAGGTACAAGGCTTGTTGTCACTGTGCTTGCAGGCACTGACCTTGATTACTATTCTTTTTTTTTTTTGCGGCACGCAGGCCTCTCACTGTCGTGGCCTCTCCCGTTGCGGAGCACAGGCTCCGGACGCGCAGGCTCAGCGGCCATGGCTCACGGGCCCAGCCGCTCCGCGGCACGTGGGATCCTCCCGGACGGGGACACGAACCCGTGTCCCCTGCATCGGCAGGCGGACTCCCAACCACTTGCGCCACCAGGGAAGCCCTGATTACTATTCTTTGCTCAAAGAATCTTTGTAAATCCCATAGGAGAGAGAGAGACCCTCTCACTAACAGTGGTGGTGACTTCAGCCTCTTTCAGAAGTGGGGAGTTAAAGGTCTCAGTGCATAGTAATCTGCGGCTGTGCCTGATAATCTTCAGTTCCTCTCTGTCTCAAAAAAAAGCTTCCCAGCCGTTACTCACCCTTATTCTTTGACAGCCTTTAGCACTGGTGCTCAATAATATCTGCTTGTTGAATAGATTTGCTTTTCATTTTTTATTATATGAGCTGAATTAAACCTTCACGATAAACAAAAATACAGTTCAAGTTCATGTACATAAACAGTGTGTTAGTTAGGATAAGAATAGCTGCTGTAACAAACCTACCTCAAAATGTCAATATCTGTATTACATGCGGTTCTTGTAGCTGTTTCTGGACAAGGAATGATTTTCCTCCACATCATGATTCAGGGACCCTAGCTCTTTCCATATGTGGCTCTGTTATCCTCTAGTATCTGAGTGATTTCAGCCTGAAGAAGTAGCAACAGAAGAGAGAAAGAGAAACCTACCCACTTAAAAAAAAATCCTGACCTGGAAATGACACATTTCGTGGGCTTATGTTCCATAGGTAGGAACTTAAAAAGGGGGCCACACGATGCAAAAAGGGATTTGTCTGTTTAGCCCTAGATGGACAGTCACCTCCCAGGGATAATCCCATTCTGCAAAAAGAGCACAGATTTTCCGGGGAGAGCTGGCCAGAAATGTAGACTAGGACCGGCTACATCTGTGGCATAAAGTACCTGGGCTACAGACATGGAAATACACCGTTCAGATACTTCACAAAGTTTGCTAGCAATTGGGGGAGACAGTCTGTCTGCCCTAAACTAGCAGAATTTATGCAAATGTTCTTTTCCTCTTTACTAATCTCCATGGTCAAAGCCCCTAAATGCTGATTAACTTTATTTCTCTGGGTTTCCATGGACCTCTGCTCTTGGCTTAAAAACTGCTACATCAAAACGGAATCTTAAGTCTCTTCTTTGAAAGTTCTGTTAGCAGCAGTTAAAAGACACTGAAAGCTAAATTGTTCATAATCATCTCATGTTCTCTCTCTTCTCTCGCTCTCTCTCTGTCTCTGGAATATAATCTCAAAAGAGGCAACTGCACTAAACTTTCAGGCTCCCAGGTACCCTGGTCATTCATAAAATCTGCCCCCAGCCCTATTTGTCTCAGGGCTTTCTTGCTATCTGCCTTCTCTCTGCCTCTTATAAAAGTCTTTGCTGAAGAGCCATGTCTGTGTCTTGCTGAAACTAATAAAATGATATCTATCACTCTCTTGGGGAGCTCTATCCAGAGTCACGTTTGAGATCCAAAGACAAAGAGAAGTTTCTCCTGGCATTTTGCTGTAATGAAAAACCCAGCAGTTTTCCAGAGGGGCGTATCTAAAGCAAGAGATGTCCACTAACTTGAGGATTTTGAGGGTTTTTTCTTTTCTTTTCTCCCTTCCTGCCTTTTATATCTCTTCCTCCTCCTCCTCCTCCTCCTCCTTAACCTCCTCCTCTTTCTTCCTCTTCATTTTTCTTTTTAAATGACAATACCAACCTCATTCAGTGTTTAAAGTTATCTGTTCTCCCATACTTTTTTTAAGCATAAAACTTTGACATATGGAATTGGGAGAATAAAAAATGCTTGGGAGAAAGCCTACCTTCCCTTTATGTAGGTTAACTTAAATATTTAAATTCTGGAGGAAATTTCCCCATAGGTAAGGCATACACTTTCTAAGTAGTTTTAAGTTTTTTGCTGTGTATTGAAGTCTTTGGCAATTTCTTGTGTGCTGGGCTGACAGATAAGTGAATATTTGGAAAGACACGGGTAAAACAAGACTGGATGTGGGGGAAGAGAAAGCTAATCTTTGTGTCTTGTTTTTTTAGCCAACTTAGTTTCTCTAAATACAATATTTAAAGAGTACAGCAGTGGGTGAGGTGGTGATGTTCTGTTTCCCTATAGCTCAGGTGGCCATGAGAATCAGAATGAAAGACCTGGTGGGTTTTCTACAGTGTAGCAAATGAAATAGCTCTTTAGCTGTAAGCAGCCAATACTCTTATGTCATTCACCAATAGCTACTATTCCTCAGGGAAATTTATGCTAGGCAAGGCAGGAATATTAAGAAAGCAAGAAGAAAGGGCACGGGTAAAGCAAGGAAAGAAGGAGTGAAAGCATGCTTCCCATTCTTTCAGAAGGATGTTCTGTTTCTGACATACTGAGAGATTTTTTGCTGTACTTCATCTTTGTATGTAGACTATTTTTAGCATCCAGCATTATTCCTGGTTAGAAGGATGACTTGGGGTATCATCCATGATTAATTAAGGCCATATGGCTCTTGAAATATTTTACTTGTGAATATAATAATAAGACCATAACTGTTTGCATTTTTTCAAGGTATGGTCACAATACATTTTAACCCTGTGAAGTACACAGGCAGGAATTTACTCCTGTTCTACAGAGGGGAAGATGAAATGACGCACATATCTTAGGCTCATATTTCAGGGGTGAAAACGTAAAACAGGGCCACATCCACATGAAAGAGGGACTTGTCAATGTAGTCCCAGGATGGGACAGATTCAGGCCAAAAAACAGTTTTCTTAACTCCCAATCTGTGTCTCTTTCTACCAAGGAGATTTGAAATAGAAATATACTAATGATAGCTAACATGTATGAGCATTTTGTTAAGTGCTTTTCATAAGTTAACTCATTTACTCTTCAGAGCAATGCTATGGTATGAGTTCTGTTATGAGCACTCCTTTATAGATAAGGAACTGCGGACCAGGAGAGGTGAAGTAGCTTATCCTTAGTGACTCAACTGGTAGGGGAAAGGGCTGGGAGTACAATCCAGGCAGTTTGTCTGCCAACCCCATGTTCAGAACCTCCATGTAACGCCTCCCCTCGAGGAGTTTCAGAATTTGTGCAAGATTCTTGAAGGTGTCCCGTGTCCTTGAGGATCCAGAGTTCAGATTCAAGACTTATCAGTCTTCTCTCCTGAGTCCTGATGAACTCCTGCAGAAAGAGTTTTTGTATAATTGCAAGCAAAATCACCCATAAGGTAGTTCCTCTGCCACAGTCCCCTCCCTTAAAGGCAGGAGGAGCTTCACAGATGACCTGCATCCTGTGGTCCCTCTTGCTGCACAGAATTAGACCAGCCTGATGGCCGTTTATTTATACCTTCATCTGCCATGTACTAGTGCCTGCTGTGAGCTATGGAAGCCGTAAAGATAGAGAAGCTCTGGTCTTTGTCCTTAAGGAGATCACAGTCTCAAGGGGAGACAGAGATGTGGAATCAGATGGTTATTACTTGCAGTAAGTGCTACCATGGAAGTAGGGGCAATGTTCTCCTTGAACCAGAGATGGGAGGGACTAATGTGGCTAAAGAAATAGGGGGTCAAGGCAGTAGGGATTAACTTGCTGCTCAGGGACTAAAATCAGACCGCTCTGTGTTCAAGTCATGGCTGGGTCGATTTGTACTTGGAAAATATTAGGAAAGTTCTTTTTCTTCACTATGACTCAGTTTCTTATCCTGTCAAATCAAGATGATAATGCCCTCTCTCCCGGGGGGTTACATGAGGATTATGGAGAGAGCAATAGAAAACCGATCCCATAGTAAGTGTTTGGGAAAGGTGACGATAACAATAATGACCATCTTGAAAGCTTCACGGACGGACGCTGTGACACTTAGTGATGGCATTGTGGTTGATGTGAAGGACGTTGTCGGGCAGAGAAGGGAGGGAGTCTGAGCTGAGGGAGGAAAGTTCCTGCACCAGAAATCGGAGCATGCGAACGAAGCCACAGAATAATTTCTCCCCATAGTACAGTCCTAAGAATGCTGTCTGGCATAAGGCTCCACCTGCCTTTTCTCTCCACAGACTTTGCCTATTCTAGTTGATTCTACATATAGTCGGAAGAATCATTGTCCATTGCCATAATTGCTATCATAGCATTTTCCCTCCTGAGAACTAGGCAGTGGTTCCCAATTGCCTCTTGAATCATCTTGAATCAAAGTGATCATGGACTCCCAGCCCTCATACCCATCCCTCATCTCATCTCTTGCCATACCCTGGATTTTCTCTCCACTCCAATCAAGGAAGCTAGCTTTTCCTGAGTCTCTACATTATTTTCCATCCTTCCCTCTCCAGGAGAAGGTGACCCCCTTCATATGCATTAGACAGAATTTCTAAAGTAAGTGTGTGTATGAGTGTGTGAGAGTGTGTTTGTGTGTGTGTTGTGATTTTAAAGTGATAAAACATGGAGAAGCATGGTGGGTAGAATTTATCTGGTCACAAACCAATGGCTTTGATCCAGATAAGCATTCGCTGATGTAGAGTGAACTTTGTTGGCCTACGCAGTGTTTAAAAATATTCAAGTACAGTGTTATGAACTAAATGTTAGTATTTTCCCCCTGCATTTGATATGTTGAAGTCTTAACCCCAATGTGATGGTATTCAGAGATGGGGCCTTGGGGTGGTAATTAGATTTAGATGAGGTCAAGAAGGTGGGACGCTCATGATGGGATTAGTGTTCTTCTAGAAGGGTCACCAGAGATCTTCCCTCCTCTCTCTCCACCATGTGAGGATGCAGTGAGCAGGTGGCCATCTACAAGCCAGGAAAAGAGCCCTTGCCAGAGCTGGACCAAGCTCATACCCTGATCTTGGACTTCCAGCCTCCAGAACTATGAGAAAATAAATTTCTATTAAGCCTCTTGACCTACGGTATTTTGTTATGGTAGCCCAAACTGACTAATACATCTAGTTTTATAGCTTCTAAACAAAGAGTAAAAAGAACAACAAAAAAAGTAAACAAACAAACCAAACACAATGACTCAGCAAAGACCTGGTTCTCTTGCCACATGGCAACAATTGCCTGGAGCTGATAGAGGCCGCCCTCCTTCCACGGGAACCTCCAGTTTGCCACAGTCCTCAGTGATTCCTATTGCCCCGCTCTGCTGTCCTTGCCTTGTGCCTGTACATTACCTGCAAGACAAGTGTAGTCATTTGAGCTTTTTCTTCCTGCTTTAGAATCATCCTTTCTTGTTAGGAACACACTTCCTTGAAGACCAGTCACTGCTTTTATTGCATAAATGAAACAGTAAATTAGCATATGTGTATTCATAAGCAACCTCAATAAATCTGTGTCAACAGTGAAGTGCGGAGGGCAATTCAGGGGACTTCATTCTTTTGTACTTGTTATTTTTCATCCTTTTCACCTCTGGGTGGGGCCTTTCCAAATGTCTGTTTACCTCTGTCTCTTTTCCTTTGTTTCACCCTCTCTTTCTGTGCGCGCGCGTGTGTGTGTGTGTGTGTATACGTATATACATACATATACACACATATGTATGTATTTATGTAGGTTTGGTATACATTATATAAAATACGTCAAATCTGATTGTGTAAAAATATGTATCTTCTCTCTCAATTTACACCTTTACATAGATCGATTAAAAAATTGCCAACTTTCTCCAAAAGGCAATTTATAATTATATTCTAAGTGTACTCAATCAAGTGATGAAATCAATTCAGTCTTCAGGAATCTGTTTGCTTCCTGCAGTAACCTCAACAGTTCTTAAAGGTAGAAGATTGTCAATTCTTTATTCCCAACACCTGACTGATATGGAAACTATTTCAGACCCGTAATCTTAATAAGAAAAATTAAAATAATAACAAGCGTTGTTACTTAACAACTAAGTGTTACTTAAGCAACTGCCCTGTGCCCAGCACTGCGCTAAATTAACTGCTCTCTTCATCTCATTTAGGACATGAACAAACCTAAAATAAGCAGGATTATTTCTGTCTTACAGATGAGGAACTCACGACACAGCTAAGTTAAGCAACAATAAGACATAAGCATAGCGTCGTAACCCAGATTTTCTTACTGCAGTCCAATTCTTCTTCCATTTTTGCCCTATTTTTCATGATTCTGTGGTTGAAAAATTATTGGTTATATGTGAGAGCTTCACAGCCCATAGCAATTTGATAGGTTTACATGCCTAATGAAGTGTGTGCTGCTTTGATTTAAGTTTAAAATAAAAAGGAACTTTGCCCTGAGGTCAAGCCCTCCTTTGTAATTTGAACTCTGAACCACTTTTCTTAAATGGTATAAATTTACACGTGCTCTGACTCCCCAAAAAATCGTTTCTTGGGAAGTCAGCATTCTTCTGAGTTTTCAAGAGCAGTGATATTTTTCTGATTCCCAAGAAACTGATGAATTCAGTCATTTGAGTCAATGACTTGATATAGGCTTGGGGACTTTTAAACTGAAAAGGGGATTGGAGATGAGTTATGAGTAACAGCGACTAACAAACTGGGGTCAGTGATTTTTGAATGAAAACTAAGTGATATTCTTCAGGGCACAGTAACTCCTGTTATTCCTGGTGTAGTCCAACAGGGAGGGTCCTTAGAGTGAGATATAACTGCTTCAAAGCTGATTTTTTTTTTTTTTTTTTTTTGGCTGCGCTGTTGCACGGCTTGCAGGATCTTAGTTCTCCAGACAGGGATGGAACCTGGGCCCCTGGCAGTGGAAGTGTGGAGTCCTAACCACTGGACTGCCTGAGAATTGCCTGAGATGTAACTGCTTCAAATCATCTGTCTAGGATGCCAGCCTTATACAGTCTTTCCTTTAAGCAGTGAGATGCAAAATGTATTTTTTTCAAGGCCGGTGGCAGAAGGACCTCTGGGCCCAAAGACTGCCACCGAATGTCGTATGAGTCAGCTCCAATCTCAGGAAAGCATACAATGATCGGTCCTATTTCAGATTCCTTCAGTTCAAAGGATTTTTCCCTTAAAAGCTTGGCCTGAGATGAATGCTCCTGGTGGTCAGGAGCTCACACCAGCACTTAGAGCCTCTTGCATGAATTCCGGAGTTCCCCATCCCACGCTCCCCAGCCATGCCCACTGCAGTTCCATTGGCAGCGGGCCAAGCGCAAATCTCTCTTCACAGCTGCCCCATCATTTTCTAGCCATGTGGCCTGGGACACATTACATTCCTTATGCTTTGTGAGGGAATCAAATACTTCAGAGTATCACTGGGACATAAATGAGATGGCAGAAATAAAAACCCTAGCACCAACTTTCCAAACAAATGCTACATCCTAATTGTTACGAGTTTGGGTCCAGACATTTGGCTTGATTTGATAGTATTGCTGCCACCATCTTGTTATAAAACCTTGGGGAGGTTTCAAAACACCTTTGCGTCATTTTCTTCACGTCTCAAATGAGGATGGAAATGGTTACTGTCACATAAGCCTGGCGAGGAGCAGGTTAAGAGAATGCATAGAAAGCACTTAGCGCAGTGCTTGGCACGTGGCAGACACTCAGTATCTTTTAGTTCTTGTTCTTTTCTAGAATGTTTTTTATACTTGACTGTGTCTCTTCAAACAGAGCTAACTTGTGTTCTGAAAGGTGGACATTAGAGTCACAGGGGGATGCAGCTCTCCAGCAAGATGAGTCCACGGGGCGCACACCCAGCTCTGTCCTCAGCACCCCACCTCCAGCCTAGAGCTACCCACAGCGGGGCATCTCCACGAGTTCTCCCTCCAGAAGGATCAAACCCACATCCTGACTCCAGCCTGGCCTTTGCCTATTTGTGGTGGGAGGGGCGGATTTCTTTTGCCAGCAGGTTTTGTTCATTGATGTGAGGGACAGGAAATAGTAGCTGTTGAATGACCACTGACCACTAGGCATTCAGTAGTGGCTGCTGTCCCCTGAGGCCAGCTATGACTTGTCAGAAGAGAAATGTAGGTGTGATGGAGCCTGTAACACCTGGTCTCAGCTCACTTTCTCCACAAGAAGGAATCAGCTTGTACCCGCAGTGGAAACAGTATGGTTTGCAGTGGAGCCGGCAGGCGGTAGGGAAGCATTACCCTTAATGCTCACTGAGACTTAGATCTCTGCAGTAAACACCATTTAGCTAATTCACCCGTGCAAGGCCATCAAGGGAAGGATTTTTACAAACGGAAACCATAGCCACCAGAGTGGGCACGCTTGAGGACTAGAACTCAGGTTGTCCTGAGGAATTATGAGAAGTTACAGGATCCTGAAATTCTATGGGAGCTTTTAATTGGTAATTGAAGGCAGAGATGGGACAACACATTTGAAAGGATTTGGGAGTTTGCACTTTTCCTGGAAGCACCTTGTCTAAATGGGTTGGCTTTTTTCCAGATTGTGGACAGTTGAGGTTCAAAAATATATTTTTTCTTTCTTTCTTTCAAACAGGGAACTTCTTTTTTTTTGAGAAAGAATATAAAACACTGAGATTTTAGGTGTCCAATTTTATAATTCAATTGCATAGGAAGAGTAATAAAAATTATTATGCTGTGATGTTGAATAATATAATAATTAGTGCTGTGCAGTTAGACCGGGTAAGAGTGAAGCAGTCCCTGGGGGAGGAAGGTGGCTTAGTGACTTGTCCCTTAAAGTGTTTTTCTAGGAAAATATAGCTAGAATGAGTCTGCTTGCCTTCATCCTGTATTTCTCATTCCCTTAGCTTCCCTCTCCTATGTGTGTAAGTGATCCTATTATTCTTCTAGTGCCATTATTCATTCAACATTTTTTTGAGTCTCTCTGTGAGCCAAGCCCCTCTGCTTGGAGTTGGGAATGTACATGTAAACAAACCACAGCAGGTTTTGGTCCCTGCCCTCACAAAGTGCAGTGGAATGCAGGCTATAGACAATTAAGCAGTAATTGCAGTGCAATGAGAAAAGTGCAGTGGTTGTGAAGCCCAAGGGGCTCATGGGAGCCCACAGGATGGGCATCCATCTAAACCAGACTGAGAGAGGTCGGGGAAGCTGGAGGGAGCCCCATAATGGGGGTGGGGCAGGAGCAGGGAGAGAGTCCTTCAACTCACAAAGGCAGGGCGATAAGGGTGACAAGGAGCACTGCCCCCAGGGAATTTTGACTTCACCGTCAGGGCCACGTCTCCGAAGTCAGGAGAAGGTTTTCCATGGGGAATGACACCATCAGATTTACGTTTAGAAATGCGTCCTCTTCTGTGCCTCTCCAGCCAGTCCATTTCATTTCACGACTCTCTAGCAGTCCTACAATTACTTAGGCCCAGCCTCCATTTAGACGTCCTTCCAGACTCACGGTCCAGAGAAGAATGACAAACTGCCAAAGAGTAATTTTCTATAAAAGATAAAATAATGAATCTTATAAAACTTGTACGTCAAATATTAATGTCAAAAATTAAATTAACTCTTTAGTTAATGAGGGAACTGGTAAGATGTTACAACCGGTTCAAAGGAGAATTCAAAGAACCACATGTTTATGTGCCCTAAAGGAAAGCTAAAATAAGTTTATAAATGGATGCAGAAGTGGGTCTGTCCATAGTGCAATAATCAACCTCATGCAACTAACACACATCTATGGATAAAACAATTTACATTGTTATCCGTTTTCTGTTATTTACAGAGCTGGAGAATAACTCAAAAGTGGAGATAACCCAGATGGACAGGAAACTTCTGCATCTTTTTGGTCCATTTCAAAGTTTTTCATAATTTTTCCTGACAGGTTCTAGAAGCCTGCATTCATTTCTGAGCTTTGCCATTCTAATCTGAACCCTGAAAGTCCAGCCACTTCCCCTTCTGGACCTCAGTCTTTCCATTTTAATTTATTCTAAATTGGGTGATTGAGATTGCCTTATACACACTACTATATAAAATAGATAACTAGTAAGGACCTACTGTATAGCACAGGGAACTCTGCTCAATACTCTGTAATGACCTATATGGGAATAGAATCTAAAAAAGAGTGGATATATGTATATGTATAAATGATTCACTTTGCTGTACACCTGACACTAACACAGCATTGTAAATCAACTATACTCCAATAAAATTTTTTTAAAAATAAATTTTAAAAAAAGACTTGGAAAGCTCGAGACTCCATATCCGAAGTTTTTAATTTTGTTTTGTTTAGTAATGAATCCTAAGGAGAGAGATCTCATTCAATACAAAACTGGGGTATAGGCTACAGATTGGCAGAAGCCTATGTTCTAGAAAGAAAGAGAGGGGAAGCAGCCAGTGGAGAGATTGTTTTCCTTCCATTATCTTCCTCCCATTCATTGGGGTCAGACAGGTATTTGCTTGTCATAGGAGAGGACACTGACCATGCAAGTTCCGTCCGTCAGGGTGGTTCTCTGCTGGCCTTAGAGAAGATCTCCATCCCTAATTAGCTCAGCCTAGGGCCTTAGGTTACTGTGCATCTGCTTGAGGCCAGCAGGTGCTTCAGGTGCCCTGTCGAGTGTTTGGGGGTTCACAGAGCACTGTGAGTTGGGAGGGACCCATTTCTGGTTCTTCCAGACTTTTATAGGATTTAATCATTCACATTGGATAGCTATTCATTTTCTTTTCTTTTTTTTTTCCTAATTGTACAGTTGGCCGACAGATGAAAACTCTAATCTTAGCACGAGTAAGCGGCAGAATCTCTGTCCCTGGATTTGAAATAACTGAAGATTACAGAGTCCAGCTTCCCAGGGCAGATGCAGAGGAAGAAAATTCTTATGCAGGAATTCTTATATGTTTTAGGGGGAAACTGGACAGTCAAGAGCAAATTCTGTCCTTACAGAGAATGCTAGACAGAGGAAGGTCCACTGGCCACTGGTCCTTAGGAGATGTGGGGAGAGAGAGATTGGGGTATTTATGGCTTTATCAGAAGCGGTCTGTCTACCAAGATTCCCTGGCAATTAGTAACCAGGAAGGTGCCTGTAAAATTGCAGAGTAGACCAAGGTTAGTTTTGATGCTGTGTCCTCATGTTTTTAGATTCTCTTTCTTTTCCCTTGGAACTTCCTCCCGCTCCTGGAATCTCATTGCTCAGGGTCCTAGGAATTGCTTCTCTCCAAGATCCTAAGTCTTGTCTTTCAGGCTTGGCCTTCCTGCCAGATGGGCCTGACTCTAGTTCTCTAACTGGGAGATCTAGGGCAAGTTACTCTCTATAAAAAGGTAGCTGGTTACTACCACATGTGATAATATTTGCTATGTAGAGAAATGACAGATGGAAAGCCCTCAAGAAGTCACAATGCGGGTATTACGTTGAGCAGTCTACTATGTACTGATGACCATGGAGTCATCTATATACACACATTGAATTCTCATAATAATCCTGTGAGAGGGGTAGCATAATTAATCCTCTTTTGCAACAAAGGAAACTGAGGCACAATTAAATCAATTCGCTTAAGACTGGACGGTTTTAAGTGCTAATGGTAATATGTGAACAGGCAGCCTAGCACATGGGACTACAGTATTAACCGTGATGCTCAGAGCCTCTCTAAAAATGTTAGTTATTATTATCATTACTGTTGCTGTTATTATTTCTAACTATTCTAGAGAACACTTGGACCCAAGAGAGTGTAACAGCTATTCATTTCCCTAGTCATACTCATTTGGGAAGATTCATAATGCATCTCAATATATTAAAGTATCTGAAAAGTCAGGTAGTAAAAACACCATTTAGTTTTTTAAAATAGACTTTAAGAATCTTGGAATACTTTTGGATACACATAAAAGTTGCACAGATAGTCCCGAAAACTCCCACGTGTCCTGTACCCATGTCCCCAGTTGTTAAGATCCGATGTTAGTGTGATACATTTGTCACAACTAATGAACCAATGTTAATGCATCATTATGAGCAAAAAGATCCATACTTTGTTCAGATTTCTTCAGCCTTTATGCAATGTTCCCAGGCTTCCACCCAAGATACCACATGCCATTGAGTCATCATGTCTCCTTTTTCCTCTTGGCTTGGACAGTTTCTCAGACTTTTCTTGTTATTTGAGGATCTTGATCGTTTCAAAGAGTACTGGTCAGGTATTTGGCAGAATACCCCTCAATTTGGCTATGTCTGTTGGTTTTCTTATGGTTAGACAGGGGCTACTGGTTTTGAGGACAAATACCATGAGGTATAGTGCCATTCTCATCACTTCATGTCAAAGGTACGTATCATCAATTTGCCTTATTAGTGAAAATGTTAAGCTTGATCCTCTCGCTAAAGTGTTTGTCATGTTTCTCCACTGTTAAATTATTATTGTTTTCCCTTCTTTCTATACCAAACTCTTTGGAAAGAAGTCACTAGTCACAGCCCATGCTTAAGGGGTGGGAAGTTATACTCTACCTCTTTGCGAGGGGAGTGCCTACAGAAATTATTTGTAATTCTTCCGCATATGAAATTCATCTCTTTCCCCCCATTTATTTATTCAACCATTTACTTATATCAGTATGGATTCATGGATATTGGTTTTATACTTTGGGTTATAATTCAATACTATATTATGTATCTCTTTATTCAAATTGTTCCACTGTTAGCCATTGGAAGCTCTTTCAGTTGGCTCCTGTGTCCCATATCCCGATCAGCAGTGTGTGTGTGTGTGTGTGTGTGTGTGTTTGAGCACTTCCTTACTTTCTGACACTACTAGATACTCCAGGCTCATCTTATATCTTCACTGCCCCAGCTCTAGAATTCACCATTTTTTCAAGAAGCCTTTCTTCCTTTTATTGGAGAATTGGGTGCTGGGTGGGCTCATTGCTACTGAGGTGTTATTGCTTCTGGGCCCTCTCAGTGGAGGGAGTTTGAAACTATATGTATGTATACTGACCCATTTACTGTCTCTAAGCAAATGTTTCCCAAGCTTCTTTGAATACAGGCCTTCCCCCAAATGCTCAAAACATTGCTTAATATTTCTCAGTATGTTCGTATTCCATAGAAGTGACTTACTACATGGTACTAGAGCAATGGCATTTGTGTATCTGGGTTTCAACAACAAGTATTAATTACCATAGTCATGATGATAGTAATAGTTAGTGATTATTGATTATCTATTCTGTACTAGGCATGGTGCTGGTCTTGGAACTAGGGTAGTGGGATAGACTCCTAGGTCCTTATTCTTAGGGACTCTGTAGGTGACTTACAAGGCCTTTGATGACTGGGTCTCCGCTAATTGTGGTCTCTAACTACTCTCTCACCACAGGTTCTCTTTCTCTCTGCAACCACACCCAACATCCCTCTTCTCCAGGCTCTCTCTTACTTCTAGACCTTCACAGAAAGGTCTAGATGTTTCTGGAAAAATCTTTCTTTTCATCCAACCAATCCCAACTCATTCTGCAGGTCTTGAGTAAAAGATCACTTGTTCAAGATTTCTCTGCCCTCAACCTGTGGTCTGCATCAAGATCCTGTTTTCAAGCATGTCTTTCCATAGCGCCCTTTACTTGCCTAAAGAGGCACTTACTCCATTGATTGTACTTGGTTGGCTGCCTTCTGTTTGGATTAAGCTCTTTGAGGGAAGGACCATATCAGCCTTGCTCACTGTTTATTCTCAGTGCCTGGCACTAGTCCAGGGTGTTCAATATTCTGCAGATAAGTGAGTGAACAGATGAATGTATGAGGCATAAGGAAGGCTTCTAGGAGCTGGTGATGTTTGAGTTAAACCAAGAGAAGAAGAAATGAGGTTTCAGTAAGGCTACGAACCTTAATAGTTAAGTTAAATGGTTGATAATAGGTTGAACCATGTGAAATTGTAGTTTCTCTAAGTAAAAAATGGTTGAATATTCATAAGGGTCAACCTAATAATAGCTAACACGATTGAACATTTAGTATGTGCTTTAAGGTCTTTGCATGTATTGACTCATTATTGATGTTGTCAATCCAATTAGGTAAATACTTCTATTATTTACATTTGACCAATGAAGCAACTGAGGCACAGAGAAGTTGAGTAACAGACCCAGGGTCACACAGCCCAGTAGGAAATGTAGGGCTCCAGCCCAGAACGTCTGCTTCAGAACCCTGAGCCCTTAGCCAATATCTTGAAAGCAAGGAGGGTGAGGCACATGGAAGGACATTAAAGAAGGTATGAGAAGATGAGACTTGCATTTTTGATAAAATAGAAAGTCCGTTGGGCAGACTGAAGATTAGGAAGAGTGGCAGCCATCTTGAGATGGTCATCCTGAAATTAGCAGTTTCTTTTCACCTTTTCCTTTAACCAGGGCACTTCCTGACCCCCTCTTTCTGCCAACCAAGGTACCTTCAGCATGTACAGACTCCAGCCTGGCATTTCAAGGGGTTTAAAGCCAAACCATGCCAGCTCTGCCCAAGGCATCAGCTCTGCCCCGCCAAACCCACTGGAGGCCTCATATTTGTGCTGCTTGCTGTGGGCTTCATGGTTTTTAGTGGGTAGTTCTAAAAGGGCCCTTTTCTGGCAAGAAAGAAGACTGCTTCTGCCTTTTGCTAAGGCTCTTTTCCTGGAAGTTTGCCCGTGGATTTTGGATATGGTCATATTTACTGAAAGAGGCAGCTATGGTGTTTGGCTGTTGCCATCTAAAATTTTATTGAGTGAGGAAGGGGGCCTCAGGTCCCAGACAAGTGCTTTAATTGCTCTAATGATCCTATGGAGCTTTCAAAGGCCTCAGTGAGCTTTCACATCTGTAAAATGGAAGCATGATCTGCCTGCTCCATTGAGTTCCAGCCCCTCTGAATCCTCAATCTACATGGTGGTTCTCAAAACACAATGGTTCAGACTGATGCTCCGAACAGCTTTGCTCCAAAAACATGTTCTGTATCCTGTCTGCCCCAGCAGAGCGATATAGAATGCAAAGAGAGGTCACAAAGAGGAACCATTAAAAATCCTTCAGAATCATTTGTGAACTATTTACAAGAAGGATTGAGATGTACTCAGATGTCTTTATTTGCATGAAGAGACACTCTGCTGTTTGTATGAACGAATGACTGCTTCCAAGACAAAAATCCCTTGAACTTGAGTAAAAACAGATCTTGGGTAAAGACCCCAGTGATTAGAAGTAAGAAGCTTGAAATGACAAGCTGATGGCTTGATGGCTTGGGCTTCAAATGGAATTCCACTGACTGAACCTTTAAGTATAATTAAGCGCAAAACACCACCTGAAGGAACACTGAGGCTTTGATGTAAACCTGCAGAAGCCAGAAGATTCAGCTGAGGCTCTGAAGTCACCAGGCTCATCCTGCCCGGGTTAGAGGGCGCTTTGATACTGTTTTCGCTCCGGGGAGGCGGAGCGGGGAGCAGCTTGTGTAATCGCCTAGACCGAAAGGACCGGGAAAAGGGGAACAAAAGCTCGAATTAAAGGCAAAGTGCATGCCAGTTTTCACCGCTTTCCTTTCATCAGCTGAAGGAAACCTAGAGATTCTATTGAGCACATTTAGAAATGAAGTTTCCTGATCTGGACAATCAAATGCTTGAACTGTACAAAGAAAATAGACCCCTCAACCCTCCACTTACATAACCCGAAATCCTGTTACAACGTACCTCAGCCACGGGGGCGCTGTTCCTTCAGGACCCAACTCCTTCCCTTTGAGGTCTTGGCTTGCCGCCAAGACCCCTCAGACTGATGCTTTCGTCCTGCACTTGTGGAAACTATTTTACTCCCTCGCAAATATATGAGAAAATAAATGTTAGCTCCCCTCAGAGGCAGCACAATGGGACAGAATGGGTGTCCTGGGTAGGAATCAGCCCAGCCCGGCAAATCCATAAAATAGGAACAAAACACCCCTCCTAGGACTTCAGGGTGGAGAGGGCCTTTTTAATTTTTTTTTAACATTTGCCCGTTATTTTATCATGTGGCCCTTATAGTAGCAAGTTGTCCTGGAAAGACAAAATGGGTTAATACACATAGAAAGAGGAGGCGGTGAGGAGACACCCAACATTTATAAAGTGACCATGATGGACCATTATACTTATATTGTAATCACATAATTTAATTTTACTTCATTTTTGTAAAAATCTATGAAGTAGGTTTTCCAGAGATGAGATGACAGCTCAGAGAAGTTAAGTAACTTACTCAAAGTCACACAGCAAGTATGGGGCAGAGCTGAGATGTAAACCTCCAAAACCATGTTTATTTCTACCACAGGATGTGGAAAATACTTTTCAAGTGCAGTCATAGAGTGTATCATAACATTCTTTCTTTCTTTCCTCCTAGTAAAGCTTCTTGCAAGAGTTTTCGTAAATCCTGCCTGCAGGTCACCGAGAAGAGAGCTTTTAATTGCAGAGATGGCCGGAGTAAGGGAAGGGAACAGGGACGTGATAACTGGGAGGAATACCAGGTTTCCATATTTGTCTGCCCAGATTGGCAGGGCATTGTCTAGGGGCTTGGCACTTTCCCCATGATCAGGATGCATCTTTTGAAAGGAAATGAGAAGTTGCTCAGAAAGAGTAATTAGATAATTGGTTCTGGGGAAGGGGACTTGCTAGACAAGGAGTAGTTTTCAACTCCATGACACTTTTCATCTGCTTTAGAATGTGCAATAGTTCTGAAAAATTCATCCTATGTGATGCGATGCATATTTCTTTCCTACATGATAGAAACAGAATATCATGGCTGGGACTCAGATCAGAGTTTAAGAAAAAAAAAATAAGGGGCAAATCAGTACTTATCTCATAGGGCTGTTATGAGGATTCAATATTGATAAAGCACTTAAAACAGACCCTGGCACATAGTAGGAATGTAGGTATTTAAAGTCAGTGGGTTGCCCTGTTATCCTTACTAAAACATGCGTTCCAAGGGTAGTGTATATTCTTGTCAGGCAATAAAGGCTCATTAAAGTTTAATGGATGAAAAACCCACGGTGACCATAATGGTCTCAAAAATATTTGAAATTCTCAAATCCACACCTATTTTGTTTCTCACTGAGTGTGTATATGTTTCTCATTAAGTGTATATGGGAGTGTAAGAAACTACAAAATCAATATTGAGCCTGTTCAACTTCTCTTCTCCAAAACTGGGAATTCATCTATGTAAGTCTCTTAAGATACGTGCACCCCAATGTTCATCACAGCACTATTTATAACAGCCAAGACATGGAGACAAACTAAATGTCTATTGGCAGATGAATGGATAATGAAGATGCAATATCTATATATCTATCTATAGATATATATCTATATATCTATATCTATATATCTATAGATAGATATATAGATACATAGATATAGATATATAGTTAGATAGATACACAATGGAATATTACTCAGCCATAAAAAAGAATGAAAATAATACCATTTGCAGCAACATGGATGGACCTAGAGATTATCATACTGAGTGAAGTAAACCAGACAAAGAAAGATAAATATCATATGATATTGCTCATATGTGGAATCTAAAAAAAAAAGGTACAGGTGAAGTTATATACAAAACAGAAATAGATCCACAGACATACAAAACAAACTTATGGTTACCAAAGGGGGAAGAGAAGGGGAGGGATAAATTAGGAATTTGGGATGAACATATACACACTACTATATGTAAAATAGATAAACAACAAGGACCTACTGTATAGCACAGGGAGCTATACTCAGTATTGTTTAATAACCTATA
>NC_041220.1:100451345-100507966 GCF_002837175.3 Physeter macrocephalus
TTGGGATGAACATATACACACTACTATATGTAAAATAGATAAACAACAAGGACCTACTGTATAGCACAGGGAGCTATACTCAGTATTTTTTAATAACCTATAAGGGAAAAGAATCTGAGAAAAGAATACATACATATATATATATATATATAATAGATCTAAATCACTATGCTATACACCTAA
Organism: Physeter macrocephalus; assembly: GCF_002837175.3. NCBI lineage: Eukaryota > Metazoa > Chordata > Mammalia > Artiodactyla > Physeteridae > Physeter > Physeter macrocephalus. The sequence goes on from NC_041220.1 coordinate 100,451,529, forward strand.
AACTAACACAACATTGTCAGTCAACTATACTTCAATAAAAAATAAATTAAAAAATAAAAATAATGGGACTTCCCTGGTGGCACAGTGGTTAAGAATCCACCTGCCAATGCAGGGGACACACTACTGAGCCTGCGCTCTAGAGCCCGTGAGCCACAACTGCTGAGCCCATGAGCCGCAACTACTGAAGCCCACACGCCTAGAGCCCATGCTCTGCAGCAAGAGAAGCCACCGCAGTGAGAAGCCCACGCACCGCAAGGAAGAGTAGCCCCCCTCGCCAAAACTAGGGAAAGCCTGTGCGCAGCAATGAAGACCCAATGCAGCCAAAAATAAATAAATAAATTTTAAAAATAAATAAATAATAGTTTAAAAATGCCTTTTGCAGTAAAAATAAGTTTCAGAGAGAATTATTACATATAAAAATGTTTGGAACTTCAAGTTTTAACCATGCAAGTGGGTACCATTCCATGTGGCTGTCTGAAATGCTCAAGTTGGTTGGTGAAATGGATGCATAGAAGTTATTACAGGTAAGCACTTCATGATAACTAAAGGGTCCATTCATAATCTTCAATAAAGTGTCGGCTTATCCGTATGCAGCTCCCAACCCCCTTTGCAACAGCGAGAGTGAGGAAGGTGCTACAACAAATTACTTGATTAGCTATCTTTCAAAATTAAATTGGTTCTGATCTGGATGTTGTCAAAAAAAAAATCTAAGGCCTGGGGAAGATTACAGTGTTTATAAATCAAAAGCAGCTGCTTCTATTTGTCATGGCATTTTGTTTCAAAAAAAAAAGTCTTGATTCGACAATCCCCCTTTCAGGTTCGAGTTCACTACAAATGTGAAAAATAGGCAAGGTATTAAAGCACAAAGGACAGGTTTTATCATGGAAATTCTAAAATGCCCTTAACTGTGGTGGTGGTGTGATGTGTCAGCTTGGCCATCCATCAGAGAAAGCTAACCCAGGAGCTGATAATGATAGGTAGTTTTATAAATAGATTTCGGGAGCCAGGCAGTTGGGTTTCCGTAGAGAATAGAGGTACACTGAGCAGAAAGTATGCTAAGAAAAGGCTGGTGTGAAGGTACACACAGTTCTCATCTACACACTGTACTAAGTCCTGGGTTGCCTGTTTATGTCTCTGCTGAGGACGTGCGATTTAACAAGAGGCCCTTTCATAGTTACCACGTTGCTTTGGGTCCTAAGCATTTTTCCGTTTCTGGTTCATTCCCAAAAGTTACTTTGTAAGAGTGTTGAGTTTAGCTCCGGCTTAACTGGGACAACTAGACAGCTCAGAGGGCCCACATCTGCGTTCTTCTCCAGTGAGTCTGTGGACGGTGACTCCAGGATGTTCTAACACTTGAAACTTTCCTCCTGGTTATCAAGGAAAATACTTATTCGTTCCATTAGACTGCTTTGTATTATGTGCAGGGTCACACAGACCTAAGTCTGAATCCTGCCTTCACCCCGTACTAGTTTTATCATGTAGCAGGTAGGTCACTCTAATCAGGCTCTCTGAATCTCAGTTTGTAGAATGTGGCCAGAAGTGCTGACATGGAAGGCGTGTGGCAAGGATTCTGTGTCTGCTATTTGGCGGGTGCATTCATCACTGCTTGCTGTTATTGATCGTAGACCTTTGAAAATGGCATAAAGGGGCAACGTTGCATTTGAGGTCACCTGCTGTGTGTCTTCGAGCAGATAAGTTTCAGAACTCTCTGAGCTTCAGTTTCCTCATCTGTAAAACAGGATAACTATACCCATCTCATTGGGTTTTTGTGAAGATTAATGAAAGGTTTGGTGAGTGTCTAGAATGTAGTAAGCATTGAATAAGTGGATTAATGGTAGTTGTGCTATTTTTGTTATTGCTGGTTGAGGCCACTACTATAAATAAGGAAATAATCAACGTCTCTATCACTGTACTGTTACATTGATTTCCTAGCATCGGAAAGTTTTGCATAACTCTTTGCTTCTTTCTTGTCTCCCCTTCTATAGAGTATAAACTTATGAGGTCAGGGAGCCTTTATTTTTCTGTTTCACTGCAGTTTCCTCCAGCTCCTACTTCAATGTCTGACTCATCATGGGCACTCATAAATATTTGTAGGGTAAATGAATGAATGAATGAAGAGGCTTTAGGTGCAACACCACTTCCTCCCTCCCTTTGGGGTCCCTGGGCCACCGTGCAGTAGCACTGTCTGCCTGATGCCTGGATGATTGTTCCGCTGTGTTCCTCGTCCTCTGAGAAGATTCTCTCCACCTCTTGGCATCTTCTCAGGCCACCTCCTTCCCCTGCCTGCTGCCCCTCCCCCAACCGGCATGTGCTCAGGGAATGCAAACTAATTTAACCAAAGCCAAACATAATTAGGAGAGTAAATCTGCAGCTACTGCTGCTGCTGTTGCTGGAGCAGCAGAAAAAAAAAAGTCCTACAGTGCATTCCAAAATGAAATCCGGTCTGGTGGCCTCTTTGGACCCCCTACTGTTAGTGTAATGGCTGTGCCGAGGTGTCCCCTACCCCACTAGGCTGGGAGGGGAAGAGTTAATTGCACAGTGGCACCCCTTGGCTGCCAGTAGTGTCAAGATAATGTCCACCCTAAGCATGTGCTAGTTCTTAAGGATTCACTGTTGATATTTGACACAAGACCATGCCAAATCCCAGCTGCTTCTTTCCTTTGTTCATGTGTTCCTTTAGTTCCTTTGTTCACGCATTCATTCATGTGTTCACTTATTCATCCACTTATCAGTGCTTATCCAGGTTCTGCGACTGTGCCGGGCACTGTGCTGAGTGTTTGAATTACAGCAGACAGGAGAAGCTGGTGCAGAGCATGGGTGTGGGATGTCTTGGGGGCTGGCAATTTTGGGAAGACTAGTCCAGGAGGTGCCCCTTGGTTTCTCTTGGTTTCTGCTTAGACCCCTGAATAGAGCTCATGCCATAGATCTCACAGGGACAGGAAGGCTCAGCATTTGAAGAACTAGCATAGCAAGCACTTTCCTCTGACTTTGGTTTTACATCTATTTGGGTTGCTTGAGGTGGGGGAACTGACTCCACAGAGCACCCCCTTTCTACTACCACCTCTGAAGTCCCTCTTCAGCCATTCCTAGGATCGTGCCCCCATGGACAGTATAGTCTCGTGTTAATAGAATGGTATATGGCTCCTTGGGCACTCTTGCCGTAGGTGAAAGGCTATTGAAGAAGCTCTTGGGACTTTCTTGAAGCCAGATATCACACATCTGTCTGCGTCTTCTTGCCTAACTCCCACACCCGAACTTCACTGCTGTACAGGGAACACCAAGCAGGAGCAGAGGAGGGAAGCACCCTAGCAGCCGGAAAGAAAGATGATGAGACATCCGTATCTGAGCTTAGTTACATTCAAACCTAAGTGGTGGGAAGCAAATCTGAATTCAGGTCCTGACATACCCCCTGCTCCCCGTTTCTGATAATAATTTTTACAATGTAGTGAGTGCTTGCAGTAGGTCTTGAACTTTGTTAAGCTCTTTATACATGGAAGTGTGCTGAACCCTTACAACTGTCCGTCCTGCAAGGCTGTGAAAGGATTCCCACTTTTGAGTAACAAAATCAAGGCTCGACAATAGGCGGTGACTTGCCAGGGCTATATGCCTTCTAAGTGGCAGAACTACGGTTTGAATGAAGGTTAGCCCTTATTTTGCTACGGTGGCGTCATCTTTGTTTGCTTATAATAAATCTTGTTGCACCCTAGGTTTATTACCTCTTTACTCTTGTGCGTTCTCTGTTGGCCATATGCTTTTAGAGGCAGGGCTGTATCTTTAGGTTCCCTCTCTGCCCCCAGCCCTTAGCACAATCCCTGACTTAGCATGGCCGTTCCATACACATTTATGGAATAAAAGAGGGAAAAAATGAATCAATGCCACTTCAGTAACTGGTACTTCTTCCGTCCTCCGCAGCAGCCTTGAAAAAAATCAAGCTTTCTCACAGAGAAGATTTTCATTTCTGTTTTGTGACTTACTTTATTTAAATATCAGCAGTGAGTCCCCTCCCTTTCAGGGCCTGTAAGACAGCTCCGCTTCTGAGGCAAGACAGCTGGGAGAAGGAGGGTGTGTTGGGTCATCACTCGGCCAGCGCCAGGGATGCGTTCATGAGGGATCTGGAGCCTGCAGAACTTGGGCTCCAGTTTGGTGTGGGGAGGAGAGGCAGGTGCCTGTGGTTTCTGGTGAGGCACGAGTGTTTCCCAGGGACAGGAAGGCTCGGCCATTTGAGGAGTTGCAGTTGTTCTAAGTCTTACATCAACACTGAGAGGGAGGAGAGAGTGCAAGAGGAGAACTTATGTCCTGATAGCATGGCTCTTCCCCTTTCTTAGCCCTTAATGTCTGTGCCAACCATTTGGCCCTTAGAATATGCTACCATGATTTCTGTGTTTGCGTGTGTGTTCATGTGTGTGTGGCTTGCCACTCAGCCAGGGAGACTAAAAATTCATTCCTGGTGGGACCTGTTTGCATCCCCAGGCTCCAGTTTCTCATACTTGGAGGGTCATCGTGTAGGGGAGGAAAAACATCTTTTTCCTCTACCCATCTTATTAGGTTGTCCAGCGAGGACCCTGAAAATTAGAGTGATTTACAAGAGAAAAACAAACAGGAGTTTATTCACATGTGCATCACACATACAAATGGGACCATTCAGTGATGACTAACTCAAAGAGGTGGTTAGAACTTGGACTTATATAGCATTTTAATGTAAGAACAATACATTTGTAGAGAATTGACAAGACAAAGGAAAAGGACTTTGAATTTCTAGGAGCAGCAAATTGTGGGAAGGTAAATATATGGGTAACTCATGGAAGATAAGGGCTAGTTAGCAAAGTTTTTTATGTAGATTCCTCTAGTGCCAATAAGGGTCTAAAGTTGTCTCTGGTGGTAATTTCTATCCTTCCTGGTAGACTAGGGGAGGGGGAAAATCTTTACAAATTTAGGTCCTGCTTTTAAGCAGATGGGGGAAGGCAGAGGGTTAACTTGTACCTGCTTCTTCTCAATTGCCTTCAGTTCTAAATAATGCTTATGCCAAAGTGGCATATTTGGGGGTGGCGTATTCTGATCCCCTTCACCAGTCAGCAAATATGTATCAATATTGGGAGCCCACAACTGCCAGGCAGCTCAGGGCTACAGCAGTGAGCACGGCAGATAAAAATGTCTGCTTTGTTGAGCTCGCATTCTAGTTGGGGTAAGACAGACAATAAACAAATAAACATGTAGGAGAGCAGATGCTCGAAACTTTTGTGTTGGATAATGATGCCGACTACAGCATTCGCCAGCTCCACTAATGAGTCTCCCTGGAAACTTGAGTGGTTGATAAGCGTATTAAGAACCTAGAAAAGTCATACTAGTAGATTGGCTGACATAGGAGTTACAGAAGCCTGTGGATCATGATAGATGCAGGATTCTGTCAATTACATTCTGGCTGGGAAGAAATTCAATTAAAATGTATATGTTGAAACTTTCTTCTTAAGGTATTTGTTCCAGAAATCAGAGCTCCCTTTTAGTGGTTGTTAATATCAGGAAATGAATATCTGATTACATTTTTCAAAGGCGAGTCCCTTAGCAGCAGGTGGAATCTCATCTTATCATAGCTTCTGCATAATTCATTTTGGGGGAAATCTCTTGAGTTTTGTTTTTAAAACTTGAGGAGACAAATGAAGCTGGTTTGCGGGTGGGGGGGGGGTCATAGGAGTTTTTAACCTTTCAGGATAAGCAAAAATACCTAATGTCATTCCAGGAACAGACCCTGAAATGTGGATTCCTTGAGAAACGACAAAGGAGCTAGGGCATAGGCGAGGGGGAGGAAGTGTGAGCCTGCAAAAAGCCAACCAGCAAGTGTGTTTTCCATGCTGCCTTGTTTATTCATCATGCATGTCTTGGGAACCACTTTGCGTGCTTGGCTAGAGCTTATTATCATCACAGGAACATTATAGAACATTGTTTTCTTTTGCCTGGTCCAGTGGCTGCCCTGCCATTGAAACCTCAATAGGCAGTGCTTGCACACTGCATTTTGGCCTGTTTTTGGAGCCGGAATGGGCACCTGCTACTGTGTGTTATGGTGATGTGTCCTTCCTCATCACACAGCCCTTCTGTGTCTCAGCAGAGCACGAGGGATTCTCCCGCGAGCTGCCCCTGCCCTCTTCCGTTCTGGCCTGGCCTGTGGTGGAACTAAGACCCAGGAAGTGACTGGGAGAAAGTTGGAATTGGTTTGCACTTTGGTCTGGGCTCTTTCTGAGCACTGGGGTAACTGGCCTGGGGTCCTTGGGACTCTTGGATGGAGCCATATTTTTCGTGACAACAGACATTTTCTTTGTGTCACCTTTAATTTAACCACCCAGAGAATTTCTTCCAGGCTTTAAAAAAAATAAACATATTTGTGCAAAATTGAGGTCATTAATTTTATATATATATACATGTATAACTTTATATAGTGCTTATTTTATTCACTGTTGGATCATATGTTCTTTCTATGGTATTAGTAATTGAGAAAATAACTCTTTTCCTTAACTATAAAGCAACACCCATTGCCTTCATCCACTCGGGTGGCTATAACAAAATACTGTAAACTGAGTGGCTGAAAAACAATAGACGTTTACTTTTCACAATTCTGGAGGCTAGATGTTCAGAATCAAGGTTCTGGCATGGTCAGGTCCAGGTGAGGGCCTTCTCCCAGTTGCAAAGTACTGTCTTTTCATTTTAACTCCACATGGCATAAGGGAGGAAGGGGCTAGCTAGCTCTCTGTGGGGTCTCTTGTGTAAGGGCACTAATCCCATTCAAGAAGGCTCCACCCTCATGACCTAAGCACCTCCCAAAGCCCCCACCTCCTAATTCCATCACATTGGGCATTAGGTTTTAACATGAATTTGGAGAGGACATTCAGATCATAGCACCCATTTACTGCAGAAAATTAGACACTGTGGAGGATTGGAGGGTATCTAAGTGTGGGAGAGAAAAGGGATGTGGTAGTCTATGCCCAAGGAGCCAGATCTTCAACACTACTTTATTGCTGAAGTAAAGAAAGTATGGTAGTGAAGAAAAAAATGGATGTTTCTGTCATTACTTTAGGGCAAATAAAAACAGGTACAGAAATGCATGAGGTATATAACAGGCTAGGGATAGGGTTGTTGGGAGAAATCAGAATGAAAGAGATTGACGGGTTACCGTGGCAGGTTGGGATGAGACACCAGAGAGCCTTGAATAGTGTACTGAGGAATTGAACTTTATTTTCTGAGTAGGGGATTTTGCTCAATACTTTGACAAGTGGAGAGAAGGATCAGGAAGAAGGAAACGTTCTGAGGTTGTTGTTGGAGACCTGAAGGCTTGGGACCAGCCTCGGAGACCCTAGAAAGAGATATGTATCTTATCTGCCTCTAAGATTGGGTCATGGTCTGGAAGTCTGGAGTGCTGGCATTACGTGTTCCTTTGGAAATCACTTCCATTGTTGCATAACCCCATAATTTTGCAGGTCCAAAAACTGAGATCCAGGGAGTGGAGCAAATTAGAGAGACACGGCAATGGTTATCAGAGCATGTCTTTGTGAGTGAGTTGCCTGTCTCTCCAAGCCTCAGTGTCTTCATCTATAAAATGGGATGAGAGAGTACAAGCCTCACAATGTTGTTGAAGGGATTAAAAGACACAAAGCACGTAAAGTATTTAACATCACCATCCTCATTATTTGTGTAGTGCAGGTAGTGTAGCATTAGTGGTTGATAAAACCTAATGTCAACCCCAGAAAAAAAAACAAAAAAAAACCTAATGTCAAATGACTAGTAAAAGGCAGATCTTCAGGCGTCTTTGCCATGAGCACTGGCCCAGGAACAAGGCCTTAAGAATACTTCCCTTCCTGCCGATGATCTGCCTAATATAACATTTTTAATCACAAGGCCCTTGAAGATACATTTTAAAAAAATAATTCAGTTTCATATCCATGATAGTGAGGGCCACTGGACATCCTGTAATTGGGTTCCAATGAAGATGCATTCGTTCCCATCCTGGCCTCTTTGGTATTGTAGTGGATTTAACCTATTGATTTCTTTCAGCCCCAGGTAGAGACACACAGGACTCTCTTTACCTGTGTCTCTGTTTCAGCAGAATTAGGACATGGGTTTGTTTAGAGGCTTCCTGTCCAGCTCTGCTTCTGAGCAGATCTGTACCTTCTCTTGTTCTTCCAGCTGGTCCCAGTGTGGGTGATAAAACACTTCCCACGCAGAGCTTACCCAGATGCTAGGCCCCGGTGCCAGCAACTTGGCCCTCCCAGAGGAGCACTTTCTGGGTCTGTGACTTTCACACACATGCACAGGTATAAGGCTCTCCCTCATGTCCTGCCTGGATCACAGGGCTAGGAGGTGACAGACACTTGGTCAGGAGAAGAAGGAAGAATAAGAAGATTTAACACTGTCAGAGACATGCTATGCTCATTACAGATACTCACTCATTCATTGTGAGGTTTGGTGCTTGATAAAAGTTGCAGGGTTTAAGTCATGCAAGAAGTGTTTTTGGGTCTCTACCCCCATGTGTTTATGAGACAGCTGCCAGGTGATGCAGGTTCCACAGGGGCTGAGCTCCTTCCTCTCTGGGTGGGGCCTGCCTGCCTGGTCTGTGTTGTGCAGGAGAGGAGAGAGCGTGTCTAGCTTACACGGGCCTGCTGGACAAGTAAAAGATGTAGGGCCCCTTTATGAAACTCAGGCCCAGAGAGACACTAGAGAAACATGTGTCCCTGGAGACCTCATATTTTAGTGATTTTGGGATCTGAAACCATACTGAAAAAGCATGAACAGATTTGGGGGTAGGTGGTGAGTAGAAAGACCTCTGGAGACACCCAGGCTTGGATCTGAGTCCTGGATGTGCTTTCATGTTCTCGGCCTCAGTTTCCTTATCTGTAAAATGGGACAAGTGATCCTTTATCTTGAAATTTTGTGGGGATTAGATATGAAGTATGCAGAGTGCTAGTACCATATATCAGCTAGGCAGACTAGCACCTAGTAATTATTCAATAAATTGCATTTGTTCTTATTTCTTGTCTACATAGAGAACTTAAGTTCTATGAGATAGGTAGTGTTATTATCTCCATTTTACAGACGAAGAAGTTAAAACACAGATGTTAAGTAACTAGCCAACATCATACAGTAAGTAAGTGGCCCAGCTGGGATTCAAATCCAGGTGTCTGATCTTAAATCCCATGTTCTTAATCATTACGCTATTCTGCCTTTTACAGGAAGGCTGCTGGTTCAAATGTACTGAGGTGTCCTGTAATTACCGTGTTCAAGTCATGAGGTCTGGCTGGAGTTGAGTGCATGCAGGAGGGAATATAAGGAGGTGAGGACAGAGAGGTGAAGGCAGCCAGCTGATAGCTGTGGGTCCCATGGGCTATTCTAAAGACTTGCCTTTTCCTCTGCATTGATTGGGAACTACTGGGGGCATTTGAGCAGAGATGAGACATGATCTGTGTTTTGAACCCCTGTATTTTTTTTTTTAACATCTTTATTGGAGTATAACTGTTTTACAATGGTCGAACCCCTGTATTTGAATTCCCTCTCTTCTTCTTAATAATTGCTGGCATTTATTGGGTGCTGACTGCATGCATTATTATGCTAAGTGCTTTATGTGCCCTTTCTTATTTAATTCTCAAGCCAAATTTGTGAGGTGGGACTTTCCAGCCCCAATCTACAGATGAGGAAACTGAGGCTTAGAGAGTCTCAGGACTTGGTCAAAGATCCCATAGCTTGTAAACAGTATAATCCAGTTTGGGTTGAAACAAAGTCTGCTTAGTTCTGAAACCAGTGTTCTTTTTCTCTCCTATCTCCAAAGAGTTTCTTATCTGCTATTCTGTTGTGGTCCACAGACTTAGTCCCAAATGGTCCCCCGCAAGGGAGGGCCCTGCAACTGAGTTAGTGGTCCATTGCCGACTTATCAACACCAAGGAGAGGGGATTTCTCTTAATGTCACCTGCCATTATATCTCACCAAGCCCCCTCCTGGTACAGCTGGGGAAGGTGGGATGGTGACAGTGACACTCATGAAAATCAGAAATCTCTGAGCTGGTTGACATGAATTCTAGTTTCAGGTGTACCGGCAACTAGTTGTGTGATCTTAAGCACAGTGCTTATCCAACTGTAATCAAGAGTGCCTGTGAATTTGTGTTTCAATGTCTATCTTCCCAGAAGCCTTCAGGAGGATAAGTGTTTATCTCACTTCTAGCTGCATCCTCATTTCTTGGAGCAGTGTTTGACACATAGCAGAAGGCCAGTTACTATTTGAGTGAAAAGTAACAATAGCTGGCTACTATGGAGTGCTTTCTCCCTACCAGGCACAGTACGTACATTTTTCCATGTCATTGAACAATGACAACTGTTTAAGGGTGGATAATATTATCATCATCTCCATTTTACAGATGAGAGAAATTGAGGCCAGCAAGTCTTAGCAACTCATTCAAGATCACACAAATAAATACATAATGAAGGTGGCCTCAGTGTCAATGACCTTGGATAGAAAATTAGAGACTCTAATTAGCTTATGTCTGAGGGTCTTTCCAGTTCTAAAATTAGACCTAAAGAACCTGACTCCCAGCCTAAAGCTTTTTCATCCCCATCTCATTGTCTCCCTGTAACTCAGAGGAGGGAACTTTTAGGACAAATGCGTGGTTTTCACAAAGCTCACTTTATATCTTTCTTTGTGTTCTCCTTTTCAGGGAAACGCAGTGGGACGAATGAGTTAGCCTGGCCATCTAGCTGGCGGGGGTAGTGAGCTGGAGAGGAGTCTCTTTGCAGAACTTGGCTTAGGTGGCTCAGGGATTTGAACTTGGGCTGCTGCTGGCAGGACTCCTCACCGCTGCTCAGCCGAGGGATGGTTATGCAATTTGCTTTCCCTCCCCAAGTGCACCACAGGATGCCTGGTCTTCTTGAAATTGCTCTCATTTAAGAATCCGTCTTTTTTGAAGCAAATGCGTCATCTGAATCCCTTTATGACTTTATGGAAATCTAACTGCACTTTCGAAGCACAGATGGCCCGGGTTTACCTGCCTGTCTTTTTCACTCCCACTGTTACCCGCATAGGAAGGCGACTGGAGGGCAAGTTAAATATCTCTTTGACTTTGGCCCCATCATCTTGGATGATGAGAGGAAATGAAATTGTCTTTCGAGAAAGAGAGGAAAGACTCAGGGATGATTAGCCTGGAGAAGAGGAAGGGCCCTGGGGGCCCTGGCTGTGTCCTCGAATGCTTGAAGGCCATTTTTAAAAGAAGGAGACCAATATTTAGGACCCTCAGGTAGTAAACCAGCCCTGATGCTGAGTAGCCAAGGAAAATGTGTGACTGGGCAAACGAATTTCCCCCTCACCCCCTTACCTCACCCTCTTCAGTGCAGTTGACTGAACACAATAGCCAGATATGTCCAACAATGCTTATTCTAGATTATATAGAAGGTTCCTGCCATTCTTAACTTGCTATGGTAATCCCACTAGTAGAAATTACATGTGAAATTCTTTTGACTTCTTTCATTTTCTTCTCCAAATTGCACAATCCTCTTCCATTTTTTGTTTAAACTGTTAAAATGATGAAAATAAGGCACCATCTCCATTTGCTGTCACAGGATTTATTTTTTTCCTCGTTCATTCTTTTGACAAATGTTATTGAGTGTATTGCCCTGTGCCAGGTACTGGGATTAGAGAAAGATGGACTTAATCTGTACCCTCATGCAGCAAACAGTCTAGAACAGGAGGCAGACAATAAACACAGGAGTAAATAAAACACACAAAAATATCATTATTTGTGTAAGTGGTATGAGGAAAATGGACTGAGTCTAAATTGAGGAGAGATGTCCTCTTTTACATAAAGCTTGTTTGACAGGGTCTCCCTGAGGAGGTGACATTTAAGTTACCTTAAGTACCTAAAGAACGAGGAGGTAGGAAACCATGGAGGAAAAACTGTATTTCTATATCAATGAAAATATAGGTCTTTCTTTCCAGACCTCAATCCAGTATGTTTTCTCTCTTTCTCATAACCTTATTGTCTCTATATCGGGTCTTTCAATTTTCTTTTTTAAAAATTTATTTTCTTTCTTTATTTTTGGCTGTGTTGGGTCTTTGTTGCTGCCCACAGGCTTTCTCTAGTTGTGGCGAGCGGGGGCTACTCTTCGTTGCCGTGTGTGGGCTTCTCACTGCAGCGGCTCCTCTTGTTGCGACGGGCTTTAGGTGCGCAGGCTTCAGAAGTTGTGGCTCGTGGGCTCTAGAGCGCAGGCTCAGTAGTCGTGGCGCACGGGCTTAGGTGCTCCGCGGCATGTGGGATCTTCCCAGACCAGGGCTCGAACCCGTGTCCCCTGCATTGGCAGGCGGATTCTTAACCACTGCGCTACCAGGGAAGCCCTAGGGTCTTTCAGTTTTCTTCGTGCAATTAAAAAAACATTTATTGAGCACATCCTATGTGTCTTGAACTGTGCTCTATGCATTATTATTTTTAAATGTAATGCATATTTTAACCCTGTGCAGTAGGAATTGACAGCAATGAGGCAATGGTCGCTAAGAAGGTTAAGCTATTGGTCTACAGTGAGATGCCTAATAAACATTAGAGCTCAGATTTGGACTCTGGGCTGGTTGATTCCTGTGTCTGTCATCTCTCCACTGAGTCCCAGGACATCTTTGGGGATGTCCTGGGCATATCTGGGCTCTGGGGTGCACGGAGGTGGCTGAGATCCTCTCCATTGAGGGAACCACTTAGCTGTCTCCATACTCTGGCCTTCTGTTTAGGTTTCAGAGGCTTCTGTTTCCATCACTGAGAGGAGCTCAGACTATAACTTGTAAGGAGAATGGACTAGGAATACGGGAGCAGCGGCTCAGGATCCAGGCTAAATTTAGAACCAGAATGGACAGCAGAGACCCAAGGCTGAGATCTCAAGGGCCATGCAGAAGGAGCTGTAATTTGTGGCAGTTTCTTTAGCTTCGCTGAGTGCTTCAGAATGAGTCTTCCTATAAGGTATCTCCAAGAGGGAGCCCTGCACTGGGCTTGTGCCTCCCCCTTGGCTGAACACAGACCAAGAGATAAAGCAGAAGCAGAGGAGATAGAGCCCTGAGCTGAGGGAGGCTGAAAGGGAGAAGGCAGGGCAGTGAAGAGTCGGCAGCCAGCCCCTGACCTACTTCGCTTCTCTTCCCCTCTGGTAGATTGAATACATCAGGGGGAGAAGAAGAATGTGGGTCACCCCTCGCACTTTGGCATACCCATGTGTTCAGCGGAGAGTAAAATTCTGTCATACTGAATCCATCAGACAACCAGTGCTCGTGAAAGTAAATCTGTTTCCCAGAATCAAAGACTAAGGTGTAGCCAACTGTCCTGGGTTGAATAGTACATTCTCCTCGTATCCCTCTCTCCCAAATCCTAGGTTCTCAGAATGTGACCTTATTTGGAAATAAGGTCTCTGAAGATGTACCTAGTTAAGATAAGGTCACACTGGGTTCGGGTGGGTTCAAATCCAATGTTTGGTGTCTTTATGAGAAAACAGAGACACAGAGAGACACACACAGGGAGAAGGCCATATGAAAGTGGAGGCAGAGATTGGAGTGATGCAGCTACAAGCCAAGGGATACCAAGGATTGCCTGCAACCACCAGAATCTAGGAAAGAAGCATGCAGCAGATTCTTCTTGATAGCCCTCAGAAGGAACCAAGTCTGCTGACACCTTGATTTAAGACTTCTAGACTCCAGAACTGTGGAAGCATAAGTTTCTGTGGTTTTAAGCCACCAATATGTGGCCATTTGTTACAGCAGTCACAAGAAATTAATATAGCCACCAACTTAACAGTGAGGACCTCTGAAATTCCATTCCTCAGGCCAGGTAGCATTACCAACTGTCAAGTGCCAGCCACTCCTTGATACCCTGACATGTTCTTCACCTCACATCCTACTGCAGGGGGCTGCTTTCTCTTTTTCTCCATGTCCATTCTGAACTCCTTATGGGCAAAGACCCAGATTTAATTCTTAGCTGTTTCCCCAGCTCCTGGAATATACTTGGTACTTAACAAATATTGAAAGGATGAAGGAATAAAATAGACACTTCTTGGCTACAGCAGTCTTTCCAAAACTTCAGAAACTCCAAGCAGCCTACCATTTTATGCATTCATTGTACGGGTGTTATTAAGTGCCTACTGTGTGCCAGGAACTGTGCTCGGGGCAGGGAACGTGGCGGTAAACAAATAAAAGGTAAACATTTCTGCTTTCTCATGGCTTATTATCTAGAGAAGAGATTGGGCAAGGGCATAGGTTAAACCAGCAGATACACTGATGTATTAATAGGTAGTTTTGGATGGCGATAAGTGCTCAAAAGAAAAAAAAAACATGATAATGGGTAGAGTAACTGGAGCTTCCTCAGTTCGATGGTGCTACGAAAGGTCTCTCTCTGGCATTTGAGCTGAGACCTAAATAATAAAGGGGATTCAAGTCTGACGCTCTGGAGGACAAGCCCTACAGGCAGAGGAAACAGCAAGTGCCAAGACCCGGAAGCAGAAATTAGCATGCGGTGTTGGGAGCACAGAGAAAAAACTGCTGAGCAAGGTCCTGAGGCCCCAGGGTAAGGAATGATGTCAGTGAGATAAACTTCTCCTTTTTCATCTCCTGAAGCCGGCAGAGTTCCAGTTCACAGGAGAGTGACTTATGTACGTTTCTGCGGTGAGGGAAGTGAAAATCAAAATTACGTTGGATGTTTACGGCTGGCAAAGGGGAGCCCCAAGGATGATCATATCCTGCTAAGGAATGGGGCTAGGTTTTTATCAAAGCCAAAGGGAGGAGAAGCCAGACCTCGAATTTTCTCCTCCTGAGATCATTGGTCTGAATGGCCACCCATGGAGGCTTGGTTATGCTTGTCTGTTTTGTTTACAGCGCTGTGTTCTTTGTGCTCTAGCAAAAGGCAAGGAGGACTGGACTTTTGGAGATCATGCCTCTGGCTGATTTGAGCCCTGTGTCACTGGTTCCAGCTTTTCAGCCATTCTGTGTCCTGCCGTTGGGTGGAAGGGATTTGAGAAGTGGCCTCATGTTAAGAAGTTGTTTTGTTTGTCCTTGGTTTCTGCATTTTCATTAAATCATAGAAGTCTTTAATTGCTTCCATGTGGCCGAAATGCTCCTTGATTGGAATTCTATGGAAAATAGAGTTTGCTTTATTAAGTAGCATTTCTTGAGGGATTTGAGTGCACTTTGGTTTCCTTCCTCTCCCTCCCCTCTTTTTCTCTGAGTTTTTAATTTGTTGCAATGTATAATCGCTTACTTCTGTGCTGGAATTGCTCTCCAAGCTTCTACGATCGTGTATTATAATTCCCTTTATTACTGCAGAATCATTTTTAGCCTTCAGTTAAGATGACTGGACAAGAATCAGATTAAATGGAATTAGTATCTATTTTTCATGGTGCATTGCTCCTGAGGCCAGCAGCCCCCCTTGCTTGCTAACTTTTTCTTGTGGTTTTGGAAAGAATGAAATTAGAAATAATCAATACCTGATCTCTTTTAAGCCTCAGGGCACCCTGGGGGACATAGGTGTAAGTAATCCACATTTTACCTCCTTAGAGAAGTAATATGACTTGTCCAAGGTCATCCATGCAGAGTGTGTCAGAGCTCCAATGCCAACCAAGCTTCTGGAAATCCAAAGCCATCTCTCAGATCCCTTCTACACTGTGATTTTCTAAAACATAAGTGAGCAGGGGAAAAAAAGCTGCTTCTGAGATGTTGGAACAAAACAAATTACATCTAGTGCAATGTGTTAGTGAGTCCTTTGCTGCAAACTATTGAAAATTAATGCTTCTTCTCCACTGGAATAAAAGGAATTCTATTTCTACTTAATACAGAGAATGGAAACATACTAGGGCTTAGGTGTATACCACTGTATTAGTCAGGGGTCTCCAGGGAAACAGAACCAATAGGATATACGTATACATAGAAAGAGATTTATTACAAGGAATTGGCTCATGCAGTTACGGAGGCTGACAAACCCCAAGATCTGCATGGTGAATTGGCAAGCTGGAGACCGAAGACAGTGACTGAGTCCAATAGCCTGAGAATCAGGAGAGCCGACAATTTAAGTGCCAGTCCAAGGGCAGGAAAAGACTGATGGCCCAGCTCAGGCCAGTAGAATTTCCTCTTAGTCTTTCTGTCCTATTTAGGTCTTCAACTGATTGGATGGGGCCCACCATCAGGAGGGCAATCTGCTTTACTCAGTCTCATCCAGGAACACCTTTATAGAAACACCCAGAATAAAGTTTACCCAAATATCTGGACACCTGGTGGCCCGGCCAAATTGACACATAAAATTAACCATCACAACTCCCTAGATTTAATTTTGCCTGTATCATTTACTAATGAAGTGGTCTTGGTCAAAATCTTATTTTCTTCATCTGTCAATTGGAAGCAATAATATCTGTCTCATAGGAATGTTGGAAGAATTCAATGAGATAGTTTTCTGAAGTGCTCAGCACACTGCCTGGCCCAGAGAAAATGTTCAATGGTTGCTAGTGATTTACTTTGTTACTATTACCATGTTACTGTTGATGATAACAAGTCCAGGAACACACAAGCAATGTTTTTGTGCATATATTTATGTTACATAGTTTGAGTCTAAACACTTTTTTTTTAAGTTTTGGCAAATGGCAATTTTTTTCAAAATAGAAGTCTAGCCACTGGAAGTTAGAAGATTCATATATAGCTTATGACTTTGATATTTGCTTCCCGGTAAACTTTGAGCACATTGTTTGCTTGCTCGTTTACAAAACACCTGTGTTGTTAATCTTACTCTCTTGGTATGGGGAGCACATAAGATTCAGTATGTGACATCACCGAGCTTGCATTGGCCCTTCCAGAGGATGCTGACTGGGGTGGAGAAGGGGTGCTGCTTGGTATCAGGCCCTGTGCAGGTGCTCGTATCCAGGTTAAGCGGGATGGAATTACTGCTGCTAAAGGTAGTGGAGGAGGGGATGGGGATGAGGGCAGGGAGGGCTGGGAAGGGAAGCTTGTGCAAAGGTCAGCTGGCAGAAATCCTCTGGAACGTGAATTGAGGAAAAAGGCTTTACAGGTAGAAGCATTGTGTAAGCATTATATGTCTTGTAAGAAAGTAGTACATTGTCATTAGATGGGTGGGTGGTTTGATGACCCTCAGAGGTGACAGCTGATTGCTTTGGAACCCATTCTTAAGGCAGGACTGAGAGTTATACATATATGGGGCCTTAAAGTATTTAAGGAAGAAGAAGGCCTCTTCGACATTGGTTTTCAAGTGGAAGTATTTGTCCGCAATAAGGACTACTGATAGAGAACATACAGTCCAGGTGTGCAGAGAAGCTGGCAAGCAGGTGGTGCCCTAGAAGTAGAAATGCAGGGCTCTGGGTGCAGAGGCCGGAGCTGGCCTGGGGGTGTGGTTGGGGGCAGGGCAGGGACGGGGAGGGTGGATATGAAAGCTACACCCACAGTAAGTTTCACTTGGTAAGCTTGGCCTTGGTAAGCTTCCAAGAGAAAGGGAAGCAAAGAAGAGCTAACATTTGTTTAAAGAGAGTGCTCTTCATCAAGGCTAAGTTTATGACCAGGTGTGCTCTGTGTTCCAGGCACAGTTCTAAATGCTTTGCATAGATTCTCTCCTTTGATAATATCTCACAACAAACCCGTGAAGCAGGTACTAATGTTGTCCCTATCCCCCATTTTACAGATGAGAAAACTAAAGGCCAGTGTAGTGAAGTAATTCACCCAGGGCCACACAGCTCTTCAGGGGTGGTGGTCACTTCGTCTTGTCATAGAAGGTCCTTGGAACCTAAATTGATCACGACACTTCCCTGCTTAAAACCTTCCTAGGAGGTCTCGCTGGTAGGAAGAGATCCCGGGCCCTCACCAGGCTCATCTTTGGCCTCACTCCTGGCTCCCAATACTTGGCTTAGATGTCCTCCTTTTCATTCCTTAAATGCATCAAGATCTTTTGACCTCCGGGCTGGGGCACTTCTGGATCCTCACCTCTACTGACCAAACCCTCTCTTGAGAACAAATATACTTAAGAAGATATTTGTTTGATGTAAGTTGGCTGTGAGCGGGGGAAGGGGGGTAACCCCAGACTTGCTCAACCCTCTGCCTCTGGTGCCTGCCCAGGATCCTTCTAGATCTCTGTGTGGCTCCTTCTCTCTCTTTCTTCAGGTTTTTACTCTAAATCAGTGGTGGTCAACCTGAAGGACATCTGGAAATGTCTGGAGACATTTTTTGGTTGTCACAACTGAGGGAGATGCTACTGGTATCTCTTGGGTAGAGACGAGGGATGCTGTCAAACATCCTACAATGCACAGGATAGCTGCCCCCTCCCACAACAAAGAACTATCCAGCCCAATGTCAGTAGTGCTGAGGTTGAGAAACCCTGATCTAAAGAGACATTCCAGCAAGGCCACCCGTGGTTGCCCCATCTAAAATCTCACCTCTCCTTTCTTACCCTCCATTCTTGGTGTCCCCCTTTCCTGCTTTATTATTTTTCTTCTGTGTACCTGTCACTCTCTGATAAATGATATATTTCACTTATTTATCTTGTTTATTGTTTGTCATCCACTACTGTATATGCTCTACAAGCACAGAGATTTATGTCCTTTTTGTTCACTGCTTTATCGTTAATGCCTAGGATATTGTCTAGCCCATAGTAAGTGCTCAATAAATATCAGTTGCATGTAAGAATGGATTCAGAGTCCAGGTAAGTAACAATCACCAGTTCATCATGGAGGCCGCTTGGATTAAAATCCATTTGCCATCCCTATGGAGACTCTTCTTGCACCCTGGAAAGTGATGGAAATCTTCCTTTTTACATCCTTTGGTGATGATGTTGCCTTTACTTTAGCCCTGACCAAGATCCCCCAAAAATGTTTTCCCTGAAAGCAAGAGTAGGGAAGGTGGACAGGCTCTTTTGTTGAACAATAATCCTTGAAGAAGTGAGTGTTCTATCAGGATGCCTTTGGAAGGACCCTTAGAATCATCCTTATACTTGACAGATGGAGAAATCAAGGCCTGAGCACATCCTCTAAGGACATTTAAAACACTTAAGAGTCTTTGATTTGTACTTGTGTGAAGTCACCCAGCAAAGAATTACCAGGATCAGAATTAGAACTCAGTTTTCTGCCTTCAGTGGAGATGGAAGGGGGAAAGTGAAAAATCCCGCATCAACAAATACGCTGCTGGCAGGCAAGCCACAATTCTCTAAAGCTCTCTTTTGCCTTGCAAGTTGTGATATCTAGCTGACAAGGAAGCAAATTGAATAGCTAAATGCAGAGCTTTCAGAGATGCTGAGATGCAAATTAGCCCAAACCACAGGCAACTGTGGATTTGAGGCTGGCGTGCAAAACAGAGGCTTCTCTTCCTTAGGTCTGCATTGTAAACTCACTTTGGTGGATAGCGTACCCTTGCTTTTTCCCAGACAGGCACTGTGCAAGGCGCTAGGGAGATGGTGAAAAACAAAACATTGATCCTGCCTTTGAGGAGTTTGCAGCCTGGAGAGGGAGACAGACAGAGGAGGGTGTCCTTGTTTGCATCTGCTGTCAGTGGCAATTGTGGGACAACTGGATAATTGGATTATACATTTTCTGAGGATAGAGATCTCTGTCTTGGGTGCCCTTAATGCCACCTAACACTGATGGCCAGAACAGTGATGATGGGTAAAAATTAATAAGCACTCCATGTGTACCAGACACTGTACTAAGCACTTCAGTGTATCAGTTCATTTAATCTTCACAACAGCACTACGAGGTGCAGGGACCATTATGGTTCCCATTTTCACAGCAAAGGCAACTGAGATTGAATATCTTGCCCAGAGTTACAGAGCAAAGACGTGCTGGCTATTGACATCTCCCAGAGTTACAGGGCAAAGACTTGCTGGCTATTGACATCTAGCCCCAGGCTGTCAGGTTGTCAAGTGTGTGGGCTGTTCTATAAGATGTATCACTGATATATATTATTTAATATCCACCCAACCCTGGCCTTGAGACTTTCTCCACCACTTAGTAATAATGCCCTTTAGGGTGTTTACTCTCTTCCAGTCACTGGTCCATGTATTATCTAGTATAATCCTCACAACGAAAGGTGAGGAATTATTATATCCATTTTATACCCAATGAAGTGGAGGCAGAGAGAGCTTACGTAATTTGCCTGAGATCACACAGCTAGTAAGTGGTAGAGCCAGGATTCAGGATATTTCATACAAGTGGAATCATTCAATACGTGGCATTTTGTGTCTGGCTTCTTTCTCTTTGCATAATGTTTTTGCCGTACATGTTAAAGCATTTATCAATATTTTACTCCTTTCATTGCTAATAGTATTCCATTATACAGAGATACCACTTTGTTTATCTGTTCATCAGTTGATGGACATTTGGATGGTTTCCATTTCTGGGCTATTATGAATGATGAAGCAATGCACAAGTCTTATTATATGTGACCTCTTATTACTAATATTTTCTGTCTCATGTCAGTCAAAAGGGATGAGTTCTGAAGCCAGGACATGGCTATGAACACTGATTCCAACATGTACCAGCTGTGTGAATGGGAAAATTAAGTAACCTGTCTGAGCTTTGGGGTGTTTTTTTATCACTTGTTAAAGGAGGATAATAATAGTAGCTACCTGATCATGCTCAAAAGCCTGAAATATATAATGCACAGTGTTTGGTTCATAATTAAACACACAATAAATGTGTGCCAGATAAGCAGTGAGAAGGAAAAACCAACCCAAAGTATATGATGTCTCTACCCATGGAGTTTAGAGTCATTGAGACATGAAAATGTAATAACTAGATGTAATGTGAAATAAAATAGAATTAAAATATAGTACTACAGGAGTAGTCAGCATGAGGCTCATAGTAGTTGAAAATTAAAAAAAAAATGTTTCTCAGTCTAGAAAATGGAGACTTTCCTGTAGTTTGGAAATCCTGGGAGGCTTCAGGATGGAGGCAAGACTTGGATGGATGTCTTGAATGAGCGAAGGATGGTTGGGAAATAGTGGAAGAATGTGTGGTGAGAGGAGTATTGCAGGTAAAGGGAAAGTTTGTCAGGCTGCAACGATGTCCAGGAGAGTGGTAGGTGCTGAGTGGGTGGGTAATGCTGGCATCTGCCTACTTTGTGCATCGGGGCTTTCAGACTATGATGAGAAGTGACCACAGTGCATGAGAGTTCCCGTTTCCTCAGCTCTCCAGCAACGTGTGGCATAGTTCAGTTTTGTTTTGTTTTTGTTTTTGTTTTGACAATCACATGGATGTTCAAGGGCTTGGATTTAATTTACCTTTTCTTGACTACCAGTGAAATAGAACATCTCTTCATTGCTTTATTGACCACTTTCTGGGAATGGTACTTTCACATTTTTTGCTCTTTTATATGTTATTGATTTTAAATCTGGAACAGTTCGTTATATATCCTAGTTACTAATCCTGTTCCAGCTCGTCGTTTATATTGTAGCATGTTTACAATGTCTTTTGTCGTATGAAATGTTTATATTTTGATGGATTCAAATGGATCGCTTGTTTCTCATATGATTTGTCTTGTGTTTATTTACAAGCTTTCCCCCTGTTCTGAGGTCACACAAAATATGCTCTCTTTTCTTCAAATAGTTTGAAAACTTTGATTTTCTTCATTTATATGTTTCATCCATCTGGAATTTATATTTGGTTATGTGAAGTGGAATCGAATTTATTTTTTCCATGTGAAAAGCCAACACTACTTACCCATTTGTCTATCCTTTCCCACTCCCCCATAAGGCCACCTCTTTCATAGACCCAGGTCTCATGCATGCTTCTGTCTATCAGCCCTCCATTCTGCCCTACTGTTCTGTTTATCCATCTTGCTTTCTTAATTTTACATTAGAACCTAAGCATGCCTTTGTGTTATTATAAACCATGGGTAAACACTATGTTTAAAGATTCCTATTTTCTTTCTAGTGGACATATCATGGTTTCTGGAATCATTTCTCCCTTGTAGGGCAGCACATTGTTTCTAGTTTTTTTTTTTTGCTATTATGAAGGCTCCTGTGGTGAATATTTTTGCATATAAAACATATACATAGTTTAGGATTATGTTCTTTGGATGGATTCCCAGAAATAGAATTACTAAGTCAAAGGGCATGAATATTTTTAATGCTTTTAATTCATGATATATATTTATTTTAAAAATTAAAGGGAATAAAGATTTTGGTAGATTCCTAGTATTCTATTATGTAGTTGTAGCCAAATGCGCTGTGACAAGTCTGGATCTGGGAATTGCCCTGTAGAAGTCCAAAAGAGAGATGAATGTGGTCTCTTTGATAAGATTTCTCTTTTCCTTTTTCTTAAACACATTTTTTGGTATTTTCATTTATTCAAGCCATCATTTATTAAGCACCTACTGTGTACCAGGTTCTACAGCAAAGTAGGCAGCAGGATCCCAATGAGCTTATGTTTTTTAGTAGGTAGAAAGACAGCAAATAGACCAAATCAAGTGATAAGTTCCTCCCGGAGAAAAGACATTGACTGATTAGGTAAAAAAGTTGGCTCCTATAGACTAGTGACAAGTGACACAGTACTTGAGATTTGAATGACAAGGAAGAGAAAGCTACACCAAGTAGAGGAAAGGCATCCACTCACGGATGGAATAGCGAGTGCACAAATGTCTGTGGTGGACCAGAGTGTGTCCCCGGGTTAGAAGGAAAGTCTGTGTTGCCAGAGCACAGGCTCGTGAGCTGTGTTCAATGAAGGGAACTGAGGCCAAGGAAAAATACCAAGTCCCAACCACGCAGGGCAGTTTGCTCCATGGCTAAAAGCAGCAATGGGAATCCACCGGATGGTTTCGACAGGGAGTGATGCAATCTAGTGGGCGTTGTTCAAAGATCATGCAGGCTTCTCAGCAGAGCACAGGTACAGGGAAACAGAGTGCTGGCAGAGAGAAAGATTAGGAAGCAATCACTGCTGTCCAGGCTGGAGGTACTGGAGGTCCAGACGAGGAGTGCAGGTGGAGGGAGAGAAATGTGGGTGGGCTCCATTCTAGGTTGGAAATAGATTACTGTTGGATTGGGGGTGTGGACTTAGGAAAAGAGCAAAGTCAAGAATATGTCCTAGGGCTTCCCTGGTGGCGCAGTGGTTGGGAGTCCGCCTGGCAATGCAGGGGACACGGGTTCGTGCCCCGGTCCGGGAAGATCCCACATGCCGCGGAGCGGCTGTTCCCGTGAGCCATGGCCGCTGAGCCTGCACGTCCGGAGCCTGTGCTCTGCAGCGGGAGAGGCCACAACAGTGAGAGGCCCGCGTACGGCAAAAAAAAAAAAAAAAAAAAAAAAAGAATATGTCCTAAAAGTTTGGGCTAAGAGAGTGACAACTTGGAATTACATTATTGACATAGAAAAGAGTGGGGAGAATAGGTTTGAGGTGTGGTAAAAATAGGGGTGGGTCTGGCTTTGGCCATGTTCAGTCTGAGATGCCTCTTTGGTTAACAAGGGGGGAAGTTGGTGATGCAGCTGGAGCCAGGGATCTGGAGCCCAGGGAGAAGCTGGGAGCTGTGATACAGACTTAGAGGGAATCTAAGACCCCAATAAACAGATGTGTAAACTGAAAAGAGCATGGAGGCTTTCGGCCATCATCAAGAGAAATCTATCATTTTCCTTCTGAGTTTTGAGATTATGCTGGATTTCTTCTATTTATCTTTGTGAACGAAAACCTTTTCCCTTTTCCCAAGGAAGAAGAGGGAAAAACACGAGTTTTCTTTTCTTGCTTCAGTCCTGGCATGGCCTTCCAATTTTGAGTGGTAACTCTAAGAATTATATTCCTGTCATTTGATTCCGATGCAATTGGGCAGGTCACAAAATTAAGCTTTTGCGTCTTGCAAGCTTTTCCAGAAGTGTTCTCTCATTGTCTTCTGTGTGTATGTTGGAACAGAAAATTTGTGCCTGATTTTATGGTGCACTGTTTCCAAGATATACGACTTGCTGCCTCATCACATTATCCTGCCTCTCAGGACCTCTCACACCTAGAGGGTATGATGTAATATGAGGTATGGTGCTCGCCGCCCAGAACTGTCACCAGCGAGACCCATGCTTCTAGAGTAATGCTTCGCTAGGTCATTTTCAAAGTGGGTTTGCGCAGGGTCCCTAGTATATTATTTTTTGATATGTCAGAATGCGTGTTTCCAGGTTGGAGTCTGACAGAGGAAATTTAATTATGAAGAAAATACTCCTCCTCCTTCACACCAGAATAGTATAGATGAGAACAGGCAGTGAAACTTTGCAGCTAGAAACAAACATTCAGGAATCACAATATTCAAGAACCAAATACCAATGTTGCCCCTTACTTGGTCTGTGACCTTGGGTATATAACTTGACCTCCTGGGGCCTCAGTTTCCCCATTTAAATTGGGATAATAAAAGTACCAACTTGATAGGGATTCTGTGATGACTAGAAAGTAATTCATTGTGAAACTCCTAAGCACTTTCGTTGTCACTCATTAAATATTTAACACCCCTGTTTAACAGACACGTGAACAAAAAAGAGAATAGAAGTGTCCAACCATCATGAAAACACGATTGTGTTTCTTCAGGGTTTTGAGAATATGCTGGTTTTAATTAAACAAATATTTATTTGCTAAATGAAATAATTTAAATAGTCAAGTAATTGAGTACTTATTTGTTGCATGCCTGCCAGGTGTTAGCAAATATAACAGGCACGGGTAGAGATCCTGCCCTCATAAAGCTGATAGCAATCCAAACTTTAAAAAAAAAGTGATTATTTCATAATAGTTGCAATAAGTCCAAAGCTTATTTTTGGCACCTCAACTTGTATACATTTTAGTCATTATTTTTAGATTATTGTAAATAGCATTTCTCTTTGGAATCCTCACAATTAATTAATACTTTAGTAGGTCAAGGGCAGAGATTGAAATACATGATTTTTCCAGGTGTTTGGGGTGTTTGATGTAGATTTAGCTACAGAGGCATATCTGCTGGACGCCAATTCCTGTCTCTCTGTCTGTTTTAAGAAATGTCTCTCCCAAGGCAGCAGCACAAGGGAGTGAAATGTAGTAGACACTTTCTAAAAGGGAAGCCTCGAATTGTGAGTGAAACCCTGAGATGTTCTATCAAGACACATAATTTACTCTCTTAGTAACATGCCGTTTTAGAATTTCTCTGTTAAAATGATAACTAACGTTTACTGTTAAATCAAATGCAATTTAGTTAAGAATGAACAAAGTCATAGTTGAGAATGAGAGAGGAAAAAAAACCAAAATAAAACTACAACCTCTGGGGGACCTCCCTGGTGGTGTAGTGGTTAAGAATCCACCTGCCAATGCAGGGGACACAGGTTCAAGCCCTGGTCTGGGAAGATCCCACATGACACAGAGCAACTAAGCCCACGTTCCACAACTACTGAGCCTGCACTCTTAGAGCCCGCGGTGGTGTAGTGGTTAAGAATCCACCTGCCAATGCAGGGGACACAGGTTCAAGCCCTGGTCTGGGAAGATCCCACATGACACAGAGCAACTAAGCCCACGTTCCACAACTACTGCGCCTGCACTCTTAGAGCCCGCGAGCCACAACTACTGAGCCCATGTGCCACAGCTACTGAAGCCCGCATGCTGCAACTACTGCAGCCTGTGTGCCTAGAGCCCGTGCTCCGCAACAAAGAGAAGCCACCGCAGTAAGTCAAGAGTAGCTCCTGCTCACCGCAACTAGAGCAAGCCTGTGCAAAGCAACAAAGACCCAACGCAGCCAAAGAATAAATGAATAAATAAATAAATTTATATTAAAAAAACTACAACCTCTGGGACATGAGATTAAAAAAAATTGCATAACGTTAAATAAAAAGGGGGGATTTAAAATTCTCTCCCTGTGTTCATTACATGCTTGTGCAAAATTACCAGCTAGTGAGAGCAAATGATCTTACCCTATTACTTTTATTTCTGTGTCTCGATGTAGAATTCCATCGATGTGTTGGAAAGCCTTGCTTTGAGCTGTCTGTTCAGGAAACAGAGCCCCAAACATTCAGTGCATTAACTGGAGATTGAAACAACGAAGAAGACAGTAGAAATTTTGAAGAACATTGCTCTAGACAAAGAACATCGTAGTAAAGTGCTTATATGAGCCCAAACTCAAGAGCCAGAGTCCCTGTATTTGAAATATCTCTGCTACTTGTTAGCGTCATAGTCTTAAGCAGATATTTAACTTCTCTGTGCCTCAGTTTTCTCATCTATAAAATGGCATTAATAATAGGACTTAGCCCCTAGGGTCATTGTGAGGTTTCAAGGAGTTTATATTAGTCAATGGATTCAGAATGGTGGCCGGCACACAGAAATGCTATGTTAACTGTTGACTACTATTATTAAATGCTGCTAATTTGGAATAAACATGGTTTGATACAAGACTCCTAGGTTTGGAGAAATGAAGGAAGCAAAAAGACCTTTGTAGTTAGAGAAAATAAAAACCTGCACCCCCTTCAGTGTGTGAGAGTCTCTAGAAAGGGAAAGCCAGGAGATTTGGCAGGAGATTATTGTCTTCTGTCTCAACATATGCAAGTGACAGGCAAAGAAATTTAGGGAAAGCAAGTCTGGCCAAGTGTGCATCAGTCTTGGTCCTGGAGACACACGTTTCCTCTGCAGTGTTTTCTAAGAGAGGTCAACTGACGTGTGTAAGATGGGAGTGACCACAATGGTAAGATACAAATGAATAATGTGCTAGCTATGTGTGCGTGAGTATAAGACAGTAGGGAGATGAGATATCATTATTTTCTAGAACCGCAAGATACTGAAGAAAGTCAATGCCCTCCTCATCTTCCCGTTTCCAGACCCCTTCATACATTCTCTCCACTTTGACCTGTTTAAGTTTATTTTCACTGAAAAAACACACTTTTCAAGAAATAGATGCTTTATGTATGGTTCATTCTTTGGAGGGGGTGTATGTGTGCCACGTGACAAGTGGTTGCCATGGTAATTTCTCATTATTGTTGAATTGAAAAATAATTACTCTGGCAAAAATCCCACATAACCTGTCAGTGCTTAAGTTAAAGATGCTGGGGGCCAACCCTGGCACCAGGATCCTGTTTTTGGTGGAAAGGGACAGAGATAGGAATGGAAGAGAATCCGGGTTGGAAGCAAAATGCTTTTGTGGATTTTTAAATATAATTAAGACTCTCTTCTGCTATTTGACCTGAGTGCATCTCTCATCCTGATATATGATTTGGCTGCCGGGGCTACTTGGGCTCACCTGTGACATGGGACAAAGGGACCAAGGATTTTCATCACAGAAATGTATAGAGGGGATTACTTAGAGTGGAGAAGCTTTAATGGTGTTTTTACCTAATTAATATATACGAGAATTGTAGGCCGCACCCCTCCACCCTCGTCTGGGTTCGGGCTGAGTTAATTTCGTCTTAATTTACCTGGAGGCTGCTCTCTGCTATTGTTACTTTCCAGCTTTGGGAAAAGAATCCACTTTTTACTTATTAATATTCACTAAGCACTAACTATGCACTGTTCAGGTAGTAAACAACAGCCAGGATTGAAAGGAAAAGGCAGGCATGACCTCCATGAGAAGCCTCGTGGCAGAGTGTATGGAGTTAGATGCCCCTCACTCCTTACCTCTGCGCCCACACATTGAGGTGTTTGGTACTCAGTCATTCTGTCTCATGAGCCATTTCGGAGGACCATGAAGCAACTATGCTTCCTTTCTTGTGTTGTGTCAAGAACTCATCCTCCTTTTGGTTAATGAAGTCCCTGGAATACACTCTACCTTTAAAAGAATGATAGGAAAACTTTTATTAGTAGTGGTATTTCCATCGTTGCATATTGTTTGGACTTTCAGATGCTCATCTTTCTCCTGGCAGAGCTGGACTCTGTTTTGTAATTCTGTGGATCTTGTTATTAGGTCTCACTTGGAAATATATCGCTTGGAAATGCTCCTAGTTTCATCTCTACCCGTGCGTCTTCAGACCAGAAGTCTTCAATCTGGAAGCATAGGGACCTCCTAATGGAAGAGCCAAAATATACACAAGTGCACACCCTATGCCTAGGCTTGGCCGCTTTAGATATATGCCCCAGAGAAATTCTTACACATTAACACAAAGGGACACTGCAAAGATACTTATCGCAGCATTGTTGTAATGGCTAAAAATTAGAAACTGTCTAGAGATCATTAGTAGCAAAATGCTTAAATAAAATATATTCTTTTCATCTAGTGTACTACCATGTAGCTTACATAGGAAAGAAGAGGCCCTAATCTATAAAATGGAGACGTCTCCAAAACACATGTTGAATGAAAAAAATAAAAGTTTTAAAGACGGAAACATAATGTATGATATCATTTAAGTAAAATATTAAAAACATAAACCAGGGCTATGTATGCATGGAGTCATGTATGTATATAAATAAAAAGATGGGCTAGGAAGGGCCATGTGATTTTCACGAAATGGTTGTTTATGGGAGCCTGGGGGAAGGGAGAGAAAAATACAGCAAGCTATGGAGACCCAGGACGTTTATCTTTATTTATAATTTTTAATTCCTTTTTAAAAGGAAAGAAAGATATTATTTTAATAATTGTTAATTCTGGATAGTGGGCCATAGGCCTTCCCCATATTATCCTCTATTCTCTATTTTTAAAAATGAATAAAGTAAAACATCACTTATTTATTTATTTTTAAACATCACTTATTTAAGTTACAATCAATGAAGTGTATTCACTTAACCAATGTTTCACGGAAAAGAACAAGAAAAATGCCCAAAGGTGGTTCAGTGGAATGGCAGTGTAGGTGGGAAGTAATTTCTGCATCAATATGAACTTGTCACATGCACGGTTGGTACATCCACTGATGAAAAGTGAGGCAACAGTGATACGACAGAGAGAAGCCTCTGCTTGTACACTGTCCTGGTCCCCTAGCCACTGAGTTTAGACTTAAGATTCCTGCAGTCTTCGCGGAAGAATCTCACTCACTGTGTGGTTACGGCCTCACCATCTGTTCTACTCCCTACTGGGTAATTTATAGGTGGGAGATCTGTTGAGGATGGAGAGATGCCTAATGCCCGGTCCTTATCCTTAAGCATCTCATGGTCCTCTACAGCAGCCACAAGTTTAGATAAATTTATTTTACAAGGCAGTGATTCAATTATAATATGATCCACACTCTAACAGGGGGAGAGGTATCAAGCTTTCTTGGCATAGGCGACAGGGGAAAAAGGAATCAGAGGACTGGGACTTGGTATTTGCTGGACATGCCAGGCCAAAAAACAGCATATGCAAAGACAAGGAGGCAGGAAATGGTTAAAGAGGGACCCTTGGTTTGATAAGGTAAGTTGCTGGGTCCTTTGGCTCCACCCAGGCCAACTCCTGACCGTGCTGGTCTCCAGAGCGGTAAGAGTGGCTTTTCCCTGGATAGAACATCTTTTCCGATATATCCACCAAATGTTGTATCTATGCTATGTGGCAGTAACTGGTGTGCCCGGCCACCCCACCTACCAAAAACCTCAGGCTACATTGTCCACAACCCGTGAGGTTGTTAGCTCAGCTCTGTGGCTGAGAACTGAGATTCCACCGGTCACACTGCAAGATCTTCTGCCAGAGATTTCGTATTTGGTTCAGCACAGGTCTTTGTAGCTGCATTGCAGCGGCTGCCTGGACTCCTGGCCTAGTCATTAGGCAAATGTCTTCCATAAAATTACCTCACTGATCCCAGGAACTATACCAGCCAGCAAAATGGAAGGAAGGGATGTTCAAAGAGGAGGTTTATTTTCAGAAAAACAACATGAAGGTAGGGAAAAGTGGGCAAAATCTGAAAGAACTGGAGGAGGAGATCTGTTCAAGCAAAATTTCCTCTTGCTAATTAATGCTGGCCTCTTCTTCTACTCTTGTGAATCTTTTTGTCTTCAACCTAAGGTGGAAAATCACTTTTTAAGCAGAATTATTTGGAAAAAACCTGGCCTGGTCAGTTCATCAATTGTAACAAATCTGCTACTGTGGTGAGGGCTGTTGGTAACGGGGGAGGCTATGTATGTGTGCGGGCAGGGAGGGTGTGGGAATTCTCTGTACCTTCCTCTCAATTTTGCTATTTAAAAAAATAGACTGGAATTAGGCAGACTTGGATGTGAACTTTAGCTTTGCCACTTTCTAGCTGTCTGATCGTTACTAAGGAGTTTAACTTTTTTGAAATTCAGATTCTCTGTTTATAAATATCTGAAGGTCAAAGGAGACCATAAGAAAAAATAATAATAGCTGCCATTTATTGAGCAACTATTATGTGCTGGGCAGTTTCTCCTTAGCCCTCACAGTCCACTGAACTGATTGTTCCCGCTTTACAAATGAGCAAATAGATGCAAATAAGTTAGGAGGCTTGACTTAGGTCATCAACGAATGAGAGGCAGAATTCATAATGTTGAAGCCAATGTAACATAGAGGTTAGAGTATAAATTCTTCTAAGGATGCCTGCTCTGCCCCTGGGGGCAATTAGGACAGTTGTGAATATAAGATGGTTCAATTCATGGAAAAAACTTAGAAAATATTGAGTTATGGGTACTACTGTTAACCCAGGGCCCCCCTAGCATGTATTCTTTCCACGATCTCCTTCCTTCAGAAAAAAGCCAAGTCAAGACTGGCCTGTACTTGACATTTAGTAATATTTTCTTAAAAATACTACTTTTTAATTCCCTTTCTCCATCAGCATTTTTCCTCTCACAACTAAGGACTAATTCAAAAGCCTTATATACGTGTATTGGGGGGCAGTTGACAACTATAGCTTAAAAATAATATCCAAATTTTTTTGTGTGCCAGTTTAAAAATATTGGCCAATAGACAAAGTAGGGTCAACCATCTAGAGCTCACAAAAACTGTGTAAGTGATTTTCTTGAGTTGGGTTTTTGATGGAACAAAAAGGAATTCCAGTCTTTCATCCACTCATTCATTCTATCAGCCAAAATGTGTATCTATTCTATTATGTACCTATTATGTGTCTGGCCCTGTGAAAGCACATATCACATTTTTAGTTTTGGAATGTTCTTCCAAGATTTGTGACCAAAGCCAATTGATTTTGTGTGTGTGTATAGTCACCTGGTATGACCTTCTCCTACCAAAACTGTCCTGACATTTCCTGAGACATTGACTCATCTCACGTTCCATTATAGTTAGAATCAAATGTCGTCCCCCCTTCTTGGGTCATTAGTCCCCCTCCCCCCTTGATTTCTGCCAACAGTTACTTGTCTGGTCCCCGTGGAACCTGTATGGCTGCTCATAGACAATTCTCCCACCTCCTTACAGCCTGAATCCTTTCTTTTCTCCTAGTGACTTCCGATCAGCCTGGGTTCTCCCTGGGCTTTTACCTTCCACTAGTCCATTTTCTAGCAGACGTGCTAAAAACCAGGAATTAGATGACAGGAAAATGGAGGTAGAGGAACTGATCTAGTCCCTGGGCCTTTGAACAATTAGCAGGCCAAAAGGAGTTGATAAATTTCCATTCAGAGTTTTCACTGTGTTATGGGCAGGTATTGTTGCCAAGTAAATGGGTTACAAATAGTTGAAGTGATTTGGAGACATGCTTGATATATAAACATTTTTGATGCAGAGTTCTTTAGCGCGTGGAATGCTTCATCCCTTAGGAATGGTGTTAAAGATGGTAGATAAAGGTAGGAAAGGGGCATTGTATTGATCTTTACTGTGCTCCAGGCACTCTGCTGGGAACGTTACAGCCATTAACTTATTGAATTTTCACATCTACCTTGCAAGATATTTATTAATGTAACTGTTGTTGCATCTGCTGTGCAAGATAGTTATTACTGTTGTTATTACTATCATTATTGTTATCTTTAATTTCCAAGTAAGGAAACAGGGTCAGGGAGGTAAAATAAGCTGTCCGAGTTCACATAGCTGGGAAGAGGTCGTGTCAGGATGAGCATCCTCTGAGGATTGCCCGCAGGACGAATTCCACCAGTGTTGTAATACCACCTGCCCTACCGCATGGTGCCGGCCTCTTTCTGGGCGTGAGTCCTGGCAGTGGGACAGTAAGTACAGCGAGGAGGTGGAAGAGAAACCAGCCTGAGACAAAATATGCCCTTTTCCATCTCCCTTCCTTCTTTCTGAACCCTAGCCCTTGCCTTCCCAAAGACGCCAGAGAACTGAGTCGGCAGAGACCGGGGCAGATCTCAGATGTCCGATAGTCCCACAGTCCCTATATAGGAATTCTGAAAGCGTTCCCCCCACTTTCACTTTCTCTCTAATATCGTATTACATGATTAAAATATAGTTCTGGGACAATCATTCCTTGAACCGGCATTTTGACACCACACTTAATAACTATTATGGCATGAAAGTGAGTATTTTAAAAAGCTACATGTGAACACCAGCTCTGCTGTTTATTGGCCGGGTGGACTTGGGCAAGTTACCTTCACCACCTAATCTGTTTCTGCGGTTGTAAAACTGGTATGATAACGTGAGCGGTTCCAGCCAGTCACCGAACAGCTTTCATTGAGTAATACCATGGCCTCGTCACCGTCGGGGGCCTGGGAGATGGAGAAGCAGGCAAAATGCAGCCCCCACTCACAAGAAACTGATATTGTACTGACAAGGGAAAAAAAACAAACCCAAGAATCAGTGTGGTAATGAGGAGCAAGTGAGAAAACGTATTTAAAGTATTTAGAACAGTGTTTGGCGTGTGATAAGCGCTCAATAAATGTTAACCATTATTCTTTTTCCATCCGTATAGCAATTTGAAATGAAAAAAACCCTGTGTATCCAGCCTCCCAAATAGGGTTTCTTGCCCCATCTGCTTCTTCACTTCCAGGCCCACTGATTTTTCTAGAAGCTCTGACAGTTTCCACAGCATTCAGGCCCTGTGCCGTGGTCTCAGGTGTGGAGCGAAGCTGTCTGTTTGATGCTCAGTCGGCTGTGTCCCGCAGTGGGTTTGAACCCTTT
The DNA here is from genome assembly GCF_002837175.3 of Physeter macrocephalus. Lineage (NCBI taxonomy): Eukaryota > Metazoa > Chordata > Mammalia > Artiodactyla > Physeteridae > Physeter > Physeter macrocephalus. Next base: position 100,484,385 of record NC_041220.1, read on the forward strand.
GAGGGTAGAGACCAATCTCTTATCCTGCTGTGTATTCTGAGGACCTGCACGTAATAAGTGCTCGATAAACATTTGTTTCTGAAGGGAGATGGGAGGGGGGTAGTTTGTATGTGGAGTCATGATATACCCCTGGATGGTTTTATATTTACTGTATTCTACTAAGAAAAGTGTTGGCTTTTGGTGTGGCGATTGGGAGGAGGCCAGAGAAAAAGAGACAAGGACATTCATTTGTCTAAGCTTCTTCTTTTCTGTAAAGAAGAACAGCATCAATCTTCAGTGGCCCCTTAATTATTCCCACTGGGACTGAAGGCTTATTCCCAAGGCCTGCCAGTGACAACAACTTAATGTTGTCATAAGCAGAACAACTTAATGGGAGGAAGAGAGGCTGGTGAGACCTTGGCCAGGGCCCCAGCGTGGGGGCCTTTAAGAGAGGAGAAGCAGGCCCCTCTGTGTCCCTCCCCCATCTGACAGGCAGCTGGGAAACATCTTGCCCTGAAATCTGGCGCTAACCAACAATTCTCTGGAAAAAGATTGCGCTTAAGAATTTGAGGGTAAATCGAGCACTATACAGAGAATGAGGCCCAGGTATGATTCCCCCTTTTAAATGTAACACTTTGCATAACCCTCCTAATTCCCTCTTAGAGGAGGCCCTTCCTCTGCCCTTGAAGCTTAGCAATGTTTTTAATGGCCTTCAACTGGGCCAATTTCAAATTATTTTCTGGATGAGCAAGGGAAACATTCAACCCAAGACAAACAAACAGAGTTCATGTGGATGGTTTGCATTCTGCTGAACTATTCTGTTTTTAATAACTGATTTAATAATGAGCAAGTGATTGCCTCTAATCTTAAACCAATCCTCAAGAACAATCCATATGCATGTGATGGTTGCTTATGCACAAACTCATCTTTCTACATAAATCCATGTAGCAATACCTGTATCTCTTATAGGGATATTTGCATAGAGGAAGGCTACAAGCCACACACAACTTGTTTTTTGAATAAATTACTGTTAAAAAATGTACTCTCCTTAACCTGGTTGTGATATTGTGCTTTCTGTTTGTAAAATCGGACTCCTAAATGAGCAAAGAGAAAGAGAGAGAGAAAAAGCTGAATGCATTTTACATCAAAAGCAAACCTTTTTTCTTAAAAAATGTCACATTGTGCTCCAGAATACGTTGATTAAATCTCCCCAAATATGTCCTCGAGAATTAATTTTCATTTGCTTTGCATTAACTCGTTTATTGAATTGGAATTCAGTCCCCATTTGAGGCAATTAATTTGAAGAGTGACCACACGCCTGCCCACACCCCTTCCAGAACACCCACACGCATATGCTAAGTCCCGAGCCACCGATGACTGGATTCTTCTGCCTTTTTCCCTTTTCTTTTCCCCTTTGAAATATTTTTCCACTCTTGCCTGTTAAATAAACGATCTGTCTTTTTGCAGGACAGCGACAACCTCTGGTGGGATGCGTTTGCCACCGAGTTTTTTGAAGATGACGCCACATTAACCCTTTCCTTTTGTTTGGAAGATGGACCAAAGCGATACAGTAAGAAAGAAGTTTATTTTCTCTAATATTCCCTCTTCTTGCGCCCGTAAGAAAACCACAGGGGTCTTCAGAGAATAATGCAGTGCTGACAGGCTGACAATAATCCCGGCCTCCTGCCTCTGATCAAGGCACTGTCACCGGGTGGCAGCCCGACTCGGCAGCAAGAGATTTCCTTCGAGGCTTAGGGTGTTTGGGCATTTGCCAGTTTAGAGAGCGAGGCAAATGTGAACCAAGCCCCGCAATGATAAGTGGTAGCTGAATTGTGGAGACTTGCCATCCATCTCTTCCCCGCGACCCTTCTTTATGCTTGACAACACTTCACCCCCAACCTTCTGCTTCTGAAGTTCCCTTTAAAAAAATATCCTCACAATCACTGTATCAGCTATATCCTTCTAATTCCCTCTTATCAGTTATCTCAGGTATTTATTTGACAAGTGCTATGTTTTCTTGGGGGCGGGGGAGCCCACAGCTGCTTTGAACACACACTTTGGGATTTGTGTTGACAGAATTTATATATAGTTCCTTGTCTTTCTGGCGAGTGATAACTCTGTAAAGATCCTCAAATTACAGCCTGTGGCACCTTGGGTAACAGCTGATCTGTCCTGATTAGGTTCAGCCAACTTGTCAGAGATCAGATTTGCTAGTTGTGCTGTAAGACCGAGAGGCATAAATACGTCAGCACAAAGACAATTAATGTCCAGTTAGATCAGAGAGAGATGCGTTTTCAGAGATCAGCGTTGCACATGTGAAGGGATCTGTCTGTCAGAGGGTAAAACATCCCAAATGTCTCAAACACGGAGCTGATGATGGGACCAACCACAGTATGTACAAATGAGTCAGTCCAGAGCATTGAGTAAATGATAGGTAATAGCACTCTTGATATACACAATGAAAAGATCTGATTGTTGCTAAATATATTTCAAAGCCACTAGAGTACAACCAGTGCTTTTTTTTTTTTTTCCTTAATTTTACAGGACTTTAGATAACTTAGTATTTGGATCTATTGTATGATGAGTTGATTAATTATGCTAATAAATAGATGGTGATTTTGCAAAAGTGGCAAACAGTGGAAAGCAGGACAACTTGCTCAATTGAAACTCATTGCCAGAAGCATCTCTTTAGATTTGTATATTGTGGGCTTTCAGAGGCTGGGACATTTTTTAATAAATATTTTGGGTGAGAGGGCAGCTAGTGTGCCAGACAAGGGGCTTTTCCAGAATGTCTTTACATTCAACGTAATGACACCTGTTGCAAGCGCTGGCAAGCCCACTTCATCGGGGGTCTTGATGAGTTCACTCGCTTTCTGTGTGTGGGTGTTCCCAAGCAGCCTCACACCCTTCAGAGTGGGAGAGTCGGGTACAGAAGCTGCCGTTTCAGAACTCCCTGGGAGATAAATGAACTTGGCAATCCAACAATTACTCTCTCCCCAAAAGCCTGCCGGATCAATGGTGAATAATTTCGAACCAAGCAGTCATCCATCCTCTGAGTCTTCTTATTTTTTTCTGAGGCATAAGCTCAGATAACTTCAAGTTATCATTGTTTTATGTTCCTGTGCTTTGTGTGTGTGTGTGTGTGTGTGTGTGTGCGCGCGTGTGTGTGACTCCGTCAGGGTCTGCTCAGGGAACTAGAATTACTAATAAAACAGATTCTCAATCTTCCATCTGTCCACCCCGACCCCAACATCATTTGGGGGTGAGGCACGATCAGTGCTTGTTAAGATCTTATATTCATGTACAGGAGTAAATGCCTGACTACGAGCCATTGTTGCCCAGGTTTCTTTGTTTCTCTGAACCAAAATATTTCCCGAGCGGCGAAGAGAAACAAAGATGATCGACAGTCTGGAGCCCAGTCTCATCAGCTGCTTTGCTGACAGCCTGGTGATGTGCACACGCTGCTGATGTGCGGGCAAGTGACAGCTGATTGACAGCCTAGGACCGGGAGATAGGGAAGATGAAGGATGCTTAGAACGCCTGACGCACGTGCTGTTTATGCAGCGCTCCAAGCATCTCGCGGCCACCTTAACCCATTCACGGTCCAGGCACACTGTGCCGGGTGGACAGGGAAAACACATGCTGGCCCTGGGCTGGGCTGCAGCACTTCCTAGAGACCTTGCAGGGAGCTGAGAGCTTTGCATTCCTGAGGAAGAAGATAGGACTTGGCTATTACATTTGTGTATGTAAAACATTTCCCCATATTGCTTTTATTCTAGGAACCAAGAAATATTCTAGATGAGGTTTACTTAACCCTTACTAGAAAAAACTATTCCTTCTCCCTCTCCATGTCTACTTTTTCAGAGGGTTCCTCTGGCTCTAAGAGATCTTATCTCTAAGCTACCGTAAGTCATGTAATATGTGTTTACTTATTTGTTGTCTGTCACCCCCTATTAGAGTGTTATCTCCTTTGTGCACAGGGGCTTTGTTTTATTTATTGCTGAATTCTCAGATTAATATAGAAACTTGCACAACATAGGTACCCAATAAATATTCATTGAATGAATGATTGAATGAATGAATGGACATTTGGGGAAAAGTTCATCTCCCAAACAGAATGCTGGCAAAACAATCCCCATACCGACATCCCTGGACTTACTTAAATGGGAAGAACTCAGTCCAAAGTGCTCTGCTGGTGTTTTCAAATAAGCTCTAGGATGTGGTTGGATCTATTTTAAGTTGCAGGGGTAGGGGGGACTCAACAGTATAATAATTCAGGAAATAATTATGTTGGGGAGATATATTGCTCTTGCTTTCAGAAAGCTCTTCTGTATCAATCTTATTGCTCCACCCACCCCAGTCCCTACTCTCCTGATGGGAGTGAGCCTCCTTCCCAGGTGGGATATGATTGGGATTGCCGATGGAGACTACTGATGTCTTCCTAGAAGACCGGGGTGAGGTTTATGTGGAGAGGGCCCAGACAGACAAGGTTACTGGACCATGTAGTAATTGGGATGTGTGTCCCTAAGGCCATGTGCCTGCCCCTGCCTTGTGGGGCTTCATGAAGTGTTCCCCCAGCAGCTGGAGAAGCCAACAGTCCAGGGAAGTGGTTTCTGCTTGGGTTAGGTGGAATCTCAAGTGGGGAAGAGGGCCAGGGGTAAGAGATTCCCTCTTGATCAGCTGGTCTGTGGTTAAAGACCAGTAGAGCTGAAAAGTGTCTTTCTGGAAATGGACCCTTCCTTGGTCCGCAGAGCCCCAGCTGGTGAGTTATTAGGCCTCAGGTTGACCGATTCCAGAGTCAGAGATGGGGCACACACCACCCCCCCACCGCCATCCTACCCCTACACCTCCCACGGCTAAGAGGAAAGAAATTGATTCGTCAATTCACACATTCCGAGGAACATAAGTCACAAATAATTACTGTGTCTTATTTGATAGAGAGGGCAAAGCAAGCAGAGGAATGGGGTCTCAGCCCTCTGCACAGTTATTTTGCAATTCTGAGTCCAGCGTGGTGTATGATTTTCCTTCCGCATCTTATACAGAAGCAACCGTTCTTAGGTTGCTTGCTCACCATTAGCTTCAAGTGAGGATTGATTTTCCTCTGCTCCTTTTCTGGGCGTGTAGTGGAATTGTACCCCACAGTCTCCCCTCTCCAGCACAGAACCTTTTGGGTAAAGGTACTGGTAACTGCCTCAGGAAACCTAGGCCATGTCCAGGGCCACACTGGCCATGTTCTTCATCTATCGGAAATACATGGTTCCCAATTCATTCAGGAAATACTTCTTTGCTGGGAAAGATGCATGGAGAGAGCCCTTCTGGGACTTCCCTGGTGGCACAGTGGTTAAGCATCTGCCTGCCAATGCAGGCGACACGGGTTCGATCCCTGGTCCGGGAAGATTCCCACATGCTGCAGAGCAACTAAGCCTGTGCGCCACAACTACTGAGCCTGTGCTCTAGAGCCCGCGAGCCACAACTACTGAGCCCACGTGCCACAACTACTGAAGCCCACGCACTCTAGGGTCCGCGTACCGCAACCACTGAGCGCACGTGCTGCAACTACTAAAGGCACGCACCTAGAGCCCGTGCTCCTCAACAAGAGAAGCCACCACAATGAGAAGCCCGCGCACCACAATGAAGAGTAAGCCCCCGCTCACCTCCACTAGAGAAAGGCCTTGCGCAGCAATGAAAACCCAACGCAGCCAAAAGAAAAAGGGAAAGTTCTCCTGTGTCCCATGGCGCTGGAGAGGCTGGGAGGCTAATCAATATAGTAGAAAGCTCACAAGAGTTCAATGTGAACATTCTTGGGTCTTAACCTGTGCTTGTATTGGTAAACAGAGCCTCTATTTCCTTATCTGTAAAATGGTCATAAGACTACCATCACTGGCTTGCAGTGAAAATTAAATGAGATAATATAATCAAAGAACCACAGAGCATTTGAAGAATGTGGTAGTCAGCGTTGACTATTATTATTGATAACAATGCGCGACCTTGGCATCACTACAGCTTCTGTGCATTGGAGGAGCTTGCCATTGGCAAGTGCTTATCAAGTACGTAGAGCTTGCTGGGCAGTGGAGAGCCTACAGACCCTTCTGATGGGTAATTCCTGCTGAACTGCAACATTGAAGAAATCACCCTCTCCCAGGCTTTCAACTGCAGAAACCCACTGTCATCACTGGTAAGTGATGTGCGAAAGGAAGGGAAGGGCAGTTGAGAATGTGTGGGCTCTGTGCTTTGGGGGTTAAAGACTCCAAACACTAAACTATGTCCAGGTTGGTCTTGCTTTGGAAATTGGGGTGGGGGGGAGTTGATATAAATACTAAAATGCCATCTTATTTGGGGGCACTGCCTATTGGCTTTTTTTAAGGGAAAGCTGTGTGGTTCAGGCAGGGATTCCTGGTCTGAAACCTGGGTTCAAACCCAGCTTTGTCTTTTACTGCCTGAGTGATTTGGCCTAAGTCGCATTCTAAGCATCAGTGGCCTCATCTGCAAAGTGAGGGTTTGATGAGATGACACGTAAATTTCTTAGCAGAGTTTCCAGTTCCTGGAAAATGCTGCATAAATAGCTGTTGTTATTCAATTGAATTCCAATGAGCATACCTCAGCCTCTAGATTGAGATCCAGGACAACTCAGATACAATCATCACTAATCCTTTAAATATTGTTTGTAACTTGAGGGTGACGGGTCCCAGTAATTTTCCGTCTGACAACTGTTATTTCATCTTGAGTTTCACATTCTTTCTGGAGTAAGGATTTCTGGCAGAACTACACACCTTTATAGTCACATGAGCCAAAGACTATTCTTGTTTCCTCTGTGACTGCTGGGGGTTCATTTCACTGTCCAAAAGCAGAAAGTTGTTTTGGGATATGTCATTGCTCTCCAAGCTGTTTTCTTCTGTTTTCCTTAGTCATCAAGTCCCATTAGATATCTGAAGGACTGCACATCGGCCCCCCTGTGGAGCCGTTTCTTCACAAGATGCTTCTCTTTTACATTTTCTTTCCTATCTCCCTTTTTTCTGAAAGCTGTGATAGCGCTGCGATATTGACAAAGTTCTTCAGTTTTGTCTTGTAATATGTGTTTTTATGTGTGGTGTATTTGGATGTGTCCCCCTAAGGAAGAGAAATTCTACAAGGCCCAAGTAACTTGACTATCTCTGGTTACTATTTTATTTTTCCTGTTTTTTTATTGGTTCACCTTGTCCAGCTGTGTTTTTATTGTGCTTGCTATATAGGAATTCTGAAAGCATTTTCTCTCCACTTTCTCTTTCTCTCTAATATCATATGACATGATTAGAAATATATTTCTGGGAAAATCATTCCTTGAATCAGCATTTTGACACCACGCTTAATAACTATTATGGCGTGAACGTGGGTATTTTTAAAAGCTACATGTGAAGAGCGTGCACTACAGCACACGGGGAGAAGGATTTACAAGGCCAGAATCTGTGCCTATGTCTTTTCTATGGATAACACCTCTAAAGAGTCCACCTGAGATCTGGAAATGTACGGGTTTGTGTGGCCAGTGTTTAAAAACCCTTAGCTTCCTCAAGAGACATGTGCCAATTAGTCCAGGGGCTCTTCCTCTATAAAGTAACTTGGTTCCTCTGAAAAGTTTTCATTCCTTTTCTTTTATTCATTCATGGAGGTAGAGATCAAAATCACGGACTCTGGATCCCTTTGAGCCTCTGCTTCACCAGGGCTGTGCGAAGTTAGGCCTATGACTTGATGCTGGGCATCCTGCCTAGATTTTCTTAACCTCAGTTTCTTTATACATAATGTCTAGGTGATAATAATGCCAACATCATAAGATACTTGTGAAGATTAAATAAGATTAAGTAACATGTACCTTAGCTTAGTGCTGTCTGGGAAAAACACACAATAAATATTTATTGCTTGAATAAATGAATGGATGAATGAATGAGTAAGAGAATGAGTTAAACCTATGATATGCTAGTCACTTGGAATTAAAATAGAGGATAGTTTCCATTACTTGTTCCATCATTTAGCGCATAGAAGGAAAATCTCTGGCTTTGGGCAAAGCCAGATCAGACTTGTCTTCCGTCTATAGGGAAACCTTAAGAATTTAATGACCAACTGGAAGAAAACCTGATATTATGGAAGATGATGACTTAAACAAGTCCCAAACTATTACAGTTGTGACGCCTGTCTAACAAAAGGTGACGTTTCCATCCCCTATTTTGCTCAGAGAGCTATAGGAGCTACTGAATACTTCTCAAGTGCCAGGCACTGTGCTAGGCACTAGTGGGCTCTATGTCTTGTTTACTGAGGACCAGATGAAAGGGAATGAACTGTGGTTGCATTCAAAATTAATCCCAGAGAAAAGCACGCACCTCTTCAGGGTAGTCCTTGATGGTTAGTTACTGGATGATTGTGGCATTTTTGTTACATAATGACAAAAATGTCTTTGTCTCAGATGACTCTGGAAAATGCTTTCCTTTGCATGAGCTGCACTAAATGATTTCTAGAAAGCTCTAGTCTTTGAAATTGTGATTTTAGTGAGTGACCCTTCTCAACAGAATTCTTCATTAGGCTGGCAAGATCTGGAGTAAATTAAGTTAGGACTAAAGCAGACATTCATTTGAAGTTCATTTTTTCCTTCAGTCATTCATTGATTCCTGCATTCAGAATGCACTGAATTCTTGTTTTTTGCCAGACATTGAGAGGGATAGATAGTCTTGAGAGGAAGGAAGTTCATCACCAATTTTTTCATTTATTTTTAATTTCATTTTAATACAAACTCTTACCTTAAACTAACATAATCAACTAAGTAACTCAAAAAGAAAATATTCTTGTAATATTAATGCAAAATCTGGAATTAGTTATAAAAAAAACTTGAGAGAAAGCCTACAGCTGATGGATGAACTAACAGACTTCTGAAGGGAAAAAGGAGCCTGAATCTCTTCCCATTTGTGGTTTCAAATTGATGATATCAAGTGTTGCAAATTGGCCATAACAATAGATTGAGCAGACATCCCATTCACTCATCTGCCAATAAATACCACACGAATAATCACATGAGATAATGGACAGAAAAGTGCTTTGAATAAATGTAAAGTGCTATACAAGTTGAAGGTATAATTTTCATCATATTTATAATTGATCTTTAGGATTTGGTGACTTTATTTTCCCTTTATATGTCAAGCTGTTAAGAAATCTGGGAGGATTGTTGGATCTTTTCTCATGCGGATAAAATTCATTGTCAAATATGCAGGCTTGAGCAAGTCAGACCTATTCTCAAGAGCTTGGTTGGGAGGTCTGAATGAGGTACTAGCCAGGAAATGGACATCATGTCCATTTTTGAGACTCTGTGTGACTATGATGTCTGTGGGGTCCTGGCATGTACATTTCCTGACTCTTGGTTCCATGGGGTATATTCCTACTCTCATTAGCTTCCCTATGGTTCTCAAACCAAGAAGGCACTACCTCATAGTGGGTAACAGGATAAATGTGGCCAACTTTTCATTATCACAATGATAGGTAATGCTACTGGCATTTATTGTCTGGGGGCGGGAGAAGATAAATGTTCTGCTCAACAAAAAATTATTGAGAAACATCTCACCTGACCCTCTTTACATCCAATTTACTCATCATCTTGAAGGTAGGGTTGCTAGATAAAATGTAAGTATACAAATGCAATACTTGGGACATATACTACAAAATTATTTGTTTATCTAAAATTCTAAGTTAACTGGACATCTTGTGTCTTTCTTTCTTAAAGCTGGCAGCCCTGCCTGAAGGACCCCAGTTCACACTCAAATACGAAATCTTGATAACTCCAGAGCAGCTACAATGGAGTGTGAACATGATACATTATATGGAAAAAACTCTAAGAGATTTACCTGGTCCTATTCTGCACATGAGTCTTTCCTCTGCTTACATCCAGCAACTGGACTCATGGGTCCCACCTAAAGTATAAAATACCTCATTGGGGCGGTGGGGGGAGGTGTAGGCTAAAGCCTGCCTGAATTTAAATCCAAAGTTCATATTGCAGGCCCTCCACAGTTGACTATGCCATACTTGGGCAGGTGCTGAGCACATATGAGTGTGTAATATCATCTCCCTTAAAGGAGCTTACAGTTTAACAAGGGAGATAGACATAAACAATTAACTGTAATGCAACAGCATCCACAGTGAAAGAGTAGGGCAAACAAAGTACCGTGGGATATAAAGAAGGTGATCAAATCTGCTTCCAGGAGAAAAAGACTAGACTAGTGAAGACTTCTTTTTAACCTAAAACCCTTTTGTTCCTTAAAGCCATGACAGAAAACACCCTACCACAGTACCTTGCAGATATAAGGTTTTCAGTAAATATCTGTGGACTGAATAAATGATGCAGCACTGGTAAATAGTATAAATATGACCCAAAGGAACTGATTATTTAGCCCACAGGCACATTACTGAACATACGGTTTTCCCCATGTTTTAGTAATTTTCCACCATCACAATCTCCAGTTGTAGCAACTCATTTTGTGTTATAGAGTAACAGAAATGTCACAGAGCAATTTGGAAATTTGTCCACAAACAGAACCAAGACTGAGACTTACATTTAAATACCAAATCAAAATCATATCTACCCAACCTACAATACTAGGACTGATTGTTTTGTTTTGTTTTTTCTTTAATGCTTTGGGCCATGGGTTAGTAGAGTATTTCACTACATAGTCTGCCAATTTTCCTGGTAAGTACAATTGTGTAATTAAATTTCATAGAATAAGCAGTCTTCAGCAACCATACATAAATCTTCTTATTGAATGGATCTTATTGGACATAATTTCAGTTGAAACATCTATATTTATTTAACCTTTCTCAAGGACTTTCCATGTGTCATCTTTCTGTGCCCTGGTGATAAGAAGATGAATGAGCAAAATCTCTTGCCTTGGAGGAGCTAAAGGTCTAGTGAGCTATTGTTTCTAGGACTTGACTAGTAGCAGATCTTAGCCAGATTTTTTCTTATTGATGCTCTCTGCCTGTGTTTATAAACCTATTCTTAATAATGCTCACCACCACATTTTTAGATTCTATATCCAAATGTAAGATTGATATCATTTTTAACGCAAAACATTTTGAAAAATCAGGGTTAAGCTGAGACGTATGCAGTATTTCCTTTGTACAACACTGGCATGTGAAATTCTTGTTTCGCGGCATGAGCTGATTGAAGCATCCTCCCCACACGCCTGTGTTTAGTTTAATCTTCACTTTTGCTTTATGTTTTCAGGTTGTGAATGCACCTTATTTATGCATATGGGGTAAAATAAAGCATTTGTTGAAGTCAAGTTAAATTAGCCTTCCTCTACAACTATATTAATCAATGTTCATGTGAATTTCATTAAGAATATAGAGGCTCGGTGACAAAATCACCCGTTAGGGTGTGTTTCATTATTTACTGTTTAATCAAGGTGGTTGTATTGGAGCATTTGAACTCAGGAGCTTGCAGAACTTGGTACCTTCATATACTTCGCTTTTATTATTCATTCCAAGAGAATCAGCTTCACCCAGCCATTATAATGTGCTTATTTACTTTTATGAGGTTGGTCCTATCCCAATTAATGCTACCTTTAATATATTTTTTGATGAGAACTTCCCTGATGCAACATTATCTTTGGCTTTTCAATAAGTCAGGAGGACTTGAAATTGACAACAATTGACACTAATAATCACTCTGAAGATCTGTTGAAGGAAGAAGTAAGGTCACCTAGGAGCATGGTAATAAAGCCATTCCATTTTTATGAGACAATTTCTCCATATTATCTAGAGCAAGCAGAGCATGACATTATTTTTACAGACTTTCCTAAAGATACATGTGTCTTACTTAGTCCTGCCTTTGAATTATATGATTTGCAATTTGTTTGTCTTTTTTTACTTTAAAAAAGACATCATTTGCTATGCCAGAATGGGTTAGTTACACTGAGAACAATGAAGAGGCAAGAGTTCTTCCAGAATCTAATTATGAGGTAAGCCTAGTCAGTAGTGCTTGGGAAGGTATTTCCTCACAGGCATACATGGTATCTCCATGTTACTCTCATATTCCAGATAAAAAGCAACCACTTAAGATGTTCTCAGTAAAAGACAATTTGTGTGTTGTTTCAGAATTAATGCAAGCTTTGAATATATTCCAAAAACTGAAGTTAGTTACCTGAGAGGTCTATTTGTCCAGGTAAAATTTCCCCTGAAAATGTTTGTCGTGTCATATATGTGAAGGAGTGCTAGCATTTGATAAAGTCAACGACACTATTCAGTTTTCAACTGAGGCATTTAGGACAGTTCAACTTTCAAGCTTAAAAAAAAGTTAATAATAATCAACTTTTTTAAGGTTGCCTGCATAAAATAACTTAATGTTCCCATGCTTATTTGCTTCTCTTCAATAGGACCATAAGAGAAATGATAAATGGTGTTTGACGGATTATGTAAATAAACTGCTAATTATATCCTTTATAGTTCTCCACACTTCTAGTCACTGTACCTGAATGTATTTCCTGTCAAATGCTTTAGTACTTATTCCTCTATTATTTTTTTTTAAAGATGGGCCCAAAATCAGTAATTATGAGCATTATTATTCAGGTTCACAGCAGTGCGGCTGCTATTCTTCACTTGATAATTACCTTGTTAAACTAATGTCAGATCAGCACCATGCCTTAGTTAAGAAAATGGTCTACGAGCCCCATGCAAGCAGGCCCAGCTGTGAAAATATTAAAAGGTTTATTAAATCCAGACACCTCTTCAGCATTGCCTCACTGACATTAGTTACGGAAGTTCTAAGAAGTTGCATATTTCTCATTAGATGTTCGTAATATCTTTCCTGAGGTGCCATGCATCTCTTGACAGTTGGTGCTTCCATTGTATTCTCCCTATTCTCAGCTCTGGGCTTTGTTGCCAACTGGGCACTGTTTATTTGGCATGATCTCCACTCAGAGCCTCCAGGAAGCACAGGGAAGAAGACCCATCCCTAGGGAAACGAGGAAGGCCTATGAGACTGTTTCTCTTCCTACTTTCGCTGGTTTTGAATTCCAGTTTTATTTATTACTTCTTTCTCTTTGGAAAGGAAAAAAAAAATCAAGATCCTCCATTATTAGCTGTGGTTTTGTCTAAAAAAAGACACACTTACAGATTCCAATTTTTAGGCCAAAATAAATAATTCTTTCTATGATCTTCTAATTTGCAAAAAAAAAGAGTCAGATTCTTAGTGGATTCTTGTCTTGGTGTTTTTCAAATGTGTCCAACAGTAACCTCCTGAATTGGTTAATGAGTTTAAATGACAAACATTCTGATAATGCTTTGCAGTTTATAAAATCCTTTCACAAATCAGGACCATCTGTAACCTCGTGGAGGGAGAGGACTGGGCCCTATTCTTCTCTGGAGCCTCAGTGCTTGCCACTGTAAGGGACGAAGAGGGGGCCCATGGTTAATATTTGCTGAGCAGGATTGGGTGGCAGTATCTCATTCCATCCTTGCTATGAGCCCAGAGCAGGTATTATATTGACCATTTGTACTGTAGAGATGAAGAAAGTGAGGCTCAGAACTCAGAGACTCAGGACTCAACTCTTCTGCCTTCAATACCCATACTGTGGCCCCTTTATCATCCCATTTACCAGCATCTTTTTTAAACAGTAGAGAATCTTTAAATTTTACCTATTTGGATACGAAAAATAATCTAACCTCTTGCTCTAAATTCTGGAGCCTTTCTCCCTTCTCTCCTCATCCACTCCTCCCTGAAATAGCACAAGTTAAGGAGAATTAGTTCTTAATGGCGAATATATATCCCCAGCATATTTTTCTCTTCAAGTTAAGTGCAGATCACTTCAATCCTTCCAACACTGCTGCCTCAAAGCTGACATTTATAAATTTTCTTTTTCAACGCAGTATGGGATCCTCCATATGTCTTCCGCAATAATTATCTATGTTTTCAGGGAATCTAAAGATTTATTTCCTTCCAAGTCCTTGTTGCTGGCATTTTCTCCAAGCCTCCAAAACTGCCAAGAGATGAACTTCAATTTAGAGGAACTGTTACATTTGTCATTGTGAATTTGCTAAACTTTGGATAAATTTGAAGATTTATGCTTATTCCCAAGGGGGCTCTGAGACTATCTTTGAAGCTCAGAAAGTTCACGCTTGACTTCCTTTCTGCTGTTCTAAGTAAACAAGTCCTTAAATCTGTGCAGTCTCCCTGCCTGGGCTCTGGGTCTCTGTCATTGTCTAAACCTGGACATGTTTGTACTGCCAGGAACTCAGATGTGAATCACTTCTAGGTGTGGGGAAGGAGTCTTCTCCTGGGCTCGTGCTGTGGAAATCACACTCCATCTATATCTCTAGGATGATCCAATCAGAGAGGACCTCTCAGTAACCCCTCACTTTAATAGCCCGGGCCTGTGAGACAGACAACCTTCAAATTATGACCTTGTCCTGTGGTAACCGCATGACCTTGGTTGTTATACCCAATCTCTCTGAGCCTCACTGTTTTCATCTATAAAATGAGTATAAAGTCTATCTGGCCACGGTAGGATGGTATTTATAAATAATACACTTACAGTCCGTGATACATGAGAGTTTATCAACAAGTAGTAGCTATTTTAATAGTTATTGATAGATAACATACCAAGAAGTTGAGTTGGCTTTGACTTGTTCAAGGCAATTGGCTAGATTGTGATAGAGCCAGGATTGAATTCATGTCTCTCGGTTCTTTATAAAACATAAGACTCCACTTAGTGACTAGCTAACAGTTCTATAATCCTTTTTTTATTGAACAGAGTCTAGAAGTAACATGGTTTATAGGGACCATATATGATTTAATTTTGTTCTTTGAATCATCTTCAAAATCAGAGTCGAGTGCAATAGGAAATGTCACTAAATTCTTTGAATTCAGTGCTGTGCAAAAAATTGGAGATCATCTGTTGACTAGGTGTTTTAGTTTTCTGTTGCAGCATACAAATGACCACAAACTTAGCAGCTTAAAAAAGCACATATTTGCTAGTTCACATTTTCTGTGGGTCAGGAGTCCAGGCACTAGCTAACTGGATCCTCTGCCCAGGGTCTCACAGGACTGAAATCACTGTGTCAGTTGGGACTGTGACCCCTTCTAAGTCCTAGGGCTGTTGGCAGAATTCAGTTCCTTGCAGTTGTAGGACTGAAGTTCCCGCTTTCTTGCTTGCTGTTATCTAGAGACTGTTTACAGGTCCTAGAGGCCTCCCACTGTTGCCTGGCACATGGTCCCCTGCACACATGGAAGCTTGGTCTTTCAAGGCCAATGGGAGAATCTCTCCTTTCAAATCTCCGACATTAAGGACTCACCTGATTAGGTCAGGCCCACCCAGGATCATGTCTCTCAATGAGCTTAATCTGTTTAAGGACTTTATTTACATCTGCACAATCCCTCTGCCAGCTCATGTAACATAATCATGGAGTTATATACCATCAGTGTCACAAGTCCTACTCACACACAAGAGAAGGAGATAATAAGGCAGAGTGTGTATACCAGGGGTGAGAATCTTGGAGGGGGTCATCCTAGAATTCTGCCTACCAGAGAAATGAGACAAGTACATAGTTATGATACAAGACTTCCTGGCAAATGTCATCAAATAAGGGTAAAGTGCCCTGTGAAGCCCAAGAAGACAGGTGATTTACTGCTAGGGGGCTTGAGAGGCACGTCAGGGTCAATGGGTAGGGTTTGGGTAGGAGGAGGTTGAGGTGAGCAAGGACAGTGAGGAAGGAAGAGGGTAGAAGAAACACATCCTAAGGGAGGCAAAGAAGGTATTTGGGGAAAAAGGTTCATTGTTTGGTTTGGCTGGAACTTGGTTCTAAGGAACTGCTCCGTGGTTTTTAACAGACATGAAACTTATAGGGAATGTGATGAGTACTGTCTGATTCCATGAGTGTCCTTTGCTTCTTAATGTACTGACTCATCAAGAAGGGAAGATTCTGGCCTGGCCATGTGTCCTTTGTTTGTAGGGCTCCGAATCCTCCCTCTGGTGACCCTTCAGGACCTTAGAAATGTTGTTTCTACAGGTTCAGTGCTGTAAGCTATATGTGAAACTAGCTGGAGCTGACTGGAGCTTAAAGAACCCAAGACCATGTCGTGTAAGAAACCGTGCTCTTACTAATTCATGTGTTTGTTGAACAAATATGTACCATGTTCCTCTGTGCCCTTCACTCTGCTTTTGCTTAGGAGATGCAGTAAATAAGACAGCCTTGGCTCCTGCCCTCACAAGGTTTAGAATCGAGACTCCAGACAATTCTTAGATAATTTAGGCTTTAGATTGTCAAGGGATAGAGAGCTAATAAAGACACACTCATTATGAATTAATTTCAGTTGTGATAAGTGCTATGAGCAAGATACATGGGATGCCATGAGAGCGAATCAGGGGCTTAAACCAATCTCTGCGGAGGTGGCAGTGGAGGTAGCAGGGGGTTGTCAAGATAAACCTCTCTGAGGAAGTTATAAAGGGTGAAAAAAATCTCAGAAATAAATGTACCTTGGAGAAGAGACAAATTAAAGTGAACACAGAATTCTCACGTATCTCTTAGGCAAACATGGTAAAGAGGTTTTTAGATTTGAGATAGAATGAATCAGCTTGGATGCTTTTCTTGTCTTTTTCTACCTGGGATACCAGTGCTCATTCTTCAGAGCCCACCTCTCTCCCTAGTTCCCTCCAGAGGATCGATTGCTCGCTTCTCTCTGTGCCTGTGACATGTTGCAGACGCACCCATCGTGCCGTGGCTCTCACAGCTCATGGCTGTCTGCTTACACAATGCTTGGCTGGAACCTCACTGCCGACGTCCTCACACAGTGATTACAGCCTCTTCATCTTTTCATCACTTATACCTAATACTTCACCTGACACCACAGTTGGTACAGAATAGTATTTGTTGAATGAATAAACCAGAACTAGTTGGAAGTGATGAACGTAACACGTTGATAGACGACCATGCTTTAAAAGAAATATCTTTCCAAAAAATCAGTTTTCCTCAGAATGAGAGGCAGAACTCACCATCCTTGGAGGTGACAAAAGTCCCGTAGCTCTGGGTATATGAATCAGAACTAAAATGGAATTTGAAAAACTTGATTATAACTACTATCAATTATCAAATTATGTTTTTGATCCTGATTACTTGAGAAAGCTGATACATTTTTAAAAGGGCTGAATTTAGGTCCACAGGTAGCATTTCTGATTGGGAGGGTCTTTCCTGGCCGTGTGTTTCTGAGATGTGCTATGCAGTTTGGACTCATTACAGAATGTTACATTTAGGATAGGGAGGATAAGATTTTTTTAAGTATAAACATGATACATAGATTACATTAAGGAGATATTCCAAGTTGTCATTAGGACAGAAAATCCTGTTGAATTATGAATGAAAATATGCCTATAGGACAAACGGACCGAGTAATTGTATCACTTTGTATAGAAGAAAAATGCCTATTTGTATACATCAGTAAAAGTCCTCCACAACATAATTCTCCAACGGTAGAGACAAGCCTAAGGAGGGGGCATGCCCTAGAAGTCCCTGAGGTATATTAGGCAAGTACCACATTAGCATGAAGCAAAAATCAAACTGATGCAGAAAGTTCAGGAGTTAGTCCCTGGCATGCTGATTTTAGCAGGCGGAAGGCCAAAGGATATGGAAGGACAATCAAAAGAGCAGCTTGGGCTTCCCTGGTGGCGCAGTGGTTGAGAGTCCGCCTGCCGATGCAGGGGACGCGGGTTCGTGCCCCGGTGCAGGAAGGTCCCACATCCGCGGCTGGGCCCGTGAGCCATCGCCGCTGAGCCTGCGCGTCCAGAGCCTGTGCTCCGCAACGGGAGAGGCCACAACAGTGAGAGGCCCGCGTACCGGAAAAAAAAAAAAAAAAAAGAGCAGCTCACACTATTGGAGGCCTGGTGGGACTGATCCATGGGCAAAGAACAAAAGATGTGCGACGTAACTAAGTGACTAATAGCAGAGCACGCATCGTGTGAGACACCTCCAAGCCTCCAGCGCTCACGAGTGACCTGTTTAGGGCAGTGTAAGCAGGAATATAACCAAAAGCAACAAGACAAAAGAAGAATTTAAATAGCTGGGAGTCTGCCAGGAGAAGAAACGAGGAAAACTGCCTTTTAGAGGCTCAAAAACAAAGCTGATTTATTTCAAATGGGAGATGTCCTGGTTTAGTGCTCATAAAACAAAACCAAGAAATATTTATTGAGACCGCACCATGAAATCTCTGGTAGCTCTTTCCTGTTTCCAATTCCAACTTTAACATTTAAAATTTTTTATTTCCACTGATCATACGTATTGAACCATGTAATCGCATGACTCCTTTATTTCATGTTCAAGGAGCCTCCCTCATATAATCCAAGTAATGAACACATCCTTTTCCAGTGCGTTTTAAATGATTAAAAGTAGGAAAATTTGAACTCAGATATAAAATGCAATCTACTTCA
Source organism: Physeter macrocephalus (assembly GCF_002837175.3). Lineage (NCBI taxonomy): Eukaryota > Metazoa > Chordata > Mammalia > Artiodactyla > Physeteridae > Physeter > Physeter macrocephalus. The sequence continues at coordinate 100,502,789 of NC_041220.1, forward strand.
TTGAAAAATAGTTTGTTTATATATTTATTTATTTACTTATTTTTGTTGAAGAATAGTTGGCATACAATGTTATATTAGTTTCAGGTGTACTACATAGTGATTTGACATTTATATGTGTTACAAATTGCTCACCACACTAAGTATAGTAACCATCTGTCACCATACAAAGTTACAGCAATATTATTAGCCATATTCTTTATGTATTTTGTAACTGGAGGTTTGTACCTTTTAATCCCCTTCACCTATTTCACCCAACCACCCATTCCCCCTCCTCTGGCCACCACCTGTTTGTTCTCTGTAACTATGTGTCTGTTTCTTTTTGTTTCGTTTGTTCATTTGTTTTGTCTTTTAGATTCTCCATATTAAGTGAAGTCATACAGTATTTGTCTTTCTCTATCTGGCTTACCTTGCTTAGCATAATGCCCTCTATGTTCAGCCATGGTGTAGCAAATGGTAAGATTTCCTTTTTTGTGGCTGAATAATATTCCAGTGCATATATATATATATATATATATATATATATATATATATATTACGTTTTCTTTACCCATTCATCCACTGATGGACACTTAGCCAGCTTCCATATCTTGGCTGTTGTGAATACTGCTGTGCTTCATCAAAGGAGTTTCAGAAACTGATAGAGGGGTCAAGATTCAATATCCTGGAGGAAGATTATTTTGGTGGTCCCTTAGACTGGTTTAATTAAAGAGACCCCATGTAGAAGTTTCATCTGGAAAAACTGGAAGACAGTCTGTCTCTTTCAATGTCTCTTTCTATCTCCATTTCTATCTCTTTCGCTTTCTCTCTCTCTTTTTAAAAATTAACTTTTAATTTCTTCTATCACAAAATTTTGGGATAGATATTCCAAAATGATAGGGATTTTCCAATTTAGAAGAATTGGATCCAGAATATTTAACTGCCCCCCTCCATCAAAAACCCCAAATTTCTAGAACTATCCCAGCCTGCACTGAGAAGATTTGCATATTCTGTGGGTAAACAGTCCATGACAAAAATTTATTCAATATGGGACAACAAATGTTATTTCATCTCTTCACATGTTCATTCATTCTACACTTAACACTCCTAACTTTCATTCATTAACTTGCCAAATGTTCTATGTCTCCTTGTACTTAATACATACAAACCAGATTTTCACTTTCCTCTGAGGATACCTCCAGTAGCCTTAAATGTTTTCATTGATAATGTGAAAATGAAAGTGTGCCTTTCCATTTGACATGAGTAAGTGTGGATTTTGTACAGCAAGATACAAATTAATTTTATGTCCTGTAGGAATAAACATCAAAAGTCATAAAGACTAGGTGAGAGCTTCCAGTCTTGGGCAATGTGTCTTATGAAGGCTGAAGAAAAATCATTTCCAGTGTTCAATGTTCATTGTATGTTTCATCAAGTGCCACCCCCTCACCTCTCCTTCCCCCTCCACCTCCTTCTCTTCTACCTCTCCTTTCCCCCTCTTCTTCATTTTTAAAAATATAACTGCATTGTCGTTATTTTGGTCCCAGGATGATTAAAGTTGTACCATCCCTTTTGGTGGTAGGCAGATAGGTGAGAGGCAGTGGTGTATCCGATGACAGAGCCTGTGAAATCCCTAATCTTTGTTTTCCTGATATTCTATCTGAGTGACAGGTCCTATGTATAGGTTCCTCCCAAACAATTTACCACATCAGGTATATATACCCAACCATGGGTTGGGTATTCTAAAGGGAGCCCCTAAATCCTCTGCTTTTGACTTTATACCTCTCACCTTAATGACTAATCTTAACTATTAAACTGAATTGAATGTGATCTGGGATGAAAACAAATTCATTTAAATAACAATAGGGACTAGCTGTCTATAAGTGTTATTGAATCAGCATAAGAAGTAAATCCTTATTCTAAAATCCCTTCCTTGAGTAGTATAAATTGTTCAAAAAATAACCACAAGCAATATACGCTCATTGAAGACTTTTAAAATACAGAAAAAAGAAGAAGAAAGAAAAATAGAAATCATCTATAGCTCAGAGACAAATCACTTAATATTTGGTTTATATATTTCCAATCTTTGTTTTCTATGTTCAAATGTTTTTTCTTTACAAAATTGGAACCATATGATATGGGCTTTTTGTAAGTTGTCTTTACCTTGGCTCAATATATAATCAGCATCTTTTTAACATAAAATTTTCTTTTATGATATCCCTTTTAATGCCTGTGTAATATTCTATTTTATAAATGAGCTTCATATAATTAACTGATCTCCCATCATCAAATATTTAGCATGCTTTAATTTTTTGTACTGTTGTTCATTGTGTCTTAATGAATATCTCATCATTCAATCTTTGTGAATAAACCTAGTTTTTTCCTTAGAATAAATTCACAAAAGAAAAAAGAAAAATTCACAAAAAATTTCACAAAAGAAAAATTGCTGGATAAAAGTAATGTAGACTTTAAAAATATTCTTATATTTAAAGACTTTTAATAGATATGGCCAAATTTTGATCCTTAAAATTTGTATCAATTTAAACTCCTACCAGCAATAGATAAGGAAGTCCATTTTTCTGTACCCTTAGCAGCACTAGTTATTATTACAAAAAATACAGTTTAAATTTTTATTTTCACTCACTTTACATATATAAAATATCCATATTGCCAATATTTATATTTAAAATTAACTGTAAACATAAGTTGGTTAACATAAATATTTGTTATTCTGGTTTTAGGGGATTAAATCAAAATTAAGACCTCCTAGAAACACTCAGCAATTTTTGTGTTCTTGGTTTGGGTTTTTTTTAATTTAAATATTTGATAGCAAATCTTTTTGTGTAGAGGTCTCTGTTGATGTGAGTTTCTGCCCCATTTTATGTTACTTCCTAAAGACAAAAGGAGACACATTCTAGAGGTTTGGGGGTTTTTTTGTTTGTTTGTTCGTTGGTTGGCTTTGCTTGTTTTTTTTTTTTTTTTTTTTTTAATAAACAAGAACAGACTGCCAACACTTCAGAATTTGAAGGTAAAGTATAGATTTAATTCCCAAATCTGCACAATTTGACATCTTGCCTTCAAGAAGATTCTGTGTCTTGTCCAGGGTCCCCTATACGTAGTTCAATATGTTACCTTTTTTATTTTCTACTAAAGGTATTTAACATCCCTTCTTGTTCAGTGCCTTATTTATTCGATTCAAAGCACTACAGAAATATTACATCAGATCAAGTGTAGATAAAAGAGTCAAATCAAAGCTGAGGTTGGAGAGAGCCTTTAAAAATGTAGGCAAATAGCAACATAAATATTGGACTTTTGCTTTTCGAGGGGACAAACTCTGGATATTGTATGGGGACTATTAATTTTTCTATTTGGAAAGATTTTATTTGATTGCCTTTGTTTTTGGTAGTCCTCTGAGAGGAATGGAAGGCTGGAGAACAATGCATGCAGGTGAAGGAGGCTGGTAAGTTGGAGTCGGTGAGAGGTGTGTGCCTGAGAGCCAAAGGGGGCAGGTGGGTAGTGGGGACCCTTCTTGCCCAGAACCGAAGTTCAGGGCACAGAGTGGGAGAGGGAAGCAGAAGGCTGGGGCTGGCCTCCTACTGCTGAGGCTGGTATTGCTGCCCACATACAGGTTGTTGCCCAGAGCCTCTGGTACCTTTCCTGCACCTGCTTAGGTCCAGCTCCATGGACACCAGCCTGTCTCTTAAAAGGAGTGAAGGCAGATACAGGGGAGGGGAGGGGAACTCATCTGGCTCCCAGAAGCAAGAACAACCACTTCACCTGGGAACTCAGTTTGAGATTGAATTCTCACAGCTCCTCCAGGACCCTTTAGCTCTCCCCATCTCTGTCTTGCACCACATCACAGGACAGAAGGGTGACTTGGAGCACAAAATACAGGAGGCCTAGATGTGAAGCAGCATCATAGTTTGCTTTCCCCCAAGGTACGTGACCAGCCCCTAAATTTGAAGATGATGACTCTTCTCATTCTTTTATACACAAGTTACAGCAATTCACTTCACAGCTGAGTCCTTAGAAGATGGGGACCAGTTCTTCCTCAGCTTTGGTGCAAAATGAGAAGATGGGGCATCTACATGTGGGCAACAGCCAGAGGGAGGACATGGAGCAGAGGGGAGACCCCTGATGGCAACAGAGGGAAGGTGGGTGGTCAGGAGAGGGCTGTGTGCAGAAGAACATTTCCACGTAGGATGAGGTGAGGACAAAAGGCCAGGAAATGGTGCCCATCTGTGCAACAATGTTCATTGGGGAATATTTTAAAATAAGGTTTATTGCATTCCCTATAACAAATTCTTAGCACCAGGCACTGTCCTAGGGACTAGAGGTTCAACTTCTGAAATTTTTAGTGATTAGTAATGTTGGTATGTTCCTTAAATCATCTTCCTTCTTGCATTCATTCATCCATTCACTCATTGACTTACTTAATCAACCTGATTAAATATATTGTTGTTGGATGAATTACCTCAGTGCATGAGTTTTCATACATCTTGCTCCAAAGATCTAGCCTAACTAGCCTTTTTTTTTTTTAAACATCTTTATTGGAGTATAATTGCTTTACAATGGTGTGTTAGTTCTGCTGTATAACAAAGTGAATCAGCTGTACATATACATATAAACCTGTATCTCCTCCCTCTTGCATCTCCCTCCCACCCTCCCTATCCCACCCTTCTAGGTGGTCACAAAGCACAGAGCTGATCTCTCTGTGCTATGCGGCTGCTTCCCACTAGCTATCTATTTACATTTGGTGGTGTATATATGTACATGCCAGTCTCTCACTTCATCCCAGCTTACCCTTCTCCTTCCCCGTGTCCTCAGATCCATTCTCTACGTCTTCATCTTTACTCCTCTCCTGCCCCTAGGTTCGTCAGAACCATTTTTTTTTTAGATACTATATATGTGTGTTAGCATACAGTATTTGTTTTTCTCTTTCTGAATTACTTCACCCTTCATGACAGACTCTAGGTCCATCCACCTCACTACAAATAACTCAATTTCATTTCTTTTAAGGGCTGAGTAATATTCCATTGTATATATGTGCCACATCTTCTTTATCCATTCATCTGTCCATGGACATTTAGGTTGCTTCCATGTCCTGGCTATTGTAAATAGAGCTGCAATGAACATTGTGGTACATGACTCTTTTTGAATTATGGTTGTCTCAGGGTATATGCCCAGTAGTGGGATTGCTAGGTC